>NW_024070191.1:8804847-9404847 GCF_014754425.2 Oryx dammah
TTTTTTTTCTTCTTGTTCTTTTCCTTAATATTGTACGTTTGAAAATCCAACCTCTACTCTAGATTTTTAATCTTTGCTTTTTGGAATTTGTTGTCAATTTTATACATTTAAAAAGCCTTTTCAGTATCCAATTTTACCTGAGAGCGAGATTACTGGCTTGACCACTCTCTCCTTTGGACTCTCCTTTTTCTCCACCAGGTTGTCTCTGCCTCCTCCCTCCCTCTTCTCTTCTCTACCCAACTCTGTGAATCTCTGTGTGTTCCAGATGATGGAGAACACTTAGGGAACTGGTTACTGGCTGGGTCTGCCTCTCTCCTTTTCACTTCCCTCTTTTATCCTCCTGGCCACCTCTGTCTACTTCCTCCCCTTCCTCTTCCCTGTATAACTCCATGAACACCTCTGAGCGGTCCAGACTGTGGAGTGCACATAAGGAAGTGATTACTGGCTAGCTTGCTCTCTCCTCTTTTGATCCCACTTCATCTCATTCCAGTCACCTCTAACTACCCCTTCCCTCTTCTCTTCTCTATGTAACTCAGTGAGCCTCTCTGGGTGTCCCTCAATGTGGAGAAACTTTTCATCTTTAACCTAGATGTTTTATCATCGGTGCTGTATAGATGGAGAAGTCTTGAGGCTACTGTAAAAATAAAACTGAAAACCAGAAGCAGGAGGCTTAAGTCCAGATCCTGAGAACATCAGAGAACTCCTGAATCCAGGGAACATTAATTGATAGGATCTCATCAAATGCCTCCATACCTACACTGAAACCAAGCACCACCCAAGGACCAACAAGTTCCAGAGCAAGACATACCATGCAAATTCTCCAGCAACACAGGAACACACCCCTGAGCTTCAATATACAGGCAGCTTAAGTTACTCCAAAATCATAGATGTCTTGTAACTCATTACTGGACACTTCATTGCACTCCAGAGAGAAGAAATCCAGCTCTACCCACCAAAACTCTGACACAAGCTTCCCTAACCAAGAAACCTTGACAAGCCACTGATACAACCCCACCCACAGTGAGGAAATTCCATAATAAAGAGAACTCCACAAATTCCCAGAATACAGAAAGGCCACCCCAAATGCAGCAATATAAACAAGATGAAGAGAGAGAGGAATACCCAGCAGGTAAAGGAATAGGAGAAATGCCCACCATACCAAACAAAAGAGGAAGAGATAGGGAATCTACCTGAGAAAGAATTCCAAATAATGATAGTAAACATGATCCAAAATCTTGAAATCAAAATGGAATCCAGATAAATAGCCTGGAGACAAGGATTGAGAAGATGCAAGAAAGGTTTAACAAGGACCTAGAAGAAATAAAAAAGAGTCAATATATAATGAATAATGCAATAAATGAGATCAGAAACACTCTGGAGGCAACAAATACTAGAATATTGGAGGCAGAAGGTAGGATTAGTGAAATAGAAGATAGAATGGTAGAAATAAATGAATCAGAGAGGAAAAAAGAAAAACAAATTAAAAGAAATGAGGACAATCTCAGAGACCTCCAGGACAATATGAAATGCTCCAACATTCAAATTATAGGAGTCCCAGAAGAAGAAGACAAAAAGAAAGACCATGAGAAAATACTTGAGGAGATAATAGTTGAAAACTTCCCTAAAATGGGGAAGGAAATAATCACCCAAGTCCAAGAAACCCAGAGAGTTCCAAATAGGATCAACCCAAGGTGAAACACACCAAGATACATATTAATCAAATTAACAAAGATCAAACACAAAGAACAAATATTAAAAGCAGCAAGGGGAAAACAACAAATAACACACAAGGGGGTTCCCATAAGGATAACTGCAGATCTTTCAATAGAAATGCTTCAGACCAGGAAGGAATGGCAAGACATACTTAAAGTGATGTAAGAAAATAACCTACAGCCCAGACTACTGTACCCAGCAAGGATCTCATTCAAACATGAAGGAGAAATCAAAAGCTTTCCAGACAAGCAAAAGCTGAGAGAATTCAGCACCACCAAACCAGCTCTGCAACAAATGCTAAAGGATATTCTCTAGACAAGAAACACAAAAAGGGCATATAAACCTGAACCCAAAACAATAAAGTAAATGGTAGCGGGATCATACTTATCAATAATTACCTTAAATGTAAGTGGGTTGAATGCCCAAACCAAAAGGCAAAGACTGGCTGAATGGATACAAAAACAAGACCCCTATATATGCTGCCTACAAAAGACCCACCTCAAAACAAGGGACACATACAGACTGAAAGTGAAGGGCTGGAAAAAGATAGTCCACACAAATAGAGACCAAAAGAAAACAGGAGTAGTAATACTCATATCCGATAAAATAGACTTTAAAACAAAGGCTGTGAAAAGAGACAAAGAAGGCCACTACATAGTGATCAAAGGATCAATCCAAGAAGAAGACATAACAATTATAAATATATATGCACCCAACATAGGAGCACCGCAATATGTAAGATAAATGCTAACAAGTATGAAAGGGGAAATTAACAATAACACAATAATAGTGGGAGACTTTAATACCCCACTCACATCTATGGACAGATCAACTAAACAGAAAATTAACAAAGAAATGCAAACTTTAAATGATACAATAGACCAGTAGGACCTAATAGACATCTATAGGACATTTCACCCCAAAACTATGAATTTCACCTTTTTCTCAAGTGCTCACGGAACCTTCTCCAGGATAGATCACATCCTGGGCCATAAATATAACCTTGATAAATTCAAAAAAATTGAAATCATTCCAAGCATCTTTTCTGACCATAATGCATTAAGATTAGATCTCAATTACACGAGAAAAACTATTAAAAATCCCAACATATGGAGGCTGAAAAACACGCTTCTGAATAAGCAACAAATCACAGAAGAAATCAAAAAAGAAATCAAAATATGCATAGAAACAAATGAAAATGAAAACACAACAACCCAAACCTTGTGGGACACTATAAAAGCAGTGCTAAGGGGAAAGTTCATAGCAATACAGGCATGCCTCAAGAAACAAGAAAAAAGTCAAATAAATAACCTAACTCTACAACTAAAACAACTAGAAAAGGAAGAAATGGAGAACCCCAGAGTTATTAGAAGGAAAGAAACCTTAAAAATTAGGGCAGAAATAAATGCAAAAGAAACAAAAGAGACCATAGCAAAAAATCAAAAAAAGCAAAAAGCTGGTTCTTTGAAAGGATAAATAAACTTGACAAACCATTAGCCAAACTCATCAAGAAACAAAGAGAGAAAAATCAAATCAATAAAATTAGAAATGAAAATGGAGAGATCACAACAGACAACATAGAAATACAAAAGATCATAAGAGACTACTATCAGCAATTATATGCCAATAAAACGGACAACGTGGAAGAAATGGACAAATTCTTAGAAAAATACAGCTTTCCAAAACTGAACCAGGAAGAAATAGAAAATCTTAACAGACCCATCACAAGCACGGAAATTGAAACTGTAATCAGAAATCTTCCAGCAAAAAGCCCAGGACCAGACGGCTTCACAGCTGAATTCTACCAAAAATTTAGAGAACAGCTAACACCTATCCTACTCAAACTCTTCCAGAAAATTGCAGAGGAAGGGAAACTTCCAAACTCATTCTATGAGGCCACCATCACCCTAATACCAAAACCTGACAAATATGCCACAGAAAAAGAAAACTACAGGCCAATATCACTGATGAACATAGATGCTAAAATCCTTAACAAAATTCTAGCAATCAGAATCCAACAACACATTAAAAAGATCATACACCGTGACCAAGTGGGCTTTATCCCAGCGATGCAAGGATTCCTCAATATCCGCAAATCAATCAATGTAATTCACCACATTAACAAATTGAAAAATAAAAGCCATATGATTATCTCAATAGATGCAGAGAAGGCATTTGACAAAATTCGACATCCATTTATGTTAAAAACTCTCAAGAAAGCGGGACTAGAAGGAACATACCTCAACATAATAAAACCTACATATGACAAACCCACAGCAAACATTATCCTCAATGGTGAAAAATTGAAAGCATTTCCCCTAAAGTCAGGAACAAGACAAGGGTGCCCACTTTCACCGCTACTATTCAATATAGTTCTGGAAGTTTTGGCCACAGCAATCAGCGCAGAAAAAGAAATAAAAGGAATCCAAATTGGAAAAGAAGTAAAACTTTCACTGTTTGCAGATGACATGAACCTCTACACAGAAAACCCTAAAGACTCCACCAGAAAATTACTAGAGCTAATCAATGAATATAGTAAAGTTGCAGGATATAAAGTCGACACACAGAAATCCCTTGAATTCCTATACACTAATAATGAGAAAGGAGAAAAAGAAATTAAGGAAACAATTCCATTCACCATTGCAACGAAGAGAATAAAATACTTAGGAATATATCTACCTAAAGAAACTAAAGACCTACATATAGAAAACTATAAAACACTGTCGAAAGAAATCAAAGAGGACACTAATAGATGGAGAAATATACCATGTTCATGGATCGGAAGACTCAATATAGTGAAAATGAGTATACTACCCAAAGCAATCTACAGATTCAATGCAATCCCTATCAAGCTACCAAAGGTATTTTTCACAGAGCTAGAACAAATAATTTCACCATTTGTATGGAAATACAAAAAACCTCGAATAGCCAAAGCAATCTTGAGAAAGAAGAATGGAACTGGGGGATCAACCTGCCGGACTTCAGGCTCTACTACAAAGCTACAGTCATCAAGACAGTATGGTACTGCCACAAAGACAGAACTATAGATCAATGGAACAAAATAGAAAGCCCAGAGATAAATCCACACACCTATGGACACCTTATCTTTGACAAAGGAGGCAAGAATATACAATGGAGTAAAGACAATCTCTTTAACAAGTGGTGCTGGGAAAACTGGTCAACCACTTGTAAAAGAATGAAACTCGGACACTTTCTAACACTATACACAAAAATAAACTCAAAATGGATTAAAGAGCTAAACACAAGACCAGAAACTATAAAACTCCTGGAAGAGAAGATAGGCAAAACACTCTCCAACATAAATCACAGCAGGATCCTCTATGACCCATCTCCCAGAATACTGGAAATAAAAGCAAAAATAAACAAATGGCATCTAATTAAAATTAAAAGCTTCTGCACAACAAAGGAAAGGATAAGCAAGGTGAAAAGACAGCCTTCAGAATTGGAGAAAATAATAGCAAATGAAGCAACTGACAAACAACTAATCTCAAAAATATACAAGCAACATATGCAGCTCAGGTCCAGAAAAATAAATGACCCAATCAAAAAATGGGCCAAAGAACTAAATAGACATTTCTCCAAAGAAGACATACGGATGGCTAACAAACACATGAAAAGATGCTCAACATCACTCATTATCAGAGAAACGCAAATCAAAACCACAATGAGGTACCTACCATTTCACACCAGTCAGAATGTCTGTGATCCAAAATTCTATAAGCAATAAATGCTGGAGAGGATGTGGAGAAAAGGGAACCCTCCTACACTGTTGGTGGGAATGCAAACTAGTACAGCCACTATGGAGAACAGTGTGGAGATTCCTTAAAAAATTGCAAATAGAACTGCCTTATGACCCAGCAATCCCACTGCTGGGCATACACACTGAGGAAACCAGAATTGAAAGAGACACATGTACCCCAATGTTCATCGCAGCACTATTTATAATAGCTAGGACATGAAAACAACCTAGATGTCCATCAGCAATGAATGGATAAGAAAGCTGTGGTACGTATACACAATGGAGTATTACTCAGCCATTCAAAAGAATACATTTGAATCAGTTCTAATGAGGTGGATGAAACTGGAGCTGATTATACAGAGTGAAGTAAGCCAGAAAGAAAAACACCAATACAGTATATTAACACATATATATGGAATTTAGAAAGATGGTAATGATAACCCTCTATGCGAGACAGCAAAAGAGACACAGATGTATAGAATGGAGTTTTAGACTCTGTGGGAGAGTGAGAGGGTGGGATGATTTGTGAGAATGGCATTGAAACATGTATACTATCAGGTAAGAAATGAATCACCAGTCTATATTCGATACAGGATACAGGATGCTTGGGGCTGGTGCATGGGGATGATCCAGAGAGATGATATGGGGTAGGAGGTGGGAGGGGGGTTCAGGATTGGGAACTCATGTACACCCGTGGCTGATTCATGTCAATGTATGGCAAATCAATACAGTATTGTAAAGCAAAATAAAGTAAAATAAATAAATAAATAAATAAATAAATAAATAAAAATCTTCCTTAAGTGTGGGGGAAAAAAAAAGAATTTTTTGTCTTTGCATAACACACACACATACTTGTTAGTATATCTTGTTACCCTGCAAGTAGTAATATCTTCAGTTTCTAAGTTAACAATAAGACTCAAACCTACATTTGTAGAAAAAAACAGGAACCTGGTTCTTTCTCTTCCAGGGTTGGGAAGATCCCCTGGAGAGGGGAATGGCTACCCACTCCAGTATTCTGGACTGGAGAATTGCATGGACAGAGGAACCTGGCAGGCTACAGTCCATGGGGTCACAGAGTCAGCCACGACTGAGCTACTAAGCACAGCAGACGGTGGCCCACCAGACTCCTCTGTCCTTGGGATTTCCCAGTCAAGAATGTTGGAGTGGGTTGCCATTTCCTTCTCCAGGAGATCTTCCTGACCCAGGGATCAAACCCGTGTCTCCTGCAGTGGAAGGCAGATTCTTTACTGCTAAGCCACTTGGGAAGCCACAAAGTTTTCTTCCACAATAAAATAAAATAATAACTTAAAAAATAAAAATAATAAAATAATAAAAGCAAAGCACTGAGATTCCAGTTTACAACAACATTTGATGTGTGGAGCTTGAAAGATGACTCCATGCTCCCGGAAAAGTTTATTCTCTAATTTACAAAACCTGTAAATATGCTATATTACTGGGAAAAAGTGAATTTGTAGGTGTGATTAAAATAGAGATGGTGAGATGGAGAGACTTCCTGGCTTGTCTCATATATCTTTAAAGGCAAAGAATCTTTCCTGGATAAAGTCAGAGAAAGAGAAGACAGAGCAAAATATGGAACATCCACAAGGCATGAGGCAATTTCAGCTCTTTCTTGTTGGCTTAGAAGATGAAGAAAGCCGGGTCTTTAGTCAAGAAATGATGGCGACTTCTAGAAGTTGGGAATGGCCCTAAGCCGAGAGCCAGCAAGCAAATGGGGAACACAGTCTTAACAGCATAAAGAAACTGAATTCTGCCAACCACTGAATGAGCAAGGAAAAAATTCCCCATTCCCAAGGCTTTCAGGAAGGAAGGCAGCCCAACAACACCTTGACTTTAGCTCAGCAAGAACTATTTAAGTCTTCTGAGCCACAGAACTGTGGTATAATGAAATTGTGTTGATGTTAAGTCACAAAGTTTGTGGTGGTTTGTAATGCCTGCAATAGAAAATAAATATACTATGTTACCCTTTATCAAACTGACTTTGTTCACAATATCCATCACCTCCTTTTTCCAAGAATAGCTTTCTGATTTTCACTGGAAAGATCATAGCTCCCCCATCCAACCTGTGAGGTTGGGGTAAATTGATAATATCCTTCCCTGGTGACTCAGAGGGTAAAGCGTCTGCCTGCAATGCAGGAGACCCGCATTTAATCCCTGGGTCAGGAAGATCCCCTTGAGAAGGAAATGGCAACCCACTCCAGTATTCTTGCCTGGAGAATCCATGGACAGAGAAGCTTGGTAGGCTACAGTTCACGGGGTTGCAAAGAGTTAGACATGACTGAGTGACTTCACTTCATTTCACTTTATTTCTGAATGAAAAATATTTGCTCAAAGAATCAAATATATTGAAAGGCCAATTGAGGTAAAGTGAAGTCGCTCAGTCCTGTCCAACTCTTTGCAACCCCATGTACTGTAGCCTACCAGGCTCCTCTGTCCATGGAATTTTCCAGGCAAAAGTACTAGAGTGGGTTGCCATTTCCTTCTCTAGGGGATCTTCCTGACCCAGGGATTGAACCCAGGTCTCCCACATTGCAGGCAGATGCTTTACCATCTGAGCCACCAGGGAAGTCATTTTAAAGTCAGAAAGAAACACATGGCCTAATAAAGAAATACTGGACCCCTCTGCTGGAGTTTCTGCTAAGTTGTATTTTTCTCTCTTTCTTTTGTTTGGTGGGGTGAGATTAATTCTAAGGCTGTAGCCACGTTATGGCCATAAGTAGAGAGCCTAAAGCGAAGGGAGACCACAAAGAGCCTGAAAAGATATTGATCCTACAGAGATTCTTTTAATCCTCTTCCCTTAAGCCCAAAATGTCCTTTTCCCTGTTCCTATGGGTTTGAGTTTCTCTCCTTGCAATAAAACAGTCTAACATATATATTGCAGATTTTTTTTTCTTCCTGCATTTTGCATTTAAAATGCTGAACATGAAAATAAATATCAAATTTAAAAATTTTCTATCACAGTATTTTAGGGCAAACAATTGAATAGGAGATTCATTTATGACATTTATTATAAGTAAAGAAGTAAAGATTCACCATATTCTTTGTAAATAACTCTTTGTGTGTAGAAACAAATAATCTGCATTTTTATAAAATTCTGAGGTTATTCATGAAATTCACTAGGATTTGAGAATAACTTCTCTAATAATAACAAATTAAAATAGAAGACAATTGTAAATTTGAACAAATGCCAGGAGTTAGTGGAAGACAGAGGAGCCTGGTATGCTACAGTCCATGGGGTCACAAAGATTTGGACACGACTTAATGTCTGAATGACTTCTTTTGTTTTCCTCTTCTTCATGTGTAAGAACATGCTAGAATGTATTGGTTCTTGTATAAAATTACAAAAATATAATTATAAAGATTATACATCTAATAATGACTACCTGCAACAGAGAAGGCAATGGCACCCCACTCCAGTACTCTTGCCTGGAAAATCCCATGGACAGAGGACCCTGGAAGGCTGCAGACCATGGGGTCGCTGAGGGTCAGGCACCACTGAGCGACTTCACTTTCACTTTTCACTTTCATGCATTGGAGAAGGAAATAGCAACCCACTCCAGTGTTCTTGCCTGGAGAATCCCAGGGATGGGGGAGCCTGGTGGGCTGCCATCTCTGGGGTCACAGAGAGTCGGACATGACTGAAGTGACTTAGCAGCAGCAGCAGCGGTAGACCAGGATTCCTTTTGTTCTCAATCTTTGGTCACAGCTAGTCACACTTATTTTGGTAAACTACTAACTTAATCTTCTTCCGGAAGAAACAATTCTTTCTCTGGACTCATTATGTATATGGATAATTATCCCAAATCTCACTACAGAATGGATCTTTGATATCCTTAAGGGACTCTGTATATTCCATTTTCTTAGCTCTGCTAGCCTCAACCAAGCAGGGCCAGTGAGGCAAGAGCAGATATTACTATAGTCAGTGGTAAAATAAAATAAATACTCTACTCTCTTCCATGCCATGGCTAAAAACTCCTCTTTTGGACCAATAGAGGAATGCCTGGAGCTGCTGGTGTTGGCTGAGTAAGAAAAGGCTCTTCTCATCACCTGAGAATGAAGCCTGCAGAACCAAGGTATAGAAAAATAAATAACTGTGACCTTGATGACATTGTCTGAGTCATGAGATTTAGTCTTGACTGAAGCCAGCACTATCCTAGGATTTTTCATTACTTGAATCAATAAAGTCAGTTTTTGCCAAGGCCAGTTTGAGTTGGATTTTATATTACTTATCACATCTTGCCCTAACTTTCAGTATTTCATAAATGCTATGTGATCATCTATAAGATAACATCAATATTTGTTCATCATAAAGTATTTATATAACCATGATATTCATATGGCTGAAATAAACATTTTGAATAGAAATTTTCTTATTATATATGTAATTCATGAATTAAAGTGTTTGTAGTTCTTAAAATGTGACCTCTACAGCAACATCCTCATCAGCACCTGGGAATTTATAAGAAGCAAATTTGAAAACTACTGATTTAATGGAACAGAAAAATTACTATTATCTAGCTCATCAGTAGTTTCAATTTGGTACCTTACAATACAAAATAAATGTGACATTGTGTAGTACTAAACATTGGTGAGCCTTTAGGGGAAATAGAGATTTATTGTTTATTGTAACATAATTCAAAATGAAAGAAATGGGCATTGATTTTTCAAGATGGGTTATTGATAGAATGAAGATGGTTACCTCAATACATGTACCATTTTTTAATCATTGTAGGGTGAACAGTGGTAGCTAATTTTTCCTCTGCATATAAATTTTCCCAACTTCTTTATTCTACAGAAAACCTACAGCAATGGACATTTGGCCTAGTTGATCCATGTATCAAATCTATCTTCCTGTGAAGTCAAAGTCACCCAGTCGTGTCCAGCTCTTTGTGACCCCATGGTCTATCCAATTCATGAAATTCTCCAGGCCAAAATACTAGAGTGTGTAGCTGTTCCCTTCTCCAGGGGATCTTCCCAACCCAGAGATCAAACCCAGGTCTCCCACATTGTAGGCGGATTCTTTACCAGCTGAGCCACCAGGGAAGCCCAAGAATACTGGAGTGGGTAGCCTATTCCTTCTCCAGGAGATCTTCCTGACCCAGGAATTGAAGCGGGTCTTCTGTACTCCAGGTGGATTCTTTACTAGCTGAGCTACCAAGAAAGCCCTAATCTATCTTCCTGAGGGATGGACAAACGATCAAGTATTAATAGTAGCAATTTAAAAAAAATGCTAAACTGCTATGCAAACATTGGAAAAATTTGTTTCTTTCTGCTGATATAAAACTACACTTCAAATCATTTAGAAAGAATTAGTTGGCAAAATAAAGCAAAACGCCCAACAGATAAAACCTGAGTTATTTCTTTGATTCTGTGTATTATGTGAGTACTCAGGACTTACTTAACATAAAATTTATTTTTGCTGAAGCTATTTGAGCTAGCTTCTGTCACTTGCCAGTAAAATAATCTTTGAAAATTTGCATAAAACAGTGACTATTAAATCTGCATATATCACAGGGTGGAATGCAGACTGGTATATTAACATTCACCATCTTCCTCAATGCATTTTCTCAAATGCTAAACATTTTCCCATAATCAATATCCTTATTAAATTTTACCAATTTTTGACCTAATGTCAATACCACAATGATGTGGATGGTCTCAAAGTTCCATTTTTTTCTTGTTAGTCATTAAGGAATTATATACTTTAAATAAATAGGAATTATTGAGTTAATAGGCTTAAAACAAATGTATGCTAATACTCATTTAAAGTTATTATAATTCTGAAATATTATTCTTAACAAATAAAAATATTGTCTTAAAATATGGGCTGCATTTAATAGTGAGCCATCATAGCTTCCATTTTTAACAATCAAAGCAATTCTTTTATGCATAGTCCCTTTACCATTGGGATTACTTAAATCAGTGGTTCTCAAAGCTGGCTAATTTAAGAATCATTTGGAGAATTTAAGAATAAAAACTTTTAAAAACTAAAATTAAAAATGGCCAGAAATTCTTATTTCATAGAACTGGCATGGTTATTTGGTGTTGAAATTCCCACAGGCAATTTACTGTTTAGCTTATTGATTTAAATCATTATATCAAATATAAGATTTATGTCAATGTATGGCAAAACCAATACAGAATTGTAAAGTAAAATAAAAAATAAATAAATTTAAAAAATAAAAGAAAAAAAAGAACTAAGACAGTAAAAAAAAAAAAAGAATCATCTAACTGTATACAATAGGGTACTGTATAGAATATCTTGTCTTAAATCATAATGGGGAAGAATATACAACAAAAGAATGTCTATATGTGTATAACTGAGTCACTTTGCTATATAGTCAAGATTAACACAACATTATAAGTCAACTATACTTCAATTAAAACAAACTAAATTAAGCAAGAATAATCTAAGTGTGATGTTATATTAGGATTGTATATGTATTTTAAGAAAAAGTACATATATCTTGATATATTCTTTTAAATTGTGAAGACACATAATTTATACCTATATATCTCTCATATAACAACATATTATTAATACTATAAATTGAATGTATTTAAGCAAAAAACATAGGTTAAACTTATCAACTTTATCAAAACTGCTCCAACTCTTATGTTTCAAGCCTCAATTTGGGGAACAATTATAAACCTTGTCAGTAAATAAATAATTTAAGCCAATCTCCACCTCATTGTTGTCACTTGGTAAAAACTTTATCACCAGTCTTCTCAATTCTATTGGAAAGCAGTTCAAACAGATGGACAGCATAGGTAGCAAAAAACATGTGCCATGTTAGAGGTATATCAATCCTTATTTCACAAACTCTGGTCATCTTTTATTATCTCCATTGGAAAATTCTCACTGTTTTTTACTTATTAAATCCTTCTAAATTCTGACTTACATGAACTCTTGAGATATGCTTCTGGATTCTGGGCTTCATTTAACTTCTTAGATTCAAGACTTGATGCTTTTAGTTTCATGTCTGTATATAGGTCTAGAGAATATGGCCAGCAAAAATCTGTATAGTCAAAGCTATGGTTTTCTCATTAGTCATGTATGGATGTGAGATTTGATCATAAAGAAGGCTGAGTGCTGAAGAATTGATGCTCTTGAGCTGTGGTGCTAGGGAAGACTCTTGAGAGACCCTTAAATAGCAAGGAGATCAAACCAGTCAATACTAAAGGA
Organism: Oryx dammah; assembly: GCF_014754425.2. Taxonomy (NCBI): domain Eukaryota; kingdom Metazoa; phylum Chordata; class Mammalia; order Artiodactyla; family Bovidae; genus Oryx; species Oryx dammah. The sequence goes on from NW_024070191.1 coordinate 8,817,525, forward strand.
AATCAATTCTGAATATTCATTGGAAGGACTGATGCTGAAGCTGAAGCTCCAACACTTTGGCTACCTGATGTGAAGTGGCTAACTAGAAAAGACCCTGATGCTGGGAAAGACTGAGGGCAGAAGGGGGCAACAGAGGATGAGATGGTCGGACGGTATCACCGATTCAATGGACATGAGTTTGAGCAAACTCTGGGAGATAGTGAAGGACAGAAAAGCTTGGTGTGCTGCAGTTCATGTGGTTGCAAAGACTTGTACATGATTGAGTGACTGAACAACAAAATATCGAATATGTTACTCATGTTTCAATTTCTTTGAGAACATGGGTATTAATATGACAAATAAGCTCAGTCAAAATATCTGAGGTTAAAGGTAAGATGGAACTATAAATTATGAGACTGACTTTATTATGTTGTTTCTCAATAGTTTTGAGATTATTTCCTAAAGAAAAGTTTCAGAAATACTGTGCATAATGAAATTTCCTTAATAAGAAACTGCTAGTTTCTTTAATATTTGAAACTACAAGAAAATTCTAAAGCCCATCAAGACATCATTATGTAACAAGACCTAGAAAACTGAGGGGTTATTTTTCTTAACTATTTGTTTCTGTTGTTATTTAATCACTAAATCCTATCCAACTCTTTGCAATATCATGGACTGTAGCCCTCCAGGCTCGTCTGTCCCTGAGATTTCCCAGTCAAGAATACCGGAAAGTGAAAATTGCTCATTCGTATACGACTTTTTGCAACCCCATGGTCTATACAGTCCATTGAATTCTCCAGGCCAGAATACTGGAGTGGGTAGCCTTCTCCAGGGGATCTTCCCAACCCAGGGATCGAAACCAGATCTCCCACATTGCAGGTGGATTCTTTACAAGCTGAACCACGAGGGAAGCCCTTGAGAAGGGCGGAAGGAATCCTGGAGTGGGTTGCCATTTCCTTTTCTGGGGATCTTCCTCACTCAGGAAAGGAACCTGAGTCCCCTGAATTGGTAGGTGGATTCTTTACCACTGAATCACCAGAGAAGCCCATGCTTAACTATTTACATTATGATAAAACTATTTTGTAGGAATATAACTGTACTAGAGAGCTACAGTTCATGGGGTCACAAAGAATTGGACATGATTGAGCACACATGCATGCACGCATGCGCACAACTATAGTTAAAGATCTGAATGAACTAAGAAAACTGTGTTTACACCAAAGCTATTTCATGGACTCTTGTGGCAAAAAAAAAAAAAAAAGAGAGAGAGAGAGAGAGAGATAAAAGACAGTGGATTACAAAGCTTTATGGGATCAGTGGATAGCTTCCCAAAGTGGACTATTTGAGTAAGTGTCTGTATTTAAAAATTTACAATTCTGCAACTGCATTTCATAAATCCACCACCTAGGGAAGTATTAAGAGCAGAATTACTAGTGGTAAAATGTTACTAAACTTTTGCTGCCTGGTTGACATTAAAAGATTTTAGAATAATAGCAATGAAAATTCAATTGATAAAGGGCATAAGCTGCCTGAAATTTAGAAGTCATACAAGATTCTGAATTGTGGGGTCATGGGTGATAACTTTAGTTTATTTTTGTAAACTAAATTCTAAAGTTCTTTGAATCTTGAAAGTAACTTTAAATATTTTGTTTTTTAAAAATTAGTCCATATCTAGTTCTATTTTCAGCAAGCTTCAGGGCTATCTAATACAAAGAATAATTTTTGTTGGATCAATAGATTAAAAAGGCATATTCAACATGTTTTATTGTTTTTTTCTAATTGACCTTGTCATTTTTGAAGTGTAATTAAGAGTTATAGTGCCATTAGGAATTTTGCAGTTTTCTTTAAAAAAAAAAAAAAAACCGCTTTGGAAAGATAATGTTATATAGTTTTGCAATGCAATTAAATGTTTGTAAGAAAACTATAGAAACTATTAAAATAATGATAACTAACCTAAACAGTAATAGAAAATGGAAATGCTGGTCACTCAGTCTTATCTGACTCTTTGTGACCCTATGGACTACAGCCCATCAGGCTCCTCTGTCAATGGGGTTTCCCAGGCAAGAATACTGGAGCAGTAGCCATTCCCTTCTCCAGGGAATCTCCTGCACCAGGGATTGAACTCTGGTCTCCTGCCATGGCAGGCAGATTCTTTACCACTGAGTCACCTGGAAAATCCCCAAAGCAATAGATTATTAGGGAATTAATGATATGAATACTTTAAAGGCCTAAAATTTTGACTGTCAACAACTTATCTTTACACAAAATTACTTGAAGTCTTTTAAAAAAGAGTTAATGCAGTTCAAATATTTAAGGTAAATTAGAATAACTTTATATTGCTTCAAAATTTTAAGTGAAATATATTGGAGATATACTTCAAGAGAATGACTAATACTTAAACAAATTGTGACATATAAGTCATTTCCTGTCACATGAATTTAGAGTAAGCAGAGCCATGAATTCTCAATTCAAGTTGTGTAGAACTAATTAAAAAGTAAAATAAAAGAAATCATGGTGATATAATTAAAAACAAAATAATGTTTTATCCATTTTTATGCACAGTGTACTCAACTTTCAGGTTTGTGTTTAGCTTGGTTTACATTATTTTCAAGTGTTGTTATTAAAGTAATGTAAAAAAAAAAGCCACTAGCATAGATTGTCCATAGATGATATATTTAACTGAAATTACCTAAGACTATGGACTGCGGACTGTGTTAGTTGCTCAGTCATGTTCAACTCTGTGACTTCACTAACTGTAGCCCAGCAGGCTTCTCTGTCCATGGAAATCTCCAGGTAAGAATACTGGAGTGGATTGCCATTCCCTTCTCCAGAGGAACTTCCCAACCTAGGTATCGAACCCTGTTCTCCTGGCTTGAAGGCGGATTCTTTACCATTTGAGCTACAGGGAAGTCATTACTTAAGACCATGGCACTCAAATTGTAGCACTCCTACTAGCTTCCTAGAAATGGAAAGTCTCATGCACCATGTCATTCTTCATGAATAAGAATGCATTTAACAACATCCCTGACATTAACATTTGAGAAGTACTGTTTAAGGTGTATTATTCCAGGCAAAAGCTACCTGATATATCCAGTGCCTAAAAATGTGCAAATTATGATTTCCTTCTTTTTCATTATTGATAAAAAATCTTAAAAATCAGTGCTTCTATATTATCCTCAATGATATGTAATGCCTTCATTGAAGGAATTATTTTTTAAATGAGTCAATAAATAGATGAATATAGTAATATGAATTATTTATTGAATATAAGTAGAGGAAAAGTTTTAAGAGAAAGAAGGATGACTGAAGTTAAATGTGCACACCAAACTCAGAGGAAAGAAAAAACTTGAGAGGCTGGAAGAAAGATGTTTCTTGAAAGTATAAGGGCTCACAAGAAGCTGTATCAGTTATATTAACTTACATGTATCAACCCCTCATTCTCTATTGTTTGAAAGTATTGTACTTTCAGCTTGTAGCTGGGGAGTTGGAATAAAAGAATCACCAAAATGGCACATGATTAATATGGGCTTTGGCATGGCAGGGTTAAGTTCCCAAAGTTGAAGTAATGAAAGTATTTTCTGCCACAAAATGACAGCAAGTGAAGGGGACTAGGGCTGGAAAACCAAGGTGTAACAAATGTGGGATATTCAATCTGGTATATCCATATCAGCCATAGGCATGTAGTTGGATAGTACAATGGAAGCAGCCAGCATGCATGTTTTCAAACAGATAAGTGGCAACAGCAGCAGGAATAAAGACTTAATATTTTAGATTATGGACTTCCTAGATGACACACTGGTAAAGAATTCACCTGCCAGTGCAGGAGCCACAGGAGATGCAGGCTCGATTCCTGTCAGGAAGATCCCCTGGAGGATGAAATGGCAACCCACTCCAGTATTCTTGCCTGGGAAATCCCATAGACAGAGGAGCCTGGTGGACTATAGTCCACAGGGTATCAAAGACCACACACTCATTTCATTTTAGATTACTTAGTAGCGGAGGGCGTCACTTAGATGAGATTCTATAGCCATAGGAGAGTTTACAAATTTATAGATTACTCTTGTGAAATATTTCTTATTTTGTTTTAACACTTTCAATCTTAAAGACAATCTCAAGTCAAAGACTTTCTAAGCCACTGTGGCCCAAAATTCACTTTAACTTGAGCATCACAGAAATGGGAAACTGAAGTACAGGTGCTGTAAACAGATTAGCATTTAATTTTTAAACATGGATGCTCACAATTTAGGAATTAATATTTTTGAAATTACTATAATTCCATGGATTTGAAATTATTCTTGCTTCACATAAATTTTATTGCTCTTGATATTCTAGCATTTAGATTCTTAAGTTCCTTACTAAAATATTAATACTCTATATATGTATATATATATTCAGTTCAGTTCAGTCGCTCAGTCGTGTCTGACTTTTTATGACTCCATGAATCACAGCACGCCAGGCCTCCCTGTCGATCATCAACTCCCAGAGTTTACTCAAACTCATGTCCATCGAGTCAGTGATGCCATCCAGCCATTTCATCCTCTGTTGTCCCCTTCTCCTCCTGCCCCCAATCCTTCCTAGAATCAGAGTCTTTTCCAATGGGTCAACTTTTCCCATGAAGTGGCCAAAGTATTGGAGTTTCAGCCTCAGCATCTGTCCTTCCAATGAACACCCAGGACTGATCTTCTTTAGGATGGACTGGTTGGATCTCCTTGCAGTCCAAGGGACTCTCAAGAGTCTTCTCCAACACCACAGTTCAAAAGCATCAATTCTTCGGCACTCAGCTTTCTTCACAGTCTAACTCTCACATCCATACATGACCACTGGAAAAAACATAGCCTGGAGTAGATGGACTTTTGTTGGCAAAGTAATGTCTCTGCTTTTGAATATGCTCTCTAAGTTGGTCATAACTTTCCTTCCAAGGAGTAAGCGTCTTTTAATTTCATGGCTGCAGTCACCATCTGCAGTGATTTGGGAGCCCAGAAAAATAAATCTGACACTGTTGCCCCTGTTTCCCCATCTATTTCCCGTGAAGTGATGGGACCAGATGCCATGATCTTAGTTTTCTGAATGTTGAGCTTTAAGCCAACTTTTTCATTCTCCTCTTTCACTTTCATCAAGAGCTTTTTAGTTCCTCTTCACTTTCTGCCATAAGGGTGGGGTCATCTGCATATATTACAACCACTAACAAGTCTATTAAAAGAGACCTCAAAAATATTATAGATTAAAAAAAGTGGAATTTAAAAAAATTTCAATCAATCCATAGGAAACAAGAGGGAAAAATAAAAGCTGAAACAATACAGAGAGAAAATGGACCAGGAAAAAAGGTCAAACTTCAATTTTAACATATGAATAACTGCATGTGATGTAAAAGATCTACATATATCAACTAAAGAGGGACATTAGTGGAGCATGGGAGAATGGCATTTAAACATGTATAATATCATATAAGAAAGGATTCATGTCAATGTATGGCAAAACCAATACAGTATTGTAAAGTAAAATAAAGTAAAAAAAAAAAAAAAAAGAAAAGAAACTAATCGCTAGTCCAGGTTCAATGCAGGATACAGGATGCTTGGGGCTGGTGCACTGGGATGACCCAGAGGGATGGTACAGGGAGGGAGGTGGGAGGGGGTTTCAGGATAGGGAATACGTGTACACCCGTGACAGATTCATGTTGATGTATGGCAAAACCAATACAATATTGTAAAGTAATTAGCCTTCAATTAAAATAAATAAATTTAAATTAAAAAAAATAAAAATAAAAAACAATAGAAAAGACCCATTAAAAATTAAAAAAAAAGAAATAAAAGAAATCAACCTGAAGCTGTATACAAGAAATTCACTTTAAATATAGTAACATATGTAGTAGGAAAATAAAAGAATGGAACACACACACACACACACACAATTACCATGGAAATGTTGTCAAAAGAAAGCAAGAGTAGTTATATTAATATCCTGTAAATTAGACTTCAGAGTGAAGAAAATTACTAGGGACAAAGAGATTCAACCAATCAAGAAGTCACTACAATTCTAAATGTTATGTATCTAAAATAACAAAATAGCTGCAAATTATGGGAAACAAAAAAAAATGACAGAGCTGCAAGAATACATACAAAATCTAAAAACTTCTATTTGTTGCAGACTTCAACAGTCCTCATTCAACAAACAGCTGAAAGAACAGCTAGACAGAAAATCAGCAAATGCATCAAGCCCACCATCAACAGACAGCACCCAACCAAGTTTTGCAGAACACTCTATCCAACAACAGAATAGGCATTCTTTTCAAGCTACCACAGAAATTATACCAAGATTGGCCAAAAGCTGGACGATAAACCAAACCTCAACAAAATTAAAAGAATTAAAATCCTACTGACTACGTCTCCTGATCACAATAAATTAAACTAGAAATTAATACCAGAAAGAGGGCAGGAAACTTTTCAGATAATTGGACATGAAATTACACACTTCTAAATAATCCCTTGCTTCAAGAGAAAGCATTGAGAGAAAATTTTAAAATAATTAAACTGAATGAAAATGAAATTTTCAATATATCAAAGTATGTGGAACACCACTAAAGCAGTATTGAGCTGGAAATGTATGGCTTTATATGCTTGTATCAGCAAAGAGAGGAGATCTAAACTCAATTAAATTCCTATCAGAAGAAAAACAAAAGTCAAAGTGAATCAGAAAGAAAAAATAATAGCAAAAAGAACAGAGACTGCACTGGAAGTTATAAAGAAAAATGATGAAAACTAACAGAACAAAAAGATTAAAATGTTAATAAAATTTTCAAAATTTTAGCAAGACATGTAAGGAGGGAAAAAAAAGAAGACATACTAGTAATATCAAGAATGAAACAAGAAACAGACTCTGCAGACATCATAAGGATAATAAGGTAATATTGCAATCAATGCTACCCACATAAATTTCACAATTTGATTTAATGAAAAAGTAAGAACTACTTCAACAAGCATTAAATATAAAATAAATAATATGAATAACCTTATAACTACTAAAGTTATGGAACTCATACTTTGACATCCCTGGAAAAAGAAATTGTCTTTTTGCTCTCATTGGAGAATTATATGATGTGTTTAAAGAAGAATTAGCATCAATTCTATAGATTCTCTTCAAGAGGAAAAAAAAAATAAAAGAAAAGTGGAGGGAACACCACCCAACCCATTCTTTGAAGCCAGCACTACAACAACATTAAAGTCAGACTAAAGAAGTACAGAAAAGGAAAATAAATGAATAGAGAGAAGAAAGAGAGGAAAGGAAAGAAAGAGAGAGACAGAGAGAGAGGGAGGGATAAACAAAGGAAACAAGGAGAAGAGAAAGAAAACTATAGACCAATATCCTTCATTATAGTATAAACATATTCAAGCAAAATATTAGCAAATTGAACTTAAAATACCTGAAAATAATTATATATCATGATCAAGAGCATGCAAGACTGATTCAATATTCAAAAATTAGTCATCACAATACACCATAATAACAGCATAAGAAGAAAAATATGTGATCATATTAATTTATGCAGAAATGTATATTCAACAAAATCCCATATCCGTTCATAAGAAAACCTTTCAGAAACTTGGAGAGGGGAATTTCCTTATAAAGAACATTTAGAAAAACCCAGTATTACCACTATACTTGGTGAAAGACTGAATGTTTTCCTTATGAAATCAGAAACAAGACAGAATTTACTACTCTCATCTCTGCTACTCAACATAATTCTCAAAGTCTAGTCAGTGCAATAAAGGAAAACATGGATATGAAAGACAAGTACAGTAGGGAGGAAGAAACAAACTATTGCTGTTTTCATATAACAGAATTTTCTGCATAAAAAGACCCTAGGAATCTCTAAGAAACTCTCTCAGACTTAATAAGTGAATTCAGCAAGTTCATAGGATATAAGGTTAATACATAAAATATAACTATACTTCTATATAATAGCAATGACCATGTGGAAATTGAAATGAAAAATACAATTTTATCTGTAATTTCTTAAAAATAAAAATAGGTATAAATTTCACAAAACATATATAAGATTTATATGCTGGATACAACAAAACACTGCTGAACAAAAGATATTTTACTTAATGAGCTAGCTGGATAGCAAATAAACACATGAAAAGTTGTTAAACATCATTAGTATTAGGAAAATGCTAATTGAGACTACTATCAGTATCATTATACATCTATGAGAAGAGCTGAAAAATAAATAGTAACACCATGAAATGCTGGTGAAGATGCAGAGAAAATAGATCACCCATACACTGCTGATGAAAACACATTTTAAAACTTGTGTCCAGGTTTGATGCATGAGACAGGGTGCTCAGGGCTGGTGCACTGGGATGACCCTGAGGGATGGGATGGGGAGGGAGGTGGGAGGTGGGTTCATGATGGGGAACACATGTACACCCATGGCTGATTCACGTCAATGTACGGCAAAAACCACCGCAATATTGTAAAGTAATTAGCCTCCAATTAAAATAAATAAATTAATTTTTTTAACTTGCATTCATATGATTATGAATAATTATATTTTTCATGCTATTTGGAAGACTTTATTGCATATTTCAGACATGAATTCCTTACTAATTTGAAATGTTGTGGTTACCTATTCACATTTTAAATATGTGAAAACTTAAAATAGCCACATTTTTAATGTGTACTCCATGGATAAATATGTGTATGACCCGAGCATGTAACTCGGGTCATAAATGAGTGAATTAAATTAATGAATTATGGATCACACTAATAACATATGAAACAGAGAGACTGTTCATTCAAGAAGAAATTCAGTGACAAAGGTAAGCAAGAGAACAAATAAGTATAACTGATTCTCTGCAGAAATCTTGAGGATAGATGTGGAACTCCATATGGAATGGGATCTGGAGATTTGAAACAATCCTCCTTAAAGGACAATGGATTCACCAGATAGTATGCGGTTGACACAATTTTGAAAAATACAGTATATTACTATTTTCAAATTAGAGCTATGTTTGTGAAATAAACAGAATTAGTTTCTTCAATATTGGAAAAAGAATGTAAAGTAAAGATTAAAAGAGAATTAGTGCATTTTAAACTTTCAATTATAATAGCTTTCCTTGTGGACCACAGTCTAATCTTATATAGGCAGCTCTTTCCCTAACACTGACATACTTGTACAGTTTAATATATTTTAAAACAATGTGCATTTGAAAAATTAATGGCCATCAATAATGCTTACAGCTGAAATTACTATTTTAGTTGGCCTAATCATGGGAATGTAATTTCATTGATTTTGGACTTGTAATTCTACTAAGTACAATTTCTAGTTTTCTAATTATTAAAAAGAAAAATGAAGGAATTCTATGAAAAATTTGGAAGTTGTTTAATAACCTTTATTTTCTTTTCATGCATGCAAAGGGTCAGTCCTGTCTGACTCTTTCAGTCCTATGAAGTGTAGCCTGCCAGGCTCCTCTGTCTGTGGGATTTTTCAGGCAAGAATACCGAAGTGGTTTGCCACTTCCTTCTCTAGGGAGTCTTCTCGACCCAGGGACTCAACTTGCTTCTCCCTCATTGGCAGGTAGATTCTTTAACACTGAGTCACCAGGGAAGCTTTATTTCCATTACTTGTCATTAATTAGCTCATTCTCTCATGCTCAAGTTCTGGAACCTTTTTTCAGATATTTTTGTTATCATAAAAATCCTACTACATGTCTTAAGAAATTCTCAGTAGAAAAATATAGAATCCTACTAGCAATTAGGATTGCAAACATAGAATCCTCTTTTAGGCATCAATTCATGCTACTTCTGAAAATTAGCTTTTTAACAGAGAATATCTATATCCTACTTCTTTCTCTTTGGACTAGTCTCTGTGTTATAAAGAAAGCACATTTTACTCTAAACAATGTTCAGTAAATAAAGACCTATAAAATAACTTCAGTTTATTTAAAATGCATATTAACAAAGCATAATGTAAATTCTTGTTCATCAGTTGACAAAGTATGACACTGTATCCATCATATGAGATAACTGGGGATAGAGAGGGGGAAAAAAAGCTCCTTTTCTACTTTTTAATTCCTTAATGTTTGAAGACCTTGAAAAATAATCAATATTATGAATCAATATTTGGGAGAAATGTGTTACTATATTGGTCTGCATTTTAACTTTAATTGTCTTGATATATAGCTTGACGAAAGGATGCAGAAAAGAACAGATAATGAGAAGGACAATAATAGAAGTTCAGTTCAGTTCAGTTCAGTCGCTCAGTCATGTCCGACTCTTTGCGACCCCATGAATCACAGCACGCCAGACCTCCCTGTCCATCACCAACTCCTGGAGTTCACTCAGACTCATGTCCATCGAGTCAGTGATGCCATCCAGCCATCTCATCCTCAGTCGTCCCCTTCTCCTCCTGCCCCCAATCCCTCCCAGCATCAGAGTCTTTTCCAGTGAGTCAACTCTTCGCATGAGGTGGCCAAAGTACTGGAGTTTCAGCTCTAGCATCACTCCTTCCAAAGAAATCCCAGGGCTGATCTCCTTTAGAATGGACTGGTTGGATCTCCTTGCAGTCCGAGGGACTCTCAAGAGTCTTCTCTAACACCACAGTTCAAAAGCATCAATTCTTGGGCGCTCAGCCTTCTTCACAGTCCAACTCTCACATCCATAGAAGTAGATAACTGAAATTTAATGAAATAGTGTAAGCTGTGTCTATATAAAATGTATTTATTTTTAAAGCATTTGTTTAGTAAATGTCCTCAAAAGCTATAAAATGTTTAAAATACATTATGAAAACTTGGGTCCCAGTTCTGCTACAGTCACACATAAGCTTTAAGCCACTCAGCAAATTTCATCAAATCTTAGTGAATCATTTGTTTCATTACTACACTGAGAATTTAGAACCTATAAAGAGAATCATTAGGAACATGTTAATATTTAAGATTATATAACTGATAGTAAAACTCTACTTAGAACAGCTTAATGTTTATTAGATCATGTAATTTACAATTAATTGGAGCTTATTGTGTCAAGTAATGTTGGCAAAGCTAGTTTCCCTTACTTCCTCCCTCAATCGCTCATGTATTCTTTAGGCAATTATTCGATGCTCTATCTAAGCTCTAGAAACACAATGGTGATCAAAACAACGGCATTTCTTTAGAGAGGTATTCACCAACCTTCAGGTTGTGACTCTTTAAAGGTTTCAAGAAGATGTAGAAAGGGTTCTTTTATTAAAGGAAAAATGACTTAGATTTCCAATTTCTATTTCTTTAGCAGTATGATAACTTGCAGATTTTCTTTTAAAACTGAACCATTTAAGAACCTTCTGAGTGTGTACTGAGTAATCCCATGTAAAGATTAGCTAGGATCAGATAGACTTGCTCATGATTCAGTTAGTTGTTATATCTGGCTCTTTTAGGCTACTGATGTTTGCTTCTATATAAAAAGATCACCGATTTCTATGCATTTGGTAAACAATCACTTACTGAATTTAATGTGATGTGGGAAACACATTTTTCTTAATTTTATCACATAGATTTAATTAATAAACTATTATAGTTAGCTTTGATTATTTATAGTATATTATATAATTAAGTCCAAAATTTACCATATAGATAATGTATAAAAATAAACTGAAGTACAGTTTAATGAGGAAACCCACTATGACAATTATTCTACAGAGTGTTTTAAGATTCAGGGGTATATAAATCTCATTTGCTGGGTCATATTTATGTAGCACATTAAATGTTTCAAAACCTTGCAAATCAATAAAAGGGAGAGAAACTATAGTGACTAACACATTCAATCAGGCTATTTATTGCAAGTAAGTTCTCCACATCATCAAATTCTATTTCTGAAGAAGACCTTGCAAATAGGAAATCATATATCCCTTCTTCTGCTGCATTATTTACAACCCAAACAGAAACCATACAAACAACCTGACTGATGAATTTATAGAGTAGAAAATGAAAAAAAAGCAAAACAAAAAACTATCCAAACATCAGATCAGAAAGAGACTCATAGAATCGGAGAATGAACTTATGGTTGCAAGGGGGTGGGATGTAGGAGAGAATGGGGGAGGTGACAGGTAGGGGGTTTAAGATGTACATGTACCCACTGCTATGTGTAAAGTGGCTCACCAACAATTACCTACTATATAGTGCATAGAACTCTGCTCAATGTTATGTAGCAGCCTGGATGGGAGGGGAGTTTGGGGGAGAATGGATACATGTATATATATGTTTGAATCCCTTCACTATTCACTTGAAACTGTCCCAACATTGTTAATTGGCTGTACCCCAATACAAATTAAAAAGTTAAGAAAAAACAAACATCAAATCATACAAGAAGTTTGTTCTATGTCTGATGCTGGAAACATAGTGTTACATTTCTGTTCAAACTTTAAAATAGTTCTAGTTCTCAGAGTAAATATAATATGGTATTTTAAACATATATAAATTTTAAAAAGCTTTGAGCTTACATAAATTATAACATATGTAACATATACAAGTTTTAGCTATACAGATTACACATGGTAATGATTTTTTCCAAAGAAGCTAAATGTTGTCTCTATTAAAAAATGTATGGCTCCCCCTACCACCTGACAGTTCAGTTCCCCATCATAATTCATATAATCATCCATCTTTCCTTCTAGAATTCTGACTTTGATCTATGCATCTTTTTTGTTGTCATTGTTGACTTGTTCAATTGTGTGCAACTCTTTTGCAACCCCATGAACTGTCGAACGCCAGGCTCTTCTGCCCATGGAATTTTCCAGGCAAGAATACTGGAACAGGTTGCCATCTGCACCTCCAGAGAATCTTCTCTACCCAGGGACTGAACCCACATCTTCTGCAAGTCTCCTGCATTTCAAGCGGATTCTTTACTGCTGAAGATTCTTTACTGCAGAAGAAGCCCATTCATCTTAATATTGTCCTTTAATATCTGATAGAGATATCCCACCTCTGCCTTTCCACTATAGACTGTTTATAAGAAAGCTCTTAGCTGATCATGTTGATTTAATTTCTGGCCATTGTAAGTGGAACTTTCTTGACATATTTTCTATCTGATCTGTGGCTTTTAAAGTAAAAGGCCATTGATCTCTGTAGGTTAATTTAGGACTTTGAATGCTATTGAAAAATAAATTGCTTCCTTAATTGTTTTTTAATTTGCCCTAAAAGTAGTCAAACTTAGGGTTTTTCCAGGAGTCATGTACAGATAAGAGAGCTCGACCATAAAGAAGGCTGAGCTCCCAAAAATTGTTGCTTTCAAACTCTGGTGCTGGAGAAGAGTCTTGAGAGTCCCTTGAAGAGCAGGAGATCAAACCACTCAATGCTAAAGGAAATCAACCCTGAATATTCATTGGAAGAAGTGATGCTAAAGCTGAAGCTCCAATACTTTGGCAACTTGATGTGAATTGCTGACTCACTGGAAAAGACCTCGATGCTGGGAAAGTTTAAAAGCAGGGGGAGAAGGGGATGACAGAGGACAAGATGGTTGGATGGCATCACCGACTCAATGGACATGAGTTTGAGCAAACTCTGGGAGATGGTGAAGGACAGGGAAGTCTGGGGTGCTGCAGTCCATCGGGTCATAAAAAAGTAGAACATGACTTAGTGACTGAACAACAAGTATAAGTTGAATATATTTTGTAGATTCATTTCTACTCTGTTCTACCTACTTATCTTTTCTTTTGCCATGTTATGTTATCTTAATTAATGTGACCTATGGTACGGCTTGAAATCAAAAAATGTAAGTCCACCAATATGCCTCTCCTTTTTCAGAACTCTGTTGTATATTCTAGGTTTCTACACTTTCCATACAAAATCTAGAGTCAGTTAATGATATTCACAAGATAGCTTGCTGAGATATTGATATGTATTATGTTGATTCTAAAATTGGGAAGAATTAACATCTTAATGGCATCAAGTCTCCCAATTCATATGCATGACATTTCTTTATTTAGATCATCCCTAACATTTTCATCAATGTTTTATAGTTTTCATATACATTCTTTATTCATATATTTTTGGTATCATTTCTACACATACAAGTCCTATGTCATTAATACTCATTTTGTGTAACCATATTTAATTTGGTATTACTTTTATTATTTTGTAATAGAGTCAGTGGACACTAGTCGTCTCCAGGATTTGGCAAAATCACTTCACTAATTTTTTCCTTGCTTGATATCAGTATTTAATACTGTCTCAAAGGGGCTCCAAAATCAATGCAGATGGTGACTGCAGCCATAAAATTAAAAGACACTAGCTCCTTGGAAGAAAAACTATGACAAACCTAGACAGCAAAAAAAAAAAAAAAAAATTAGAACTTTGAATGCTATTGAAAATGAAATTGCTTCTCCCTCACTTTTTTTGTGGAAATTTGCTTCTTTATAGACAAAGCTATGGTTTTTCTAGTAGTCATATATGGAAGTGGAGGGGGGCATGGCAACCAATTCCAGTATTCTTGCCTGGAGAATCCCCATGGACAAAGGAACCTGGTGGCTACAGTCCATGGGGTCACAAAGAATCAGACATGACTGAGTGACTAAGAACAGCACAGCACATATGTGGATGTGAGAGCAGGACCATAAAGAAGGCATAATGCTGAAGAATTGATGCTTCCAACTCTGGTGCTGGAAAAGATGCTTGAGAGTCCCTTGGACCTCAAGGAGATCAAACCAGTCAATTCATTGGAGTATTCATTGGAAGGACTGATGCTGAAGCTGGAGCTCTACTTGGCCACCTGATTCGAAGACATGACTCATTAGAAAAGACCCTGATGCTGGAAAAGATTGAAGACAGGAGGAGTAGGGAACAACAGAGGATGAGCTGGTTGGATGGTATCACCAACTCAATGGACATGAGTTTGAGCAGGCTCTGGGAGATGGTGAAGAACAGCAAAGTCTGGCATGCTGCAGTCCATGGGGTTGCAAAGAGCCAGAAATGACTGAGTGACTGAACAACAAAGAAAGGTTTATGGGAACAATTCTTACATGATCAAATGAGTGTTCAGTTACTGTTTTTTTGAACAACAGTTTTGTTTTTTTTTTTTAAGCTACAAAATTTCTTACAGAAACATTTAAATGTGCCATTATTTTCTGCCATCAGATGGAGCAAGGGTTAAGTAGGATATACATTTTCCATTAGAGATTATTAAAACTTGTTAGTTTATATTAGAGAATTTGAATAGCTTAACCAGCTGTATCTCTGTGTTTTCTGTGTTTTTTTTTTTTTTTACTATATGTCAAATCTCCTTTATCTTCTTGAAAAGCATGTGTCTGTTTTCTTCTAATGTGTATGTGTAAAAGTTATTTTTAATTTCAGGAATATTTTGCTGTATTCAATAATCTCTCTTTTCTAAATCTATTCTTTTAATTTTTTCCTCAAAGACACCAATTAGGCAGAAGTTAGATTTATTTCCCTGCTTTCCATTTCAATTATTTCACTCAGAATTTATTTAACACTTTGTTAATTTTCATTTCATTCCTTTCAGTATTCTCAATCATGCCTTTTATGTTTCTTAATTTATCATATTAACAGTGTTATGTCCTTTTGTACTGCTTTCATCTTCACATAAATTATATAATGATTTTTAATTTTCATTTCTTTTCTGAGATCTACCACTTTATTTTTCACTTCCCATTTTCTAATAACATTTCTTTAAATTCTTAGAGTTCCTCATTATGCTCTTATTCATAGCAGTCATTACATAATTACTTACCAAAAAAAAAAAAAAGTGTACAGAATATCTGTTCCTGTGCTTGGCTTCAAGAAGGCTGGTGAAGTTAACACACTGGATTGACTTTTACCAGCTATGTTCCAGTCCCAGCCCCTTTTTATGCTTTCTCTCCATCAAAATGTTTAAAAACTTAAGGATAATATTCTATAAACTCATCTATAGCCAGTCTCTGAGTCAGAGTTTACCAACAAGAAACTTACTTGAGATTTGTAAACCAAGATAGTTGCAGAAACTGTTACTGCTTCATCAGTAATGGAAATCTCGTGGTCTCCCATCCAAGTACAATCAAGACTGACCTTAAAGTCTCAGTTTTGCTAGAAAATTAGTTCTAGAGATCTGTTGTGCAATATGGTGCCTACAGTTAACAACAGTTATTGTGCATGTCAAAACTTGTTAAGAGGGCAAATTTCATGTTAAGCTTATTACCAACCAACCAACCAACAAAAAACTCACAGAGACACCAGGAAACTTTGGGATGTGTACGAAATTTCTATTACCTTGTTTGTGGTTGTGGTACCGTACCTATGTGTGTATGTTCAAATTTTTCAAATGATAGACATTAAATAAATACAGTTATTTATGTATCAATTATACCTTAGTAAAGCTGTTAAGGAGTAAACCCATGACCTTGGCATATAACCAACGATATATTTTTCCAGAAGCATATGGATCTTCTTTAGGAAATGGGTCACTTCATTGCATCAGGGAGCTGAAATTAGCATGAGTTTCCTACGATTCCTTCATTTCCACTGGCAGCTTTCTTGGCATTCATTCTCCACTCAAACATCTTGGTAAGTCTCCAATCCTCTGTATTTATAATATTCTGATTAAAATATCTAGACTAGTCCTATCCTCTGATCAAAACCTATCAAGAAATTCAGTAATTTTTTACCTTACTTGAGGCTAGGTGATAATTACATCATAATCTCAATAAATTAAATAAACATTTACATATTTAAACAGGATCTAATGATATACTTTGTGACAAGTGCTGTGGAAGTGGTAATAATTTATAAAGGAAGCTGAGGTAACAGTTTCAGTAGTAGCATCTAGCACCCAACAGCTGTGGAGTTTTGGTAGAAACTGCAGGGAATCTTTGCCATGAGAGGAGTGATGTGTTACTATTTTGAGTACTATCTCTGACTATGTAATCAAACTTTTATTTCTCGAACAATCTTAAGCTTCCATTGATCTTAACACCCTTTTCTAATAATTTTGTTTTTCTTCTTGAATTGTGCGGTTTGTTTTGTTTTTGTCTTCACACTTAACAACAAAACCTAAATGAAAGAGTGACTGATGCATAATGGATAATATACAAAAAGTGGACTATCTGGGTGAATCTGGGAGAAGGCATCTGGACTGATGGGATTAAGAGTGGTAAAAATCCTGTTAAGGATAAGGGATGACTTTATGGCAGTTGAAGGAGTGCAATGATAAAACAGTTCATCAAATGATCCCCTTTCATCACATGGAAAAATTAAGGTCATGTAGGAAAGGTCAGAAAATTTAAAGTGGCAACCCGTGTTGTTTAACACTACTCTCTAGCCCCATATAAACTAATTTTTTCCTTCCCATAGCATTCATCGTGACTGGATATACCATGTGTGCCCTCACTTTGTTTGCCATGTGTCTCATTTTATTAAACTGTTAGTTCCATCGGATAGAGATATTATCTCTTTGTTCACTGCTGTGTTCCATTAGCTTAGAACAGTGATTAAAATAGAATAGCTTCTCACCAATCATTTTGTATTGGATGGATAAATAAGTCAAAGATTATGGGAAAAAGCTGCCACAGTATAAAATTAAGTATTTATACCTTATTATTACAAATAATATAGAAAAAGGATGATTCTTTCAAATTCTTGGATTAAATTAAAAAAAAATAGAAGCTTCACATTTCTAAGTTCTCTGTTTGGGCTAAATTCCAGAATTCCATAATTATGCTAAAGCATGTTTTTATCTTTTTCAGCCACACAGCAAAAAAAGAAGAAGAAAACGATGGGAAAATCAAATTTCAAATCCTCTATATTCCAGTTTCAATAACACTTGAATTCATAACCTCTTGATTTTCTATGTAACATTTGGGAATTGACTGAAAAAGAGAAGGAGGTCACATCTGAAGGTTTGAATTCATTCATTCATTCAACAAATCTCTTTTGAGAGTTTATTATGTGCTACATCCTGCTCTAGATGCTGGAAAACACACACACACACACACACACACACACACACACACACACACACTCTGTCATGCACATTATCTTATAATGAAGAATCTTCCTTGGCTGGTAGGATCATTTCTTCTTCTTCTTTCTGAAGATCCATTAGCAACCTCTACTGAAAGAATAATCTGGCAAGAAGAAGGACATATATGCAAGTCTCCCCCTTTTCTCCAGATTACACCAGATTAGATCATTCTCTGTGGATCAAGTTCCAAGTCAAACCTCGGAGCAGAAAACTTACATGTAAGGACTTAGTGACTCTAAAGTTGTTATAAATGTTGTTATTTAGAATCAAATCAGGAGAAGTCGACCTTTGAGATTTCTGTAGGCTGCACACAATTTAGGTTGAACATAATTTTAGTTTGGCTTGAATTTATGCATATGAGTGCACTTGCCAGATATTCTGCACTCAGTGTGCTAGGTCAAGCAGATGGGAGTGTTTATAATCTTTCTTCTTGATTAGATGGCATATTTGGATTCAGTAGTGGGCCATGAAAACTAAATTTGAGATGCCAGAAATTCCTGATTAAAATGTAGTGAACAAAGTTTATGAGCATAGAAGGATACAATATTTGAGTAGATTCATTGGGTGAGAAATACCCACTGCCCCCATACAATGCCCTCAGAATGAAGACAGAAGTCAATTTATTCACCAAATCAGTATGAAATCCACTCCATAGAGTCTATAGTGGCTTTTAAAAAGTGGTTGTAGATTCATTGTTCTCTGTAGGGAGATATTAATACTTCAGTTAAATGGGCTTTCTGATTTCACTTGGAACCTCAGGATTCCCAGGACAGCAAAGTCTGAGAAAGTACTTCATAAAACATCACAGATAGTTTCATAAATCTTGTTCCTAGAATTCCTCAAATTCAATCTCTGCTTTTTTTTTTTTTAAACAGAGTAAATATGTACTAG
Organism: Oryx dammah; assembly: GCF_014754425.2. Taxonomy (NCBI): domain Eukaryota; kingdom Metazoa; phylum Chordata; class Mammalia; order Artiodactyla; family Bovidae; genus Oryx; species Oryx dammah. The sequence goes on from NW_024070191.1 coordinate 8,836,377, forward strand.
GAAACTAAGAAAAAATTGAAATTAACATATCAGAAAATATTCAATATTGGCTCAACTCTTCATAGATTCTGGGCAAACTGAACAACTCTAGGGTTCATTACTGAGAGTGGAGCTTACTTTTCAAGTGATAAAGACTTTTCTTAGTGAGTCTTTTAATCCTACCTAAAATAATTTCCTTTTTTCTACTAATATTTAATTAATTTATTTTTAATTGAAGGATAATTGCTTTACAGAATTTTGTTGTTTTCTGTCAAACCTCGATTTTTCCTTGTTTTTAAACACATGGTTATAATAGCATTCAGGAGAATTTTCAGTTCAGTTCAGTTCATTTGCTCAGTTGTCCTACTCTTTGCAACCCCATGAATCTCAGCATGCCAGGCCCCCTTGTCCAACTCCCAGAGTTCACTCAAACTCATGTCCATAGAGTCGGTGATGCCATCCAGCCATCTCATCCTCTGTCATCCCCTTCTCCTCCTGCCCTCAATCTTTCCCAGTATCAGGGTCTTCTCAAATGAGTCAGGTCTTAGCATCAGGTGGCTAAAGTATTGGAGTTTTAGCTTCAACATCAGTCCCATCAATGAACACCCAGGACTGATCTGCTTTAGGATGGAGTGGTTGGATCTCCTTGCAGTCCAAGGGACTCTCAAGAGTCTTCTCCAACACCACAGTTCAAAAGCATCATTCTTTGGTGCTCAGCTTTCTTCACAGTCCAACTCTCACATCCATACATGATTGCTGGAAAAACCATAGCGTTGACTAGACAGAACTTTGTTGACAAAGTAATGTCTCTGTTTTTCAATATGCTGTCTAGGTTGGCTATAGCTTTCATTCCAAGGAGTAAGAGTAAGCGTCTTTTAATTTCATGGCTGCAATCACCATCTGCAGTGATTTTGGAGCCCAGAAAAATAAAGACAGCCATTGTTTCCACTGTCCACCCCCCTACACACCCCCCATCCATTTGCTATGAAGTGATGTGACTGGATGACATGATCTTCGTTTTCTGAATGTTGAGCTTTAAGCCAACCTTTTCACTCTCCTCTTTCACCTTCATCGAGGGGCTTTTTAGTTCCTCTTCACTTTCTGCCATAAGGGTGGTGTCATCTGCATATCTGAGGTTATTGATATTTCTCCCGGCAATCTTGATTCCAGCTTGTGCTTCTTCCAGCCCAGCGTTTCTCATGATGTACTCTGCATATAAGTTAAATAAGCAGGGTGACAATATACAGCCTTGATGTACTCCTTTTCCTATTTGGAACCAGTCTGTTGTTCCATGTCCAGTTCTAACTGTTGCTTCCTGAAGACAAGGATTGCTTCCTGACCTGCATACAACTTTCTCAAGAGGCAGGTCAGGTGGTCTAGTATTCCCATCTCTTTCAGAATTTTCCACCGTTTATTATGATCCACACAGTCAAAGGTTTTGGCATAGTCAATAAAGCAGAAATAGATGTTTTTCTGGAACTCTTGCTTTTTCCATGATCAAGTGGATTTTGGCACTTTGATCTCTGTTTCCTCTGCCTTTTCTAAAACCAGTTTGAACACCTGGAAGTTTTATCAATGGTGCGGTATAGAAGGAGAAGTCTTGAGACTACTGTAAAAATAAGACTGAAAACCATAAGCTGGAGGCTTAAGTCCAAATCCTGAGAACATCAGTGAACTCCTGACTCCAGGGAACATTAATCAATAGGAGCTCATCAAATGCCTCCATACCTACACTGAAACCAAGCATCACCCCAGGGTTAGTAGAAGGAAATAAATCTTTTAAAATTAGGGCAGAAATAAATGCAAAAGAAACAAGAGACCATAGCAAAAATCAACAAAGCCAAAAGCTGGTTCTTTGAAAGGATAAATAAAATTGGCAAACCATTAGCCAAACTCATCAAGAAATAAATGGAGAAAAATCAAATCAATAAAATTAGAAATGAAAATGGAGATCACAACAGACAACACAGAAATACAAAGGATCATAAGAGACTACTATCAGCAATTATATGCCAATAAAATGGACAACATGGAAGAAATGGATGAATTCTTAGAAAAGTACAACTTTCCGAAACTGAACCAGGAAGAAATAGAAAATCTTGATGGACTCATCACAAGCATGGAAATTGAAACTGTAATCAGAAATCTTCCAGCAAACAAAAGCCCAGGTCCAGATGGCTTCACAGCTGAATTCTACCAAAAATTTAGAGAACAGCTAACACCTATCCTACTCAAACTCTTCCAGAAAATTGCAAAGGAAGGTCAACTTCCAAATTCATTCTATGAGGCCACCATCACCCTAATACCAAAACCTGACAAAGATGCCACAAAAAAAGAAAACTACAGGCCAATATCACTGATGAACATAGATGCTAAAATCCGTAACAAAATTCTAGCAATCAGAATCCAACAACACATTAAAAAGATCATACACCATGACCAAGTAGGCTTTATCCCAGGGATGCAAGGATTCTTCAATATCCACAAATCAATTAATGTAATTCACCACATTACCAACTTGAAAAATAAAAGCCATATGATTATCTCAATAGATGCAGAGAAAGCCTTTGACAGAATTAAACATCCATTTATGATTAAAAAAGAAAAACTCTCTAGAAAGCTGGAATAGAAGGAACATACCTCAACATAATAAAAGCTATATATGACAAACCCACAGCAAACATTATCCTCAATGGTGAAAAATTGAAAGCATTTCCCCTAAAGTCAGGAACAAGACAAGGGTGCCCACTTTCACTGCTACTATTCAACACAGTGTTGGAAGTTTTGGCCATAGCAATCAGAGCAGAAAAAGAAATAAAAGGAATCCAAATTGGAAAAGAAGATGTAAAACTCTCACTGTTTGCAAATGACATGATCCTCTACATAGAAAACCCTAAAGACTCCACCAGAAAATTACTAGAGCTAATCAATAAATATAGTAAAGTTGCAGGATATAAAGTCAACACACAGAAATCCCTTGCATTCCTATACACTAATAATGAGAAAGGAGAAAAAGAAATTAAGGAAACAATTCCATTCACCATTGCAACGAAAAGAATAAAATACTTAGGAATATATCTACCTAAAGAAACTAAAGACCTATATATAGAAAACTATAAAACACTGATGAAAGAAATCAAAGAGGACACTAATAGATGGAGAAATATACCATGTTCATGGATTGGAAGGATCAATATAGTGAAAATGAGTATACTACCCAAAGCAATCTAAAGATTCAATGCAATCCCTATCAAGCTACCAAAGGTATTTTTCACAGAGCTAGAACAAATAATTTCACCATTTGTATGGAAATACAAAAAACCTCGAATAGCCAAAGCAATCTTGAGAAAGAAGAATGGAACTGGAGGAATCAACCTGCCTGACTTCAGGCTCTACTACAAAGCCACAGTCTTCAAGACAGTATGGTATTGGCACAAAGACAGAAATATAGATCAATGGAACAAAATAGAAAGCCCAGAGATAAATCCACACACCTATGGATACCTTATCTTCGACAAAGGAGGCAAGAATATACAATGGATTAAAAATCTCTTTAACAAGTGGTGCTGGGAAAACTGGTCAACCACTTGTAAAAGAATGAAACTAGATCACTTTCTAACACCATACACAAAAATAAACTCAAAATGGATTAAAGAGCTAAACACAAGACCAGAAACTATAAAACTCCTAGAGGAGAAGATAGGCAAAACACTCTCCAACATAAATCACAGCAGGATCCTCTTTAACCCACCTCCCAGATTAATGGAAATAAAAGCAAAAATGAACAAATGGGATCTAATTAAAATTAAAAGCTTCTGCACAACAAAGGAAAGTATAAGCAAGGTGAAAAGACAGCCTTCAGAATGGGAGAAAATAATAGCAAATGAAGCAACTGACAAACAACTAATCTCAAAAATATACAAGCAACTTATGCAGCTCAATTCCAGAAAAATAAATGACCCAATCAAAAAATGGGCCAAAGAACTAAACAGACATTTCTCCAAAGAAGACATACGGATGGCTAACCAACACATGAAAAGATGCTCAACATCACTCATTATCAGAGAAATGCAAATCAAAACCACAATGAGGTACCATTTCACACCAGTCAGAATGTCTGCGACCCAAAATTCTACAATAAATAAATGCTGGAGAGGATGTGGAGAAAAGGGAACCCTCTTACACTGTTGGTGGGAATGTAAACTAGTACAGACACTATGGAGAACAGTGTGGAGATTCCTTAAAAAACTAGAAACAGAACTACCATACAACCCAGCAATCCCACTGCTGGGCAAACACACCGAGGAAACCAAAATAGAAAGAGACACATATCCCCCACTGTTCATCACAGCACTGTTTATAATAGCCAGGACATGGAAGCAACCTAGATGTCCATCAGCAGATGAATGGATAAGAAAGCTGTGGTACATATACACAATGGAGTATTACTCAGCCATGAAAAAGAATACATTTGAATCAGTTCTAATGAGGTGGATGAAACTGGAGCCTATTATACAGAGTGAAGTAAGCCAGAAAGGAAAACACCAATACAGTATACTAAAGACGCTTATTCCTTGGAAGAAAAGTTATGACTAACATAGGTAGCATATTGAAAAGCAGAAACATTACTTTGCAAACTAAGATCTATCTAGTCAAGGCTATGGTTTTTCCAGTAGTCATGTATGGATGTGAGAGTTGGACTGTGAAGAAAGCTGAGTGCCCAAGAATTGATGCTTTTGAACTGTGATGTTGGAGAAGACTCTTGAGAGTCCCTCGGACTGCAGGTATATCGAACCAGTCCATTCTGAAGGAGATCAACCCTGGGATTTCTTTGGAAGGAATGATGCTGAAGCTGAAACTCCAGTACTTTGGCCACCTAATGCAAAGAGTTGCCTCGTTGGAAAAGACATTGATCCTGGGATGGATTGGAGGCAGAAGAAGAAGGGGACGACAGAGGATGAGATGGCTGGATGGCATCACTGACTCGATGGACATGAGTCTGAGTGAACTCCAGGAGTTGGTGATGGACAGGGAGGCCTGGCATGCTGCGATTCATGGGGTTGCAAAGAGTCGGACACGACTCAGTGACTGAACTGAACTGAATTGAACACATATATATGGAATTTAGAAAGATGGTAATGATAACCCTGTATGCGAGACAGCAAAAGAGACACAGATGTATAGAACAGTCTTTTGGACTCTGTGGGAGAGGGAGAGGGTGGGAAGATTTGGGAGAATGGCATTGGAACATGTATAATACCATCTAAGAAACAAATCACCAGTCTAGGTTTGATGCAGGATACAGGATGCGTGGGGCTGGTGAACTGGGATGATTCAGAGAGATGGTATGGGGACGGAGGTGGGATGGGGTTTCAGGATTGGGAACACGTGTACATCCGTGGTGGATTCATGTTGATGTATGGCAAAACCAATACTGTATTGTAAAGTAAAAAAAAAATCTTTTTTTCTGTTGATCTAGTGTTCTGTGTGTGTTCCTGCCTATGTGTGTTATTCGCTCAGTAGTGTCTGGCTTTTTGCAACACCAAGGACTGTAGCTTTCCAGCCTCCTCTGTTCATGAAATTCTCCAGGTAAGAATACTGGAGTGGGTTGCCATTTCCTTCTCCAGGGGATCTTTCAGACACAGGAATTGAACCCCGGTCTCCTGCACTGTAGGATATCTGAACCACCAGAGAAGTCCAAGTAAGAATGTAGACTGTTAAAAAATGAAAAACAAAGTAAGTAAATAAATAAATAAATAAACAAGAGATGGAGAAAGCAGTCATATCTTTCACTATTACACCTGATGATTCATTGAAAACCAAAAACAAAACCTTTGTTACTCTTCCCCCTCCCCACCCCATACATCACCTGGCCTACTGGGATTATCTGACTTAGAATTTTTGCTTCCTAGTGAGAAACATTTTATTGGTATACACATTTCATTGCTTCAACAGAAATATAAAGGTTTTATTGAAGTAGCTGGCAACAGCAAGAATTACCTTGTTGAGTAGGGAGTTTAATTGTAACTATTAATGGTAACAGGGATATTGATAGCTTAGGTCCAGAGGAAAAGAGAATTTTCCAGGGTATCCTTTGACAATCCTATTGAGGAAAATAGTAAAACTCCAAGGGCTCAGAACACCCAGGAGTCAAATTATAGGTTATACCCCTGGATAATAAGCTGTTGCATTACTTCAGATATATTTTGAAGTATTTTTTTTACATTCCTGAAGCAAAGTGGATGTCTATAATTCACTCCTGTGAATCAAATTACTCTTCTCATAATAATAACGAGGGCAATGATGATGATAGAAAATACTTATGTATTTCTTAATATGTCTCTGACACTAAGTACCTTTTATAGATAACTAATTTAGTCCTACATTCTAAGGTAGATGTTATTGTTAATATATGTTTATTAGGTTGTGTAAATCTGAAAGAAGACTTTTATAGCCTTCTTAAAAATGTCTGTTGCTGCTAGATGATGGGATAAGCCCTACTACAAAAGTGAAATAGAGCTAAATTTAAAGACAAGAAAGAATAGAAAATGAAGTTAGAAGAGCTGAAATTCTACTGAACATTCTTATACACTTTGCCAAAGCCAAACACATGGGAATCTTGTGCATCATGTTAAAAGTGATGCCCCACCTCTGACTTTTTTCTCCTTATTTTCCAGATGTGTATCAATTTTACATTATAACGAGAGGAATCAAGAAAGCTACTGATTGCTAAGAAAACATAAATATCATTATTATTTTTACTCATTAAGTTGACTGAAAATTTTGATTGATTATCTTAAGATCCTCAGTATAATTTAATCAATTCCTGAAACTAAAAATGAATATTAAATTATTTGCTAAACTTTCAGAGGTACAAGAGAAAAAGGCTAGCTTTTTAAAAATATAACACTAGTCTCTGGTGATTTGTGAGCATCTATGAGCATTGATTTTTAAATTGGTCAAGACTTTTTTGAGTGATGGGAGGGAATACGAGGCAGGCGTCATATTAGCAAACACATAACAACTTCCAGCCGATGTTGTAAGAGGCTTCACTGATTTGTCCTACAATAGCTGGGCAATTGTTTCATTTTGATTCTCGATGAAAGCTAATGTATCCATTCTAGTTTGACAGATATGAATTATTCCTCTGATGAATTTTCTGTATGGTTCTAAATGCAACCTGATAGCATTTTGAACAATGCTTTAAAAAAACACTGGTAATAACTTCTATCTTTCTAAAAAAAATTAAGCATCAGTGAACATTTAGCAAGATTCAAAGGGTTTATGGTCTCATAAATTTGGAACCATGGGGAGAAAATATATATATTCTATACATATATATCACCTTACATCATTTCATTTTAAAAAGTCTTGTCCATATAACCATAATGTTTAGCAAGAGACAAGTAAAAAATGTGATTTCTTTGAAATTTTCTAATATCCTAAATATAAGAAATGATATATGTAAATAGGAAATGCATTGCATAAATAAGCCAATATTATGAGCCTCAACATTTTGAATTCATTTAAAATGAATGATTTTTCTCTTTTTTATTTAATATAAAGAAGTTTATTTATTTATTTATTTTGTTCAGACTTGTCAGTACTTAACAAACCATGTTTCCTTAGAGTACTAAACACAAGCAAACAAAAACAAGCAGAAGTTAACTTTTAACATATATATTTAAATAAGTAGTATTTTGGAATAGTCATCAAACTGTACAATATACTTAATTCAAAATCATTTTTATGAATATAACCAGTTTTCCCACTCCTGTTTTAAATTTACATTTAAACATTCTTGGAAGATTTTTAGTATCCTGTGATGACTAATCATTATCACTGGAAGAAGGGTAGGCATTATTTTTTTAAATAAAAAGAGTAATACAGATGAATTATACCAATTTTGTCAAAAGCAAGATGTAATGTAAACTAATAGGATTGATTATCTTATGAGTGACAAGAAATGCTGATTTTCAAAGTGAAGGTGACCCATTTGGCAAAGATATGTTGATTTTTTTTTTAATATTTATTTATTTTGGCTTTGTTGGGTCTTTATTGCTGTACAGATTTACATTTTTAAGAGATCCATGATTTAAAGAGGCCAGCCACATAAATATACACATTTTGGTATATTTATAAATCAACTGTATTAATATAAACTCAAATTTCTGAATGATACTAAGCTACATGAGAATGATTATTAGCAGAATACTTATCTCCAAACCCCAGCTATGTTTCATTGAGAACATTTATTCAAAATACAGTTGGCTAAACAGAAACAGACTTTGAGAATGAGCTTATGGTTGCCAGAAGGAAGGATAGGGGGAAGAGACATCTAGGGAATTTGGGATGGACATGGACACACTGTTATATTTAAAATGAATAACCAACAATGACCTCCTGTATAGCACATGGGATTCTGCTCAGTATTATGTGGCAGCCTGGATGGGAAGGGAGGCTGGGGGAGAATGGACACATGTGTGTGTATGGCTGAGTCCCTCAACTGTTCACCTGAAACTATCACAACATTGTTTATCAGCTATACCCCACTACAAAATAAAAAATTAAAACCCAGTTTGCGATTCACATCCAGAAAACTGACATATTTTATTTAGAATATCTAGAAGAAAGGATTGTTCACTTTGTTTGTGAACGTCTTCACTTAATCTCAATACTCCGTTTTAAAGACACTATCTCCAAATACGGGGACATCCCTGGTGAGTCAGTGGTAAAGAGGCCACTGCCAGTGTAGGAACTGCCGGAGAGGCAGGCTTAATATCTGTTTCCGGAAGATCCCCTGGAGGAGGAAATGTCAACCCACATCACTATGCTTGCCAGAAAACTCCATATGGAACGAGGAGACTGGTGGGCTACTGTCCATGGTGTCACACAGATTAGGACACAACTGAGGAGCTGAGCACATTTCCAAGCACAGTCAGATTCTGAGCAAGTAGTTTTAGGACCCTGACATAAATTCTGGGGAGATATGATTCAGCCCAAACCAGGGAGCCATTGATAGAAGCTATTGAAAGCTTAACCTGTGGAGAAAACTCCCCAACAGGAGTTTTTGTGTAGGGTACTGCTATTATCAATTACATTTCTACTCTTCTCAAGCCCTTTTATTTTCTAACTGAAATCAAACAGAAGTGATAAGAGTCTGTTCAAATCAATCCATTATCAAACTCGTGAGGTGGAAAAGGGTAGAGAATAGATGTGAAAGGACAACTCCATTTAACATGGCAACCACTTCTTCACACATCAACTGTCTGACTGAAAAACTCTTATCCCAGCTCAGGGAAACCACAAATTTTGTATCAGACACTGTGTCATTAAGGATGATTTTAATTCAGTTATATTCCTACCTGAAATTAAGGCAAGCTTCAAATAAATTATATGGGGGGGCGTGAATTGTAAACAAGAACATTTAATTCACATGAAACACAGCTGCTAGAGTAATCCTTCTTAAATTATCATGAGACTTAAGATGTTAACCATAACTTCTTTCTTATAGTATCCATTTAATTTCCCTCCCACTATATTTGACAGTATATTGGTGAGATAGAGTTACTTCTGGTGCAGTCATGAAAGCTTTCATTTCCTCAAGTGTTGAATCCCTGATGCTCTGTCCCTAATGTTTTCTCTCTCTCTTATTTTTTTTAATAAATAAGATAAAAATTTAATCAGTTATACCCTGATACAAAATGTTTTTGGTGTTAAAAAATAAAAATAAAATTAAAAAGAAATAAGATAAACTTTATTGGGGGTAATTTTAGCTTTACTGAAAAGATTTAAAGATGGTACAGTGTTCCCTCATACATGTTTTATTCATTTCCCCCTAATGCTGACATCTTGCATAACATGTCACATCTGTCAAGACTAAAAATTAATGTTGGTACATTAATTTATAAAAATTTATAAAATTTGAGGTTTTCATAAGAATTTCGCTAGCTATTCTATTAATGTCTTTCCTTCTGTTCCAAAATTCAGTCACCGATCGCCACACTGCTTCAGTTATCAGGTGTCCTAAGTCTCTACTCTTCAGTTACAGTTCTTCAGACTTTCCTTGTTTTTTGTTTCTTCATTTTCCCATGACTTTGATAGTTTTGAACAGTTGTAGAAAGTCACTCAGCTGGTGTGTGGCTATTTTCTTTGTCTGACTGTTACAGTGGGTTATGGATTTTGAGGACAAATTAATAGGAGTGAAGTGCTTGTTTCTACATTGTGTCAGGCATCAAAAGGTTGACATCATAATGACATATTGCTGGTGAAGTTAATTGTGATCACTTGGTTAAAGTTGGTTAGGGGACTGTTTGCTGAATTTCTCTGTTGTATGTTACTATTTTCTCATTTCCATATTTTATTTTTGGAAGCAATCATTAATTCCAGCCCACTTTTGGGGAGGGATAAATAAGCTCCATTTCAAGAAAAAGAAGATCATACATCATCTGGGAGTACTCTATAAAGAAGCTTTCTAACCTAAACTCTAACCCTCCCTATGTCCCCACCGGTAGCCATTAACTTATCTATATTTTTGAGTTTGCTTCTTTTCTGTTATACTAATTTGTTATATTTGTAATATTTCACATGTGAGTATTACCACATAGTATTTCCTTTTTCTGACTTATAATGCCCTCCAAGTCCATTCACATTGCTGCAAATGGCAAAATCCCATTCTTTTTTATGGCTGAGTAATATTCCATTGTATATATGTCTATATGTGTATATAGACATACATACCACACCTTCTTTATCTATTCATGTACAGATAAGACACAGGTTCTTCCATATATTGGCATGTGTAAATACTGCTGCTATGAACATTGGGGTATATACATCTTTTGAAATTAGTGCTTTTGCTGTTTTTAGAAATATTCCCAATAGTTGAATTGCTGAATCATGTGGTAATTCTAATTTTACTTTTTTTGAGAAAACTCCATACTGTTTTCCACAGTGCCTGCACCAATTTACATTCCTGTCAACAATGTATGAGAGATCCCTTTTCTTGACATCCTCACCAACATTTTTTGTTTGTGTTCTTTTTGATTTTAGCCATTTTAACAGGAGTGAGGTGATATCTCATTGTGGTTTTGATTTGCCTGATGATTGGCGATGTTGAGAATCTTGTCATGTGCCTGTTGGCCATCTGTATTTTCTTTTTGGGAAAATACTGTTAAAATGACCATCTTACTTAAGGCAGTCAACAGACTCAATTCAATCCCAATCAAAATACCAATGGCCCTTTTCACAGAAAAAAATACTTTTAAAATTTTGAACATAAACACAAGAAAATCCAAATAATCAAAATAATCATGAGAAAGAAGAACAGAGCTGGAGAAATCATGCTGTTTGACCTCATATTATAAAATAAAATGCTACAGTAATCAAACAGTTTGGTAATAGCAAAACAAACAAAAAAGACGTATAGATCAATAAAACAGCTCAGAAAGCCCCAAAATAAACCCATGCACTTATGGCCAATTAATCTCCGACAAAGGAGACAAAAATATGCAATGGGAAAAAGACAGTCTCTTCAATAAGTGTTGCTGGGAAAACAGAAAGCTACATGTAAAAGAATAAAATTAGAAATTCTCTAAACCATATACAAAAATAATTTCAAAATGGATTAAAATCCTAAACACAAGACTGGATATAAAATTCCTTGAGGAAAACATAGACATAACACTCTTTGCCAAAACTTACAGCAATACTTTTTGAATCTGTCTCCTAAAGCAAGAAAAAATTATAGCAAAAATAAACAAATTGGATCTAATTAAGCTTAAAAGCTCTTGCACAGAAAAACAATCCATCAACAAAATGAAGAGACAACCTTTTAATGGGGGAAAGTATTTGCAATTGATATTACCAATACGACCTTCAGTTCAGTCACTCAGTCGTGTCCGACTCTTTGCGACCCCATGAATCGCAGCACGCCAGGTTTCCCTGTTCATCACCAACTCCCGGAGGTCACTCAGACTCACGTCCACCGAGTCAGTGATGCCATCCAGCCATCTCATCCTCTGTCGTCCCCTTCTCCTGCTGTCCCCAATCCCTCCCAGCATCAGAGTCTTTTCCAATGAGTCAACTCTTCGCATGAGGTGGCCAAAGTACTGGAGTTTCAGCTTCAGCATCATTCCCTGCAAAGAAATCCCAGGGCTGATCTCCTTCAGAATGGACTGGTTGGATCTCCCTGCAGTCCAAGGGACTCTCAAGAGTCTTCTCCAACACCACAGTTCAAAAGCATCAATTCTTCAGCACTCAGCCTTCTTCACAGTCCAACTCTCACATCTATACATGACCACTGGAAAAAACATAGCCTGGAGTAGATGGACTTTTGTTGGCAAAGTAATGTCTCTGCTTTTTAATATGCTATCTAGGTTGGTCGTAACTTTTCTTCCAAGGAGTAAACATCTTTTAATTTCATGGCTGCAGTCACCATCTGCAGTGATTTTGGAGCCCCCCAAAATAAAGTCTGACACTGTTTCCACTGTTTCCCCATCTATTTCCCATGAAGTGATGGGACTCGATGCCATGATCTTCGTTTTCTGAATGTTGAGCTTTAAGCCAACTTTTTCACTCTCCTCTTTCACCTTCATCGAGGGGCTTTTTAGTTCCTCTTCACTTTCTGCCATAAGGGTGGTGTCATCTGCATATCTGAGGTGATTGATATTTCTCCAGGCAGTCTTGATTCCAGCTTGTGCTTCTTCCAGTCCAGCGTTTCTCATGATGTACTCTGCATATAAGTTAAATAAGCAAGGTGACAATATACAGCCTTGACGTACTCCTTTTCCTATTTGGAACCAGTCTGTTGTTCCATGTCCAGTTCTAACTGTTGCTTCCTGACCTGCATACAGATTTCTCAAGAGGCAGGTTAGGTGGTCTGGTATTCCCATCTCTTTCAGAATTTTCCACAGTTTATTGTGATCCACACAGTCAAAAGCTTTGGCATAGTCAATAAATTAGAAATAGATGTTTTTCTGGAGCTCTCTTGCTTTTTCCATGATCCAGCGGATGTTGGCAATTTGATCTCTGGTTCTTCTGCCTTTTCTAAAACCAGCTTGAACATCAGGGAGTTCACAGTTCACATATTGCTGAAGCCTGGCTTGGAGAATTTTGAGCATTACTTTACTAGCATGTGAGATGAGTGCAACTGTGCGGTAGTTTGAGCATTCTTTGACATTGCCTTTCTTTGGGATTAGAATGAAAACTGACCTTTTCCAGTCCTGTGGCCACTGCTGAGTTTTCCAAATTTGCTGGCATATTGAGTGCAACACTTTCACATCATCTGTCCAACAAATATAAAAAAAACTCATACAACTCAATGTCGAAAACAAAGAACCTGATTAAAAAATGGACCGAAGAACTTAATAGAGCTTTTGGTTTTATTATATTTTTTAATCATTAGCCTTAGGATTCCTAGTCAAAACACTGTTTTCTAAAGTTATTTAAGTTAGCTTCTTTACTTAAAACTGTGTTGAATGAAGTGAAAGTCGCTCAGTCGTGTCTGACTCTCTGCGACCCTGTAGACTATACAGTCCATGAAATTCTCCAGGCCAGAATAGTGGAGTGGGTAGCCTTTCCCTTCTCCAGGGAATCTTCCCAACCCAGGGATTGAACCCAGGTCTCCCGCATTGCGGACGGATTCGTTACCAGCTGAGCTATCAGGGAGTGACATTTATTTTTAGCATTGTATCAACAGCATTAAAAAAAATTCATTGACTTTGCTTCGGCTACCTTATCTACTAACATTGTTCCCCTCACTTGTTGGCAACCCTTTGAAATGTTTAACTGCATGATCCCTTTTTAGATGACAGATGTAGAGGAGTGATTTTGGTTTCATAGAACACATGCCTTGTTTCATACTTACTTGTTTTTTATTAGGTTATATATGTTTTTCATTAGGTTATACATGCCTGGAAAATCCCATGGATGGAGGAGCCTGGTAGGCTGCAGTCCATGGGGTCGCTAAGAGTCGGACATGACTGAGTGACTTCACTTTCACTTTTCACTTTCATGCATTGGAGAAGGAAATGGCAACCCACTCCAGTGTTCTTGCCTGGAGAGTCCCAGGGACAGGGGAGCCTGGTGGGCTGCCGTCTATGGGGTCGCACAGAGTTGGACATGACTGAAGTAACTTAGCAGAAGCTTAGCAGCAGCAAACATGTATTAATTATACTAACATCTAAAGGTAAAAAACTAGCAACACATAAATGATTAAATATAACATTAAAAATTAAATGGGAAAATGTCCATGTCATTAATTAATAATCTATAAATAGAATAATCAATGACCAAAATTTTTCCTACAGCTAATGTTTGCACCTATATTCTGAGTCTCAACATAGAATCTTAGATAATGGTTCTATTATCCTTATAAATTACCTTAATTTTCTGTGAAATTATACAGTTTAACAAGATGACTTCCAAATCAGGAAAGGAGTATGTCGAGGCTGTATATTGTCACCCTGCTTACTTATATTATATGCAGAGTACATCATGAGAAACGCTGCGCTGGATGAAGCACAAGCTGGAATCAAGATTGTCAGGAGAAATATCAATAACTTCAGATATGCAGATGACATCACCCTTATGGCAGAAAGTGAAGAAGAATTAAAGAACCTCTTGATGAAAATGAAACAGACTGAAAAAGTTTATTTAAAACTCAGTATTCAGAAAACTAGGATCATGGCATCTAGTCCCATCACTTCATGGCAAATAGATGAGGAAACAGTAGCTGACTTTATTTTTCTGGGCTCCAAAATCACTGCAGATGGTGACTGCAGCCATGAAATTAAAAGACACTTCCTCCTTGGAAGGAAAGTTATTAGCAACCTAGACAACATATTAAAAAGCAGAAACACTGCTTTATCAACAAAGGTCCATCTTGTCAAGGCTATAGTTTTTCCAGTGGTCATGTATGGATGTGAGTGTTGGACTATAAAGAAGGCTGAGCACCAAAGAATTGATGCTTTTGAAGTATAATGTTGGAGAAGACTCTTGAGAGTCCCTTGGACTGCAAGGAGATCCAGCCAGTCCATCCTAAAGGAAATCAGTCCTGGGTGTTCACTGGAAGGACTGATGCTGAAGCTGAAACTCCAGTGCTTTGGCCACCTGATGGGAAGAGCTGACTCATTTGAAAAGACCCTGATGCTGGGAAAGATTGAAGGCAGGAGGAGAAGGGGACAACAGAGGATGAGATAGCTGGATGGCATCACCTACTCAATGGACATGAGTTTGGGTAAACTCCAGGAGTTGGTGATGGACAGGGAGGGCTGGCATGTTGTGGTTCATGGGGTCGCAAACAGTTGGATAAAACTGAGTGAGTGAACTGAACTGAACTAAATACTGTTGGAGGAGATCACCAGAAAGACTTGACCACCAGTTGACCCAGAGGTTGGATCAGATGATTGGAGGCTAACTTATCCTTGGAATATACGTTCTGCTTACTGTTCCCATATTAACAGCCATTTCAGGGATGCAGCTTTGACAGAGTAACGTGCTGTTGAGACAATCTGGCCTGAATAAGTGACTGAATGCTGTATTAGTCCTCTGAACAAACTTTTACGATTTTGGCAGGAAGATGCAGAGGTCTACTCCTTTTGCCCAAGACAAGCCTCATACACAAGTGCCTTTGCTTACTAAAACTGCCACTTACCAATCTGTAGAGGTCAGCATCTTCCCTTGGTCTCTCCCTTCTCTCTGTGTATAGAGCCAGTTTTGAATTTCACCTGGAGAATTCCCAAGACTGAGGATCAACAAATATGTGCCTGGAATAGTTGACATTAAATTAATTAGTAATAATAAATTCTGGGTCTAGAAAAATGCTTTTGATACATCACACAATGTTCTTTTCAACTGAAATCTGTTAATTATTTTGTATTAGTTAAACCCAATTAATTTTATTTAATTATTGGAATCATCAAGAATGTCAGCATCTTAAGACAAAGACTGTAATAAAGTCATTATATAATATATACATAATTATATAACAATCAAAGGGTCAGTCCAAAAAGAGGATATAACATTTGTACACATGAATGGATAGAGAAGTTGTAATACATAATCCACAGAATATATATATGTATATCAATATTATTCAGCAAAAAGAAAGATATTCACAGATATATGCCATATAATCAAATTGGGAAATAGAGTATTCATTGTTCTCAATAAATTAAAAGCTCTTACCAATGATATTTACTGATAAAAATTTTATGACTTTATTCAGATTAAAATAAATCTTTATGATATTTCTCCATTGTTATATTCCTAAGACTCATCTTTGTACCTTCATTCATTTGTATAATACAATAAAAATGATTTTCAAAAAATTATACAAAAATTTAAAACTTTACTATGTTGTTCATAAAACAAGGTACTTTTTAAAATTACATGTCTCATAGATAAGTGAATTACTGGTTATTTTAAAAACTGACACAATGTTTTGTTGAAAGTATGGGCTGAAATGCAAGGATCCAAGGAATTCAACTCTATGCTATAGATTCTCTTTCATGTGCTAAATCAAGTGCACCTTGTAACATTAAATATTTCACAAACTGAAATGAACGTTATAAATCAAGAAACTTCATAAAGAGGTAAACAATACAAAGAATATATACCATGAAATCTAATAGGATCTACAATCCAGTATTTTAATATTAGTTGAAACATATATCTCTGTTATTTGAATCTATTACATTTCTTATATATATACTCAAAACTAGAGACAATTTATGATCATAATGCAAAATCAAACTGCTTTCATAACATCTGTATGAACTTCAGTGTTTCTACATAATTTTAAAAAGAATGTGTTGTAAGTATCATACATCACATTCTTTTTAAAAATTGCATAGAAAATCTTGATGGGTTTCCCTGGTGGTTCAGTGGTAAAGAATCCACCTGTCTACACATTTATATAGGTATGCACACTACCCGATTCTTATGTATCTATACATTATAGTAAGAATTTCTCAGTAAAATTTTGAAAGTAATATTTTTGTTACATAGAAAAATGTAATAAGTTCTGAGAGAAAATTCAAGTTTTCAGAACAAGAGCCACTTCATTCAGTTGTGGAACTTTATCAGATTTGAGTTTTTCCAAGGTAACACATATTAATAGAATGATACATAATACACAAAAGTATATTTAACTATGTTTTACTATATTTCACTCAGGGCAGATAATATAGTATTACAGAAGTTAATGATTTAATAACTGCACAATGTTTATGTCAATTTACAACAGCCAAGTTGTCAATGTACTTGTCTGTGTTAGTCACTCAGTTGTGTCCAACTCTTTGTGACCCCAAGGACAGTAGCCTGCCAGGCTCCTCAGTCCATGGAATTCTCCAGGCATGAATGCTGGAGTATATATACCACAACTTCTTTATCCATTCATCTGTTGATGGACATCTAGATTGCTTCCATGTTCTAGCTATTGTAAATAGTGCTGCAATGAACAATGGGATTACCATATGTAAAATATATAGCCAACAGGAATTTGTTTTATACCTCAGGAAACTCAAACAGGGGCTCTGTATCAATCTAGAGGGGTGGGATGGGGAGGAAGATGGGAGGGAGGTTCAAAACGGAGAGGATATATGTATACCTATGGCTGATTCGTGTTGAGGTTTGAGAGAAAACAACAAAATTCTGTAAAGCAATTATCCTTCAATTAAAAAAAAAAAAATACTGGGGTAGTTTGCCTTTCCCTTCTCCAGGGGAATCTTCCTGACCCAGGGATCCAACCCAGGTTGCCTGCATTTCAGGCAGATTCTTTATCATCTGAGCCATTGGGGAAACCCTTTAAATATATATATCAATATTAAATCTATATCATTCATTTATAATTTCCAATTACAGTTAAGTAAAGGAAAAATACATAATTAATAGAATTTATGATAAATATGCAAAATATAAACGTCAATATTTACATGAAATAATATTTTATTCATTTAATTTGTATAAAATATCTAAAAGAATGAATAATTTCCTGCTTAACCACATAATAAGAATGGCTTTGTAAATTTAAACATCATCTAAAAATATAATTCTAAAGATAATAATAATAGAAGAAAAATCAGGCCATTTTTGTATTTTCTAATTTTATAATTGCATATATTTTATCTGCCTGACTAGAAGTGAAATGAAAAGATAACCAGTTTTACTAATTAAAAATTGTTTTACAGCATGGCATTCTAGTATTTGAGTGAATGCACTTCAATATGGGTTTTGGTGCAAGTTAGTCATTAATTGCATAACATGGTACCTTCAAATTTGGTGGCTAATTATTTATTTAGCTTATGATTCTAAGTATTACTATTTCAGCTGGGTTTAGCTTAGTGTGGTTTTGAGGGTGAAGCTGGATTCTCTCATTCACCTGGTGTCAGATGCATGTAAGCTGTGTGTTAGCTTTTCTGATTTGGACTCATTTTTCTTACATGTATAGAGCTTGGGCAGTATCATTTGAGATGACATGTTTCTGGTGTGCATAATCTCTCATTCTATAGCAGACTAGCCTATGCATCCCATGGGAGCCATAAATCCAAACACGAGGAGTGGAAGTAAGCAAGGCTTGGAACTAGAACGCCATCATTCTGACACATCCTATTAGACAAATAATATCACAAATTCAGAGGGAAAGAACTAGGTTTCACGTCTCAATGGGAGTAATTGCAAAGTCATGAGGTACAGTCTGTACATAAGAAGAAAATACAACAGATGTCCATTTTTGCTACTTACTACTGCTGGAAGTGGAACTTTCTATCAACATTTTATATAAAAAAGGGGAATCGTTCTGATAAACAGAACACATGGGAGAAAAAGCAGGGAAGGATTATATTGATGAAATAACAATAATTTTAAATAGAAAACAATGAGTTTGTACTTAGATTTATTTGCAGCTATGTAAGCGCAGGCAGCTGCAGCCGGTGCACTAAGCGTAGGCGAGAGGAGCTACCCCACGGCCAAGGAGTGCTAGCTGTGTGGGCTAGGAGGGCCTAGAGGAGCCATCCCACATTGAAGATCAGGAAGGGCAGTGGTAGGACATACCCCAAATCCAAGGTAAGGAGCACGGCTGTGCCTTGCTGGAGCAAACATGAAGAGATACCCTACACCCAAGGTAAGAGAAACCCAAGTAAGATGGTAGGTGTCACAAGAGGGCATCAGAGGGCAGACACACTGAAACCATACTCACAGAAAACTAGTCAATCTAATCACACTAGGACCACAGCCTTGTCTAACTCAATGAAACTAAGCCATGCCCGCAGGGCAATCCAAGACAGGCAGGTCATTGTTGAGAGGTCTGACAGAATGTGGTCCAATGGAGAAGGGAATGGCAAACCACTTCAGTATTCTTGCCTTGAGAACCCCATGAACAGTATGAAAAGGCAAAATGATAGGACACTGAAAGAGGAACTCCCCAGATCTGTAGGTGCCCAATATGCTACTGGAGATCAGTGGAGAAATAACTTCAGAAAGAATGAAGGGATGGAGCCAAAGCAAAAACAATACCCAGATGTGGATGTGACTGGATAGAAGCAAGGTCTGATGCTGTAAAGAGCAATATTTCAAAGGAACCTGGAATGTCAGGTCCATGAATCAAGGCAAATTGCAAGTGGTCAAACAGGAGATGGCAAGAGTGAACGTCGACATTCTAGGAATCAGCGAAATAAAATGGACTGGAATGGGTGAATTTAACTCAGATGACCATTATATCTACTACTGTGGGCAGGAATCCCTCAGAAGAAATGGAGTAGCCATCATAGTCAACAAAAGAGTCCGAAATGCAGTACTTGGATGCAATCTCAAAAACAACAGACTGGTCTCTGTTTGTCTCCAAGGCAAACCATTCAATATCACAGTAATCCAAGTCTATGCCACAACCAGTAACCTGAAGAAGCTGAAGTTGAACGGTTCTATGAAGACCTACAAGATCTTTTAGAACTAACACCCAAAAAAGATGTCCTTTTCATTATAGGGGACTGGAATGCAAAAGTAGGAAGTCAAGAAACACCTAGAGTAACAGGCATATTTGGCCTTGAAATGCGAAATGAGGCAGGGCAAAGACTAATAGAGTTTTGCCAAGAAAATGCACTGGTCATAGTAAACACATTCTTGAAACAACACAAGAGAAGACTCGACACATGGACATCACCAGATGGTCAACAGCAAAATCAGATTGATTATATTCTTTGCAGCCAAAGATGGAGAAGCTCTTTACAGTCAACAAAAACAAGACCAGGAGCTGACTGTGGCTCAGATCATGAACTCCTTATTACCAAATTCAGACTCAAATTGAAGAAAGTAGGGAAAACTGCTAGACCATTCAGGTATGACCTAAATCAAAGCCCTTATGATTATACAGTGGAAGTGAGAAATAGATTTATGGGCCTAGATCTGATAGATAGATTGCCTGATGAACTATGGAATGAGATTCATGACACTGTACAGGAGACAGGGATCAAGACCATCCCCATGGAGAAGAAATGCAAAAAAGCAAAATGGCTGTCTGGGGAGGCCTTACAAATAACTGTGAAAAGAAGAGAAGCGAAAAGCAAAGGAGAAAAGGAAAGATTTAAGAATCTGAAAGCAGAATTCCAAAGAATACCAAGGAGAGATAAGAAAGCCTTCTTCAGTGATCAATGCAAAGAAATAGAGGAAAACAACAGAATGGGAAAGACTAGAGATGTCTTCAAGAAAATTAGAGATACCAAAGGAATATTTCTTGCAAAGATGGGCTCGATAAAGAACAGAAATGGTATGGACCTAACAGAAGCAGAAGATATTAAGAAGAAGTGGCGAGAATAAACAG
The DNA here is from genome assembly GCF_014754425.2 of Oryx dammah. Classification (NCBI taxonomy): domain Eukaryota; kingdom Metazoa; phylum Chordata; class Mammalia; order Artiodactyla; family Bovidae; genus Oryx; species Oryx dammah. The sequence goes on from NW_024070191.1 coordinate 8,857,171, forward strand.
AAGAACTGTACAAAAAAGATATTCATGACCCAGATAATCACGATAGTGTGACCACTCATCTAGAGCCAGACATCCTGGAATGTGAAGTCAAGTGGGCCTTAGAAAGCATCACTATGAACAAAGCTAGTGGAGGTGACGGCATTCCAGTTGAACTATTTCAAATCCTGAAATATGATGCTGTGAAAGTGCTGCACTCAATATGCCAGCAAATTTGGAAAACTCAGCAGTGGCCACAGGACTGGAAAAGATCAGTTTTCATTCCAGTCCCAAAGAAAGGCAATGCAAAAGAATGCTCAAACTACTGCACAATTAGACTCATCTCACATGCTAGTAAAGTAATGCTCAAAATTCTCCAAGCGAGGCTTCAGCAATACATGAATCGAGAACTTCCTGATGTTCAAGCTGGTTTTAGAAAAGGCAGAGGAACCAGAGATCAAATTGCCAACATCCGCTGGATCATGGAAAGTGCAAGAGAGTTGCAGAAAAAGCCAAAGCCTTTGACTGTGTGGATCACAATAAACTGGAAAATTCTGAAAGAGATGGGTATACCAGACCACCTGACCTGCCTCTTGAGAAATCTGTATGCAGATCAGGAAGCAACAATTAGAACTGGACATGGAACAACAGACTGGTTCCAAATAGAAAAATAGAAAAAGGAGTACGTCAAGGCTGTATACTGTCACCCTACTTATTTAACTTATATGCAGAGTACATCATGAGAAACGCTAGACTGTAAGAAACACAAGCTGGAATCAAGATTGCTGGGAGAAATATCAATAACCTCAGATATGCAGATGACATCACCCTTATGGCAGAAAGTGAAGAAGAACTAAAAAGCCTCTTGATGAAAGTGAAAGAGGAGAGTGAAAAAGTTGGCTTAAAGCTCAACATTCACAAAAGGAAGATGATTTCATCCAGTCCCATCACTTCATGGGAAATAGATGGGAAAACAGTGGAAACAGTGTCAGACATTATTTTTTTGGGCTCCAAAATCACAGATGGTGACTGTAGCCATGAAATTAAATACACTTACTCCTTGGAAGAAAAGTTATGACCAACCTAGATAACAGATTCAAAAGCAGAGACATTACTTTGCCAACTAAGGTCCATCTAGTCAAGGCTATGGTTTTTCCAGTGGTCATGTATGGATGTGAGAGTTGGACTGTTAAAAAGGCTGAGGACCGAAGAATTGATGCTTTTGAACTGTGATGTTGGAGAAGACTCTTGAGAGTCCCTTGGACTGCAAGGAGATCCAACCAATCCATTCTGAAGGAGATCAGCCCTGGGATTTCTTTGGAAGGAATGATGCTGAAGGTGAAACTCCAGTACTTTGGCCACCTCATGCGAAGAGTTGACTCATTGGAAAAGACTCTGATGCTGGGAGGGATTGGGGGCAGGAGGAGCAGGGGAATATAGAGTTTGAGATGGCTGGATGGCATCACTGATTCAATGGACGCGAATCTGAGTGAACTCCGGGAGATGGTGATGGATAGGGAGGCCTTGCGTGCTGCGATTTATGGGGTCGCAAAGAGTCGGACATGACTGAGCGATTGAACTGAACTGAAGTGTGTTAAATCTGTTCTAATCTTCAACATTGTAACATGCACGTGTGCACACATACACATCACACTCCTCATTGGGAACGCTGTTTTAGAATGCCAGTAGGTGTCGTGGCTGGTTGTTCACTTCATATTTTATCAACTCAGCTTGAAGTTGGATGTTTTTAACTGAGTTTTCCCTTCAGTTCAGTTCAATTCAGTTCAGTCGCTCAGTCGTGTCTGACTCTTTGAGACCCCATGAATCGCAGCAAGCCAGGCCTCCCTCTCCATCATCATCTCCCGGAGTTCACTCAAACTCACATCCATTGAGTTGGTGATGCCATCCAGTCATCTCATCCTCTGTTGTCCCCGTTTCCTTCTGCCCCCAATCCCTCCAGCATCAGAGTCTTTTCCAATGAGTCAACTCTTCGCATGAGGTGGCCAAAGTACTGGAGTTTCAGCTTTAGCAGCACTCCTTCCAAAGAACACCCAGGGCTGATCTCCTTCAGAATGGACTGGTTGGATCTCCTTGCCATCCAAGGGACCCTCAGGAGTCATCTCCAACACCACAGTTCAAAAGCATCAGTTCTTCGGTGCTCAGCTTTCTTTACAGTCCAACTCTCACATCCATACATGACCACTGGAAAAACCATAGCTTTGACTAGATGGAACTTCGTTGGCAAAGTAATGTCTCTGCTTTTCAATATGCTATCTAGGTTGGTCATAACTTTCCTTCCAAGGAGTAAGCGTTTTTTAATTTCATGGCTGCAGTCACCACCTGCAGTGATTTTGGAGCCCCATAAAATAAAGTCTGACACTGTTTCCACTGTTTCCCCATCTATTTCCCATGAAGTGATGGGACTGGATGAAATCATCTTCCTTTTGTGAATGTTGAGCTTTAAGCCAACTTGTTCACTCTCCTCTTTCACTTTCATCAAGAGGCTTTTTAGTTCCCCTTCACTTTCTGTCATAATGGTGGTGTCATATGCATATCTGAGGTTATTGATATTTCTCCCAGCAATCTTGATTCCAGCTTGTGCTTCTTCCAGCCCAGCGTTTCTCATGATATGCTCTGCATATAATTTAAATAAGCAGGGTGACAGTATACAGCCTTGACGTACTCCTTTTCCTATTTGCGCTTTCCCTCAGGTCCTACCTTATCTTTTCATTTTCAAAATCTGCTTAATGCATATTATAGTTTATTTTTCCTGAACTTTTTTCTCTGAATGTGGAAATTTGTTACTAAAATGAATCTTACCTAGATATATAGTTTTTATCTATCAATTACTCTTGAATGAATAGCATAATATCATGGAAAAACAATAACAATACATTAAAACCATAGTTTAACCTCCAAATTTACTTACTGTTATTATGCTGCTATAACCTCCCCAAATACATTTATTTCTTATTTACCTGACATATTATTAATGATATAAATGGAAGGAAAATTTTTTTCTTATTTGTATGAACATGAAATTCTGGGAGATTTAGAGATTCTGAGTTACTTCTATATATAGAGGCTTTGAATATATTAGAAAATAAGAAATTGAAAAAATGGCAACAGCAAAGATAGGTATTTTAAATGTTTATATATAGCAAATAAACGTCTTTAAAAAATAGTAGCGCATATAAGTATTACTCTAGATATGGTATTAGGATGTGTAAAATTATAAATCCATGTCATACGTAGTCAGTGTGATTATTTACATTTAAGTGGAAAGTTGTAAGCTTAAGAGCTAGTTTTCATTCTATGTGTACCTGTGTTAATGGAAGTATAAGATAATGGAGATGTTTAACTCTAAGCTCCTTATACATGTTTGTCTTGGCCCTTCTTTGATAAATGCTATATCCATCCATTTATGATTTTATCATTTATCTAGAAATAGATAAGTGATAAAAATGGGCATTTATTTGAAGACCATATATAATTTCTATAAGCAACATGTTAGGGGAATATTTTCAGGGTCAGCCAATTCATTTTATTAAGGCAAATTTTTGCATGCATGCTCAGTCATGTCTGAATCTTTGCAACCTCAATGAATGTAGCCCACCAGGCTCCTCGTCCCTGGAAATTTCCAAGCAATAATATTGGAGTGGGTTGACATTTCCTCCTCCAGGGGATCTTCTCGACCTAGGGACTGAACCTAAATCTCCTGAGGTTCCTGTGTTAGCAGGTGGATTCTTTACCACTGAACCACCTGGGAAGCCCAGGAAAATTACTAGATGAAGAAAATAAAACCTTCAAGGAATTTCAACAGGAAGTTAGGGATAATGGTCAAAAATAATAATTGATGGTAAAAATGAAGAATTTTACATTGACTTGCCATTGAGGAGTGTTTCTTCTAGTTGTTGACCTACATTGCCAAAAATTATAATTGACCTTCTATCATTTTGATGTGGAGAAGGCCTCTATTAAGGGAGTCTCTCTTTCTTTCTCTCTCTCTTTTTTTTTTTTTTTTGGAGGGGGTAAGTGGCCTGGTCATGTATCATCTGTCTCTAAAATCTCCAAAATCTCTAGACTTGGAATGGCATCAAAGGTACTATTGTTCCAAGAGAGAAAAACACTTCAGCTTCAGGAATGATTGTAAAAAAGACAGTGATAATACATGTCTTCCTAGTTTCCAGTGATTCACTGTAAATATTACTGTTACTTATAGGTTTAAATATTGTCAGAATAAATATTTTAAAAATAACTTAGGCATAAATCTTGTCAAGCTAGCAAGAGTAGATCTATCTTTTAAATCTATCTGTAACTAAAATATATAGGCAATTAAGCCTATAGTTTCCTCATCTGTAAAGGTTTATAGAAATGGTTTCAAAAGATTGGATATTATATTCTTAATATGATGAAGGAGTTGTCATCTGGTAAATTTCTTTTTACTGAGTGAGGAACAAGATTACCAACTTACAATCTGAATAGAGGAAGGCACATGGAAAACACATGGGAAACAAATCATAGAATAAGACAGTAAAGTTTAGCTGATGGGGTAGGGAAGTAAATTTGATACAGAAACACAGTTGTTTTGGGAGGGGGCTCATAATGGAGGCTTAATTTTAAACTTGAAATAATTCATTTCAAGAGAACTTGGTCAATTAATTTTTATAATTATTTCCACATATGTTCACTTCCTTAAAGGCTTCTGTTTGTTACTATGTGAAACAGCACCATCTTTAATGCTTAAAAGGACCTTGGTGAATTGGCCCTCACTCGCCAATTCTGACTTATATTCACCACACTGTTATTTGTAAGTAGAAATGGTTTCCCATCTTCAAAAAAAGGTAGCCAGTTGCACTCTCAACAGAAAAAGATCATGTACGTGTTCGTCAACACGTGCGTGTTGTGCCAAGGTGCTTCAGTAGTGTCCTACTCTGTGAGATCCTATGGGCTGCAGCCTGCCAGATTCCTCTGTCTGTAGGATTCTCTGGGCAAGAGTACTAGAGTGGATTGTCCTGTCTTCCTCCAGAGCATCTTTACCCAGGGGTTGAACCTGTGTCTCTTACATCTCCTGCATTAACAAGCAGGTTCCCCACTACAGTGCCATCTGAGAACCACTACAGTGCACTGGAAGATATCAGGATATCAGATGCTTCTCACAGTATCGTGCTTTAAAAAATATAAACACGTTTCAAAAAGATTAGCATGCAAATTAGACCATATGTACTTTCCTAGAGACAGTAGCTGATCTGCCTATAAATTTTCAATGGAAAAGCAGTGGTTTCAACTGTTCTACAAAGTAACAAAAAGTATAGAAGTAGATATAAAATATAACAATAATGTTACATTATATGATAAAAATTCAAATTTTTGATTCTTTACCAAAGGCATTCTTATGTGAAACAGGAATGTTTAAATTCTGTAAATGAGTGGTGGTAAAAAATTAAAATCTTGGTGCCCTGTCTTGATTTGTGCTGAGGTCCATTAGTACTTCGCATGACTGTTTTTTTCGCATGATTTGCACAAATCTCGACACAGTGAAACATCATAGTTTTGACCTCAAGATGCACTGGAAGGAACTCAGGGTTTCTTCAGGGGTCACAGACCACACCTTAAGAAGATCTGGATTAGAAGAATTTTCATGGTTGTTTTGTTTCTACTGCTCAACTTCAAACCCCAAGTCCACCTAGGAAGTCTCAAGTTATTGGTGTTGTTTAGTCGCTAAGTCACGTTTGATTCTTTTGCGACTCCATGGACATGTAGCCTGCCAGGCTCCTCTGTCGACAGAATTCTCCAGGCAAGAATACTGGAGTGGGTTGCCATTTCCTTTTGCAGGGGATCTTCCTGACCCAGGGCTTGAATATATGTCTTCTGCATTGGCAGGTGGATTCATTACCACTGAACCATCAGGGAAGCCCATGAGAAATCTCATACATATTTTCAAATATAAACTTACAAAATGTCTTGTTATGAGAAATCTTCTCTGACATATATGGTAATCATCATCATAGTATTAAAACCATGGACTTTCCTTGAGATTTTCATAATAGCTGATATTTCCCATTAATTTATTTCTTATTTGAAATTTTATCTTTTAAGAGATCCCAGATCATAACATCAAATAACTGAAGCCCCAGGGAATCATGCATGATATCCCTAAACTGAATGGTTTAATGGACACAGCAGTAGACAGAATAATATCTAAGTGAGAAATGTGCCCAAAACTATGTCAAACAACATTCAGACCCTTCCCCCTGAGGGACATGGAGACCTTTTGAAAATCAATCAAAATCTACCTTGGGGCCACATTTCCAATCTAGGACTCTAGGGTTGCAGTCTACAATCATCCTAAGGGCACAGACATGATACACATTGTAGTTTTGGACTTTTTTGCATCTTTCCCTGAATAGTGCCCAAATTACATCTCTACACCTGGGAAACAGAAACAGACATTTCCAAAATACCATTAGGATGCTGTGTGACTAATTAATGCCAAAGCCACTTAGCACTGTTGTGCCACAAGAAGTTGCTTATCTTCATTGGATTTGTTTAGGCTACCTGAGAAAGAAACTCAGTGAGGATTAACAAAAATATCCAGGGTCCATGTGGGACTGCATCACTCTCCAGAGGTTCACTACTTCTGTCAGGAAGCTTTCCCAATAGGGCCCCTTCAGGCTTAGGAATGCTGACGGCTCCCACTGTTATCAGCTATCCCTAGGATCCTGCACCTTTCCTTGTCAATTTCCCTGGAATTTGCCCACATCACAATAAACATCCCCTTTATTAATTCCTATGAAGTACACTTCTTAGATGAAGCACAAGTACAGCTTGGATGAAACCCAAGCTCGAATCAATATTGCCGGGAGAAATATCAATAACCTCAGATATGCAAATGACACCACCCTTAGGGCAGAAAACGAAGAGGAACCAAAGAGCCTCTTGATGAAACTGAAAGAGGAGAGTGAAAAAGCTGGCTTAAAACTCAACGTTCAGAAAACTAAGATCATGGCATCTGGTCCCATCACTTCATGGCAGAAAGATGGAGAAACAATGGAAACAGTGGCAGATTTTATTTTCCTGGGCTCCAAAATCACTGCAGATGGTGAATGCAGGCATAAAATTAAAAGACATTTGCTAATTGGAAGAAAAGCAAAGAAAAACCTAAACAGCATATTCACAAGCAGAGACTTTTTTTTTTTGCTGACAAAGGTCCCGTCTAGTCAAAGCTATGGTTTTTCTGGTAGTCATGTATAGATTTGAGAGTTGTACCAGAAAGAAAGGTGAGTGACAGAGTATTGATGGTTTCAAACTGTGGAGTTGGAGAAAACTCTTGACTGTCAAGTCCAAGAAGATCAAACCAGTCAATCCTAAAAGAAATCAATCCTAAATATTCACTGGAAGGACTGATACTGAAGCTCCAATAATTTGGCCACTTGATGTGAAAGACTCATTGGAAAAGACCCTGATGCTGGAAAAGATTGAAGGCAGGAGAAGGGGATGACAGAGGGTGAGATGGTTGAATGGCATGATCGACTCGATAGACATGAGTTTGAGCAAGCTCTGGGAGTTGATGATGGGCACAGCAGCCTGGTGTGCTGCAGTTCCTGGGGTCACAAAAAGTCAGACATGACTGAGTGACTGAAATGAACTGAACAGATATTTCTTTCACTGTACAATCTCTTTGCCACTGAGAAACACTTGTATATCTACCCTGGACTCACTTATGACACAAAGTAAACAAACAAACAAACAAACACAGTTTCCAGGAGTGGCTTTTAACCACATTTTCCTTGCATATGTATAGTAGGTGGTCAATACATATTTGATATTTTAAATTATAAAAACATATCATCAATAGCAAAACTGACTTCCATCTCTTCCAACTATACATAAGTAGATAATTTCCCCTGAATTTCAAGTTTGGGTTAGGATATTCAGACTTTAAGAAATGAATATCTCATTAGGTTGACAAGTCATCCATTTCTTATTAGACTTATCATTCTCAAACCTGGCTTTATAACAGAAAAGTATTACACTCCAAGTACGTTTATAATCATTCCATGACCCATCCCCCGAAATCTTGATTTAATTAGTCTGGATTGGATCCCAGACACCAGCAATTTTTTAAAGCTTCCCAGGTGGTTGGTTCTAAAGGGCATCTGGGATTGCAAATCTCCACTCCTGGCACTCTCCACATTTCCTTCACAGGGGTAATAAATCTTTGCTTTAGCCACAGTAAGGTTGCAAATGTGAATAAAAAAGTATGTGGACCATTGGGGAAAAGATACCTAGGGAAGTATTTCAAAATATTTTCCCTCTTAAACATAAACCTGTTGAATACATAAAGTGAACTGAATGTGCTTTAAAAAAAAAAATGTTATCCTAGCACCTAGCACTGTATGCTAAACATGCTGCTTTCAAAGATAAGTTTAAAGAATGAAAAGACACAATTTTAGTCATATGGGAAATTGTTAGGATATGGATATATGGAAAATTTGGTGTTTAAGAGAGTGCAATCATGAACCCAGGATGTTGAGTAGATTAGCAACTGAAAATTACAATTGCCTTTTGGGCTGTATGAGATATAAATGACAACTGTGTGATAGAAAGGTAAACTGTGATATTGATAAGACTCTGTGTCTGTAAGACTATGGAAGCTTGTCATAGATCAGAGTGACTAATGATAGCTGTATATTTTCACTGTACTTTCCCTTCCTTCCAGAATACATAAACTCAATCCCAAGCACAACACACTCTGTGATGATTACATCAATAAAAAACAAAAAACTTAGGGATTGACAGGGGAAATGAAACAAACTTAGTAACCTAGATAAGAAAATTTAGACCATTGCATTCGTACCTATATTCTCAAACTCATATTCCTCAACCAGTGGAGCTGAGGTTTACAAGTATTACTAGGGGTTATTACTTGAAAGTCCAGTTAAGTTTTAGGCTACCACCCCCAAGAAAGGTCAGCAATCATAAACACGAGTTACATATTCTTAATAGAGAATGCTAATTTTTTGAAAACAGGATACCAAAGATAAAAATATGCTTAATTATGAGATAATAAAAGCCAGCAGTGAAAGATGAAATGGATGTAGACTATACTGATCTATTCATTTTATAATATCTAGTAGAAGAAAAAATATTTTTTCCTCTATTTGTATACCTCTGACCTCCAATTTCTGAATGTCTCACTTTACATCCAAACACAATCTTGCTGTTTCACATTTTTTAAAACAATGAAAATAATTCTGTCCTACATGGTACATAGAGTATCACTGAAAGTCACCTATTCAAACACAAATAGTGGTGGATAACATAACCAAAAATAGTTCAATTCAGTTCAGTCACTCAATCGTGTCCTATTTTGCTACTCCATGGACTGAAACACATCAGGCTTCCCTGTCCACCACTAACTCTTGGAGCTTGGTCAAACTCGTGTCCATCCGGTCGATGATATCATCCAACCATCTGATCCTCTGTCATCCACTTCTCCTGCCTTCAATCTTTACCAGCATCAGGGTATTTTCCAATGACTCAGTTCTTCACATCAGGTGGCCTAAGTATTGGAGTTTCAGATTCAGCATCAGTTCTTTGAATGAATATTCAGGACTGATTTCCTTTAGGATGAACTGGTTGATTCTTTGCTTTCAAAGGACTCTCAAGAGTCTTCTCCAACACCACAGTTCAAAAGCATCAATTCTTCAGCACTCAGTTTTCTTATGGTCCAACACTCACATCTATACCTAACTCCTGGAAAAACCAAAGCTTTGACTAGATGGACCTTTGTCAGCAAAGTATGTCTCTGCTTTTTAATATACTGTCTTTGTTTGTCATAGCTTTTCTTCCAAGGAGCAAACGTCTTTTAATTTCATGGCTGCAATCACCATCTGCAGTGATTTTGGAGTACAAGAAAATATAATCTCTCACTGTTTCCATTGTTTCCCCACCTATTTGCCATGAAGTGATGGGACTGGATGCTATGATCTAATTTTTTTGAATGTTGAGTTTTAAGCCAGCCTTTTCACTCTCCTCTTTCACTTTCATCAAGAATCTCTTTAGTTCCTCTTCCCTTTCTGCCATAAGGGTAGTGTCATCTGCATATCTGAGGTTATTGATATTTCTCCTGGCAATCTTGATTCCAGCTTGTGCTTCATCCAGCACAGCATTTCACATCATGTATTCAGCATATAAGTTAAATAAGCAAGGTGGCAATATAAAGCCTTGATGTACTCCTTTCACAATCTGGGACCAGTCTATTGCTCCACGTCTGGTTCTAACTGTTACTTCTTGACCTGCATACACATATCCTAGCAGGCAGGTAAGGTGGACTGGTGTTCCCATCTCTAACCAAATAACCAGTTAGTTATTCATTTGATCAAGTTAAACTTAAATATGTTACTGTGTATTAATTATATAAAATATATATTATTAATACAATCTAGATACACACACATGCATGTGCACACACAAACACACCTAGGTATATAATCAAGCTATAGAAAACCAAAAACAAAGACAAAAAAATAAAATTGAAGATGTGCGAGTGGAAGAGACAAAACTGTAGAGGTGCATGGATAAGAAATACAGTGAACCTCTCATCAAAAACCAGGCAAGCATGAAAATCTTGGCTGAAATCTTTAATGTTTGAAACAGAAAAAATGTGCAGAATTACATATCCATATTCAGCAAAATTACTCTTTAAAGGTGAACAGAATGAAGTTTCTTTTCAAATAAAACATGGAATTCATTACCAGCAGAAATGAAGAGATTCAAGTACAAAAAATGATATGCAACAAAAACTTGGATATATATTTAAAAAAAGGTAATCAAAAATTTAAAAAAATGTAAAACAAATGTTTATCTTCGTCATCATAATTCTCTAGTAGATCATTTTTTATTGCAATAATAGCAACAATTTTTGGACTATAGCATAGTGTTTGAATGACATGAATGACAGTAAATTCACAAGGGATGAAGATAAGTATTAGGAATGCTGTGTTGTAAGTATTCACGATACTCTTAAGGTCCTAAATGTATTTGACATTGGACTTAGATTATTTAAAATACATCTATACTGTTCATACATCAAGGTCAGATACCAAAGAATGATGAAATATTGTTCAATGAAAACCTAGGAGGGCAGAAAAAAAAGAAATAATAAAAATCATCAGATTAAATAAATGGTTTAATGTATAGGTCTCATAGAATCTGGAATACTTTTCAGTTCAGTTCAGTTACTCAGTTGTGTCCAACTCTTTTGACCCCATGGACTAAAGCACGCCAGGCCTCCCTGTCCATCATCATCTCCCAGAGTTTAATCACATTCATGCCCATTGAGTTGGTGATGCCATCCAACCATCTCATCCTCTATTGTCCCCCACCTTCAATCTTTCCCCACATCACGGTCTTTTCAGATGAGTCAGCTCTTCACATTACGTGGCCAGAATACTGGAGTTTCAGCTTCAACATCAGTCCTTCTAATGAATATTCAGGAATAATTTCCTTTTAGGATGGAACTCCTTGCAGTCCAAGAGACTCTCAAGAGTCTTCTCCAACACCACAGTTCAAAAGCATCAATTCTTTGGCACTCAGCTTTGTTTATAGGTGAACCCTCACATCCATACATGACTATTGGAAACACTGCAGACTTGGCTATATGGAGCTTTGTTGACAAAGTAATGTCTCTGCTTTTCAATATGCTGTCTAGATTGGCCATAACTTTCCTTCCAAGGAGTAAGTGTCTTTTAATTTCATGGATACAGACACCATCTGCAGTGATTTTGGAGCCCCCCAAAATTAAAGTCAGCCACTATTTCCAAAGTTTCCCCTTCTATTTGCCATGAAGTGATGGGACAAGATGCCATGATCTTGGTTTTCTGAATGTTGAGCTTTAAGCCAACTTGTTCACTCTCCTCTTTCACTTCCATCAAGAGGCTCTTTAGTTTTTCTCCACTTTCTGCCTATGGCAGAAAGGGTGGTATCATCTGCATATCTAAGGTTATTGATATTTCTCCCAGCAATCTTGATTCCAGCTTGTGCTTCTTCCAGCCCAGCGTTTCTCATTATGTACTCCACATATAAGTTAAATAAGCAGGGTGACAATATACAGCCTTGACATAATCTTCCTATTTGGAACCAGTCAGTTGTTCCATGTCCAGTTCTAACTGTTGCTTCCTGACCTGCATACAGATTTATCAAGAGGCAGATCAGGTGGTATAGCATTCCCATCTCTTTCAGAATTTTCCAGAGTTTACTGTGATCCACACAGTCAAAGGCTTTGGCATAGTCAATAAAGCAGAAATAGATGTTTTTCTGCAATTCTCTTGCTTTTTTGATGATCTAGCGGATGTTGGCAATTTGATCTCTGGTTCCTCTGCCTTTTCTAAAACCAGCTTGAACATCTGGAAGTTCACGGTTCACATATTGCTGAAACCTGGCTTGGAGAATTTTGAACATTACTTTACTAGCGTGTGAGATGAGTGCATTTGTGTGGTAGTTTGAACATTCTTTGGCACTGCCTTTCTTTGGGATTGGATTGAAAACTGACCTTTTCCAGTCCTGTGGCCATTGCTCAGTTTTCCAAATTTGCTGGCATATTGAATGCAACATTTTCACAGCATCATCTCTTATGATTTGAAATAGCTCAGCTGGAAATCCATCACCTCCACTAGCTTTGTTCATAGTGATGCTTCCTAAGGCCCACTTGACTTCACATTCCAGGATGTCTGGTTGTAAGTGAGTGATCACACCATTGTGATTTCTAGGTCATGAAGATTTTTTTGTACAGTTCTGTGTATTCTTGCTACCTCTTTTTAATATCTTCTGCTTCTCTTAGATCCAAACCATTTCTGTCCTTTATTGAGCCCATCTTTGCATGAAATTTTCCCTTGGTATCTCTAATTTTCTTGAAGGGATCTTCAGTCTTTCCCATTCTATTGTTTTCCTCTATTTCTTTACAGTTATCACTGAGGAAGGCTTTCTTATTTCCCCTTGCTATTCTTCAGAACTCTGCATTCAAATGGGTATATCTTTCCTTTTCTCCTTGGCTTTTTGTTTCTCTTTATTCACAGCTATTTGTACAGCCTCCTCAGACAGCCATTTTGCTTTTTTCATTTCTTTTTCTTGGTGATGGTCTTGCTCCCTATCTCCTGTACAATGACACAGACCTTTGTCCATAGTTCATCAAGCACTCTGTCACAGCTAGTCTCTTAAATCTATTTCTCCCTTCCACTTTATAATCATAAGGGATTTGATTTAGGTCATACATGAATGGACTAGTGGTTTTCCATACTTTCTTCAATTTAAGTTTGAATTTGGCAATAAGGTGTTCCTGATCAAGCCACAGTCAGCTTCAAGTCTTGTTTTTCGCTGACTATATAGAGCTTCTCCATCTGTGGCTGCAAAGAACATAATCAATCTGATTCCAGTGTTGACCATCTGGTGTTGTCCATGTATAGAGTCTTCTCTTGTGTTGTTGGAAGAGGGTGCTTGCTATGACCAGTGCGTTCCCTTGACAAAACTCTATTAGCCTTTGCCCTGCTTCTTTCTGTACTCCAAGGCCATATTTGCCTGTTACTCCAGGTTTTCTTGATTTCTTACTTTTGCATTCCAGTCCCCTATAATGAAAAGGACATCCTTTTTGGGTGTTAGTTCTAAAAGGTCTTGTAGGTCTTCATAGAACCGTTCAACTTCAGTTTCTTTGGCATTACTGGTTGGGGCATAGACTTGCATTACTGTGATATTGAATGGTTTGCCTTGGAAACGAACAGAGATCATTCTGTCATTTTTGAGATTGCATCCAAGTGCTGCGTTTTGGACTATTTTGTTGACTATGATGGCTACTCCATTTCTTCTAAGAGATTCTTGCCCACAGTAGTAGATATAATGGTCATCTGAGTTAATTCGCCCATTCCAGTCCATTTTAGTTTGCTGATTCCCAAAATGTCAATGTTCACTCTTGCCATCTCCTGTTTGATCACTTTCAGTTTGCCTTGATTCATGGACTTAACATTCCAGGTTCCTATGCAATATTGTTTTTTACAGCATCGGACCTTGCTTGCATCACTAGTCACATCCACAACTAGGTTTTGTTTTTGCTTTGCCTCAGTCTTTTCATTCTTTCTGGAGTTATTTCTCTACTCTTCTCCAGTAGCATATTGGAAATCTACCAACCTGTGGAGTTCATCTTTCAGTGTCCTATCTTTTTGCCTTTTCATACTGTTCATGGGTCATCAAGGCAGGAACGCTGAAGTGGTTTGCCATTCCCTTCTCCAGTGGATGACATTCTGTGAGACTTCTCCACCATGGCTCATTGATCTTGGGTGGACCTACAGGGCATGGCCCGTAGTTTCATTGAGTTAGACAAGGCTGTTGTCCATGTGTTTGGAATAGGTTTGAATTAGTACAAATTTATATATGAAAATGGTCATCTGTATAGAATGTTAAAGTGATAACAAGTTATAGAGTTAAATACATCATTTAAAAATGTATATTTTTAAAGAAGAATTCTTACAAAAACAATTAATATCCAAAAAGCATCTTTATGAAATTTACAACCAAATTTAACAGGTCCATTTAAACATGATGTAAGGAATATATGGTGGAGAAGGCAATGGCACCCCACTCCAGTACTCTTGCCTGGAAAATCCCATGGACAGAGGAACCTGGTAGGCTGCAGTCCATGGGGTCGTGAAGAGTCGGACACTACTGAGCGACTTCACTTTCACTTTCATGCATTGGAGAAGGAAATGGCAACCCACTCCAGCGTTCTTGCCTGGAGAATCCCAGGGACCAGGGAGCCTGGTGGGCTGCCGTCTATGGGGTCACACAGAGTCGGACATGACTGAAGTGACTTAGCAGCAGCAGCGAGGAGTACATGGAAAATACCTATAAGCATGAATGTGTCATGTATGGATCCATCAGGTTCAAGAAATTGTATTTTACTTATTTATTTTTTACTTTACAATATTGTATTGGTTTTGCCATACATCAACATGAATCTGCCACGAGTGTACACATGTTAGTTCTGCACATAAACATTATCAGGAATTTATCAAATATTCTGAGCCATTGTGATATTCAGAGATGAAAATCAGTTCAATATTTGCACATAACAGATTGTGACTTGCTGGATCATATTATGTCATTCATAGAGACAGAGTTGTTGCTAATATTTCACATTGCTCACTTTTGGTTTTTTCCCCTCAAAACAAGAATTTGTTGGAAGCTCTACAGTGGAAATCTCTGAGAATGTAACAACCTGTAAGCCTGAGGGAGGAGGTAAATTCTTCCTCTGATTTTGTCAAGCAGAACCTCCAAGGAATTGATAGAAAAAATACTGTGCCTGTGCCTTCATGCCTTAGAAAGAAGTAAAGGAAAAATCATATTCACCTCACTTCACCTAAAGAAAACACAGAGTGGTAGTGTATGACTTTCTTCTGAAAAAAGATGGATGCTTTTCTTCAAAGGAAGAGGCAGTGATTTTAAGTTAAAGGGAACCAGGGGAACCAGGAAGTGTTAGAAGAAAATGTATGTTGCATAGACAAATAATTAAGGTATATTGTTCTATATAATTTCTTATTTAATAATTTCTTAAAGTGCTTATAATAATAATTTCTTCAATTGCATCCTGCCATAAGGGCCACTGGACTCAGAAAGTAATAAATAAAAGAAAATAGAAAAGTACTGAGTTATACAGCACTTTTGTCAAAACTTCAGAGGCATTTTTGTTTTTAATTCATTTGTAACCTATTTGAATCTTTTATGGGGCTTCCCTGGTAGCTCAGATGGTAAAGAATCTGCTTGAAATACAGGAGACCTGTGTTTGATCCCTGAGTTGGGAAGATGCCCTGGAGAAAGGAATGACTGCCCACGCCAGTATTCTTGTCTTCGAATTCCATGGACAGAGGATAATCCGTGGGGTTGCAAAGAGTTGGACACAACTGGGTGACTTTCACTTTCTGAATCTTTGTCTGTCCTCCAAAATATGTTACATCAAAAAAAAAAATGTCTACTAGTCAGCCTTATTTAACACTTGTTGGGGTCAGAGACAACACTAATATGATTTTATAGCATCTCCATATAGATAGCAGAGTTAAGCTCTGGGAATAGGGTATGAAGTTTGAACACTGATTCTTAAAAAGTTCACATTTTCCTCACCCCTTTCATTCATTGCCTCTGTATAATAAGGAACAATATATGCTAACTAAATAAACTTAAAATCCTTTTTCTTTATTGGGGGGGGGGGTTCAGGATTGTGAACTCATGTACACCTGTGGCTGATTCATGTCAATGTATGGCAAAACCAATACAGTATTGTAAAACAAAATTAAGTAAAAATAAAAATTAAAAAAAGAAAATAAAAAAAAAATAGATATTAACATATAAGCTACCATATATAAATTGAATACTTTTACCAAACCTAACACTAGTCAGCTTATGGTTAGTCAGCTTATGCTTACTGATCAAATTATTCAATGTAAAGTTTAACTTGAATTTTAAATTTCAGTTCAGTTCAGTTCAGTTCAGTTACTCAGTTGTGTCTGACTCTTTGTGACTGTAGCACACCAGGATTCCATGTCCATCACCAACGCCTTGAGTTGACCAAACTCATGTCCATTGAGTCAGTGATAACATCCAACAATCACATCCTCTTTTGTACTAGTCTCCTCCTGCCTTCAACCTTTCCTAGCATCAGTGTCTTTTCCAAAAAATCAGCTCCTAACATCAGGTAGCCAAAGTATTGGAGCTTAAGCTACAGCATCAGTCCTTTCAATGAATATTCAGGACTGATTTCCTTTATGACTGACTGGATTGATCTCCTTGCAGTCCAGGGGACTCTCAAGAGTCTTCTCCAACACCACAGTTCAAAAGCATCAGTTGTTTGGTGCTCAACTTTGTTTATGGTCCAATGCTCACATCCATACATAACTACTAGAAAAACTGTAGCTTTGACTAGACAGACCTTTGTAGGCAATATAATGTTTCTGCTTTTTAATATGCTATCTAGATGGTCAAAACTTTTCTTCCAAGGAGCAAGCGCCTTTTAGTTTCATGGTTGTAGTCAAAATGTGCAGTGATTTTGGAGCCTAAGAAAATAAAGTCTATCACTGTTTCCACTGTTTCCCCATCTATTTGCCATGTTGAGATGGGACCAGATGCCGTGATCTTAGTTTTCTGAATGTTGAGTTTGAACCCAACTTTTTCACTCTCCTCGTTCACTTTCATTAAGAAGCTTTCTAGTTCCTCTTCACTTTCTGCCATAAGGGTGGTGTCATCTGTATATCTGAGGTTATTGATATTTTTTCCAGCAACCTTGATTCTAGCTTGTTCTTCATCCAGCCTGGCATTTCACAAGATGTACACTGAATATAAACTAAATAACGAGGGTGACAATAAACATAACAGGTGTACTCCTTTCACAATTTGTAATCAGTTCATCATTCTACATCCAGTTCTAACTGTTGCTTCCTGACCTGCATACAGATTCCTCAGCAGGCAGGTCAGGTGGTCTGGTATTTACATCTCTTTAAGAATTTTCCACAGTTTATTGTGATCCACACAATCAAAGGTTTAGAATAGTTAATAAAGCAGAAGTAGATGTTTTTCTAGAACTCTCTTGCTTTTTGTAAGGTCCAATGGATGTTGGCAATTGGATCTCTGTTTCTTCTGTCTTTTATAAATCCAGCTTGAGTATCTGGAAGGTCATGGTTCACATACTGTTGAAGTCTGGCTTGGAGAATTTTGAGTATTACTTTACGACAGTGTAAGATGATGCATTCCAGTTCCCTATAATGAAAAGGACATCTTTTTTGGGTGTTAGTTCTAAAAGGTCTTGTAGGTCTTCATAAAACCGTTCAACTTCAGCTTCTTCAGCGTTACTGGTTGGGGCATAGACTTGGATTACCATGATATTGAATGGTTTGCCTTGGAAACGAACAGAGATCATTCTGTCATTTTTGAAATTGCATTCAAGTACTGCATTTCAGACTCTTTTGTTGATGATGATGGCTACTCCATTTCTTCTGAGGGATTCTTGCCCACAGTAATAGAAATGATGGTCATCTGAGTTAAATTCACCCATTCCAGTCCATTTTAGTTCACTGATTCCTAGAATGTCGACATTCACTCTTTCCATCTCTTGTTTGACCACTTCCAATTTGCCTTGATTCATGGACCTGACATTCCAGGTTCCTATGCAATATTGGTCTTTATAGCATCGAATCTTGCTTCTATCACCAGTCACATTCACATCCGGGTATTGTTTTTGCTTTGGCTCCATCCCTTCATTCTTTCTGGAGTTGTTTCTCCACTGATCTCCAGTAGCATATTGGGCACCTAATGACCTGGGGAGTTCCTCTTTCAGTATCCTACCATTTTGCCTTTTCATACTGTTCATGGGGTTCTCAAGGCAAGAATACTGAAGTGGCTTGCCATTCCCTTCTCCAGTGGACCACATTCTGTCAGAATGTGGTCAAAGACTGACAGAGTTCTGCCAAGAAAATGCACTGGTCATAGCAAACACCCTCTTCCAACAACACAAGAGAAGACTCTACACATGGACATCACCAGATGGTCAACACTGAAATCAGATTGATTATATTCTTTGCAGCCAAAGATGGAGAAGCTCTATACAGTCAACAAAAACAAGACCAGGAGCTGACTGTGGCTCAGATCATGAACTCCTTATTGCCAAATTCAGACTCAAATTGAAGAAAGTAGGGAAAAGCACTAGACAATTCAGGTATGACCTAAATCAAATCCCTTATGATTATACAGTGGAAGTGAGAAATAGATTTAAGGGTCTAGATCTGATAGATAGAGTGCCTGATGAACTATAGAATGAGGTTCATGACATTGTACAGGAGACAGGGATCAAGACCATCCCCGTGGAAAAGAAATGCAAAAAAGTAAAATGGCTGTCTGGGGAGGCCTTACAAATAGCTGTGAAAAGAAGATAGGTGAAAAGGAAAGGAGAAAAGGAGAGATATAAGCATCTGAATGCAGTTCCAAAGAATAGCAAGAAGAGATAAGAAAGCCTTCTTCAGCGATCAACACAAAGAAATAGAGGAAAAGAACAGAATGGGGAAGACTAGAGATCTCTTCAAGAAAATTAGAGATGCCAAGGGAACATTTCATGCAAAGATGGGCTCGATAAAGGACAGAAATTGTCTGGACCTAACAGAAGCAGAAGATATTAAGAAGAAGTGGCAAGAATACACAGAAGAACTGTACAAAAAACATCTTTACGACCCAGATAATTATGATGATGTTATCACTAGTCTAGAGCTGGACATCCTGGAATGTGAAGTCAAGTGGGCCTTAAAAAGCATCACTATGAAAAAAGCTAGTGGAGGTGATGGAATTCCAGTTGAGCTGTTTCAAATCCTGGAAGATGATGCTGTGAAAGTGCTACACTCAATATGCCAGCAAATTTGGAAAACTAGCAGTGGCCACAGGATTGGAAAAGGTCAGTTTTCATTCCAATCCCAAAGAAAGGCAATGCCAAAGAATGCTCAAACAAACACACAATTGCACTCATCTCACATGCTAGAAAAGTAATGCTCAAAATTCTCCAAGCCAGGCTTCAGCAATATGTGAACCGTGAACTTCCAGATGTTCAAGGTGGTTTTAGAAAAGGCAGAGGAACCAGAGATCAAATTGCCAACATCCTCTGGATCATGGAAAAAGCAAGAGAGTTCCAGAAAAACATCTATTTCTAATTTATTGACTATGCCAAAGCCTTTGACTGTGTGGATCACAATAAAATGTGGAAAATTCTGAGAGAGACGGGAAGACCAGACCACCTGACCTGCCTCTTGAGAAATCTATATGGAGGTCAGGAAGCAGCAGTTAGAACTGGACATGGAACAACAGAATGGTTCCAAATAGGAAAAGGAGTACACCAAGGCTGTTTATTTAACTCTGCTTATTTAACTTATATGCAGAATACATCATGAGAAACTCTGGACTGGAAGAAACGCAAGCTGGAATCAAGATTGCTGGGAGAAATATCAATAACCTCAGACACCACCATTATGGCAGAAAGTGAAGAGGAACTAAAAAGCCTCTTGATGAAAGTGAAAGAGGAGAGTGAAAAAGTTGGCTTAAAGCTCACCATTCAGAAAACGAAGATCATGGCATCCGGTCCTATCACTTCATGGGAAATAGATGGGGAAACAGTGGAAACAGTGTCGGACTTTATTTTTTGGGGCTCCAAAATCACTGCAGATGATGACTGCAGCCTTGAAATTAAAAGACAGTTACTCCTTGGAAGGAAAGCTATGATCAACCTAGATAGCATATTCAAAAGCAGAGACATTACTTTGCCGACTAAGGTCCATCTAGTCAAGGCTATGGTTTTTCCAGTGGTCATGTATGGATGTGAGAGTTGGACTGTGAAGAAGGCTGAGCACTGAATAATTTATGCTTTTGAACTGTGGTGTTGGAGAAGACTCTTGAGAGTCCCTTGGACTGCAAGGAGATCCAACCAGTCTATTTTGAAGGAGATCAACCCTGGGATTTCTTTGGAAGGAATGATGCTAAAGCTGAAACTCCAGTACTTTGGCCACCTCATGCGAAGAGTTGACTCATTGGAAAAGACTTTGATGCTGGGAGGGATTGGGGACAGGAGAAGAAGGGGATGACAGAGGGTGAGATGGCTGGATGGCATCACCAACTCGATGCTTGTGAATCTGAATGAACTCTGGGAGCTGATGATGAACAAGGAGGCCTGGCGTGCTGCAATTCATTGGGTCGCAAAGAGTTGGACATGACTGAGTGACTGAACTTAACTGAACTACCACCTCTTATTAATATCTTTGTTTCTGTTAGGTCCATACCATTTCTGTCTTTTATTGAGCCCATCTTTGCATGAAATATTCCCTTGGTATCTCTAATTTTCTTGAAGAGATCTCTAGTCTTTCCCATTCTGTTGTTTTCCTCTTTCCTCTTTATTTCTTTGCATTGATCATGGAAACCATTTTTCCTTTTTGCATTTTTTTCTCTTGGGCTTTATTACTGCCTCCTTTACAATGTTACAATCTTCCATCCATAGTTCTTCAAGCACTGTGTCTATCAGATCTAATTCCTTGAATCTATTTGCACTTACACTGTATAATCATAAGGGATTTTATTTAGGTCATACCTGAATTGTCTGTGGTTTTCCGCTGCTATTTGCAATTTAAGAAGAAAATATGATTTTTAATCTACATTCTTCTTAAATTGCAGAAAGTAGGGAACACCACTAGTAGAATTTTAAATTTAAACCAAAGTATTTGAATAGTCTAATATCTACCTAACTGAAAAAAAAAAGAGTGATATTTTAAAAACATCAGTCACTAACCATACAGTGCCTAGGAACACTTGCCGTTCTTTTTGTTATTGTTTAGTCACTAAATTATGCCCAACTCTTTGTGACCCACCAAGTTCCATAGTCCATGGGGTTTCCCAGGCAAGAATACCCGAGTGGTTGATCAAATGCATGTCTCCTACATTGCCAAGTGGGTTCTTTTCCACTGAAACACAAGAGAAACCCACCTAAGAACACTAGCAGCTTTATAAATAAGAGGAGGGGAAGGAGAACAAAAGTGCAAATGCTTTCACTCTGCATCTGTTCCCAGGCTTTCTCAGTTATGTATCAAGACAATATATTGGCTAAATAATCAGTCTTCTAGCTCTATAAGCAATGGTAGAAATAAATGAGACATAACTATATCAAAAGTATACTATATTAGGATAAATGTGAAGATGTAAAAGGGAACGTCAAAATCACAAAATGTCAGGAAGAGGTGTAAAATATGTATATTTTTTGGAATTATCAGTCTAAAGCAATTAGATATAGGAAACTGAAGTTAATATTAGTAGGCTGTGATGATAAATATATATATCACAATTATTTACATATTTTCTTATTTTTCAACTCTGCTGCAACTATTTTATTTCTTTTTCCTGTTTCTATGAATTAGAATTGGAAAGGCAAAAAGGATTGACAATGGGAAGTAGGTAGATATGATATACAAGTATCGCTTACTTAATAAGTGCTTAGAGATGATGTTGCTGATTTTTTTTTTTTTTTTTTTTTGGCCAGAAATCCAGGTGTCTTGGGTTAGGAATGCAATGAAATGCATCATAATTACATTTCATATTTTTTAAATTAAACATCTCACGTGTCAATCATCACACTGAATATTAGAGAACTGAAATAGCTAGACCCTGCCTCTTTGAATAAACCTTGGAGATAAGATCCTTTGTTCTGAATATTTCTTTTATATATTAGCCTTGAAACTCTCTAAATGTGTCACCAAGCCTCTTATTTATATTGCTGTTTACATAATTTGTTTGCATATTTGTCACTGTCACTGGGCAGTGAGTCCCAGTGACTAAGTTTTGTTTAATGCATGTTGTGAAAGGGCATCAGAGGGCAGACACACTGAAACCATAATCACAGAAAACTAGTCGATCTAATCACATGGACCACAGCCTTGTCTAACTCAATGAAACTAAGCCATGCCCTGTGGGGCCACCCAAGACAGGCAGGTCATGGTGGAGAGGTCTGACAGAATGTGATCCACTAGAAAATGGAAAAGCAAACCACTTCAGTATTCTTGCCTTAAGAACCCCATGAACAGTATGAAAAGGCAAAATGATAAGAGACTGAAAGAGGAATTCCCCAGGACAGTAGGTGCCCAATATGCTACTGGAGATCAGTGGAAAAATAACTCCAGAAAAATGAAGGGATGGAGCCAAAGCAAAAACAATACCCAGTTGTGGATGTGACTGGTGATAAAAGCAAGGTCCAAAGCTGTAAAGAGCAATATAGCATAGGAACCTGGAATGTCAGGTCCATGAATCAAGGCAAATTGGAAGTGGTCAAACAGGAGATGGCAAGAGTGAACGTCGACGTTTTAGGAATCAGTGAACAAAAATGGACAGGAATGGGTGAATTTAACTCAGATGACAGTTATATCTACTACTGTGGGCAGGAATCCCTTAGAAGAAATGGAGTAGCCATTATGGTCAACAAAAGAGTCCAAAATGCAGTACTTGGATGCAATCTCAAAAACGACAGAATGATCTCTATTCAATTCCAAGGCAAACCATTCAGTATCACAGTAATCCAAGTCTATGCTCTGACCAGTAATGCTGAAGAAGCTGAAGTTGAACAGTTCTATGAAGACCTACAAGACCTTTTAGAACAAACACCCCAAAAAGATGTTCTTTTCATTATAGGGGACTGTTGATTATAGAGGAATGCAAAAGTAGGAAGTCAAGAAACACCTGGAGTAACAGGCAAATTTGGCCTTGGAATATGGAATGAAGCAGAGCAAAGGCTAATAGATTTTTGCCAAGAGAACGCACTGGTCATAGCAAACACCCTCTTCCAGCAACACATGGACATCACCAGATGGTCAACACCGAAATCAGATTGATTATATTCTTTGCAGCCAAAGATGGAGAAGCTCTATACAGTCAACAAAAACAAGACCAGGAGCTGACTCTGGCTCAGATCATGAAATCCTTAATGGCTGTGATCCAAAAGTCTGCAAGCAATAAATGCTGGAGAGGGTGTGGAGAAAAGGGAACCCTCTTACACTGTTGGTGGGAATGCAAACTAGTACAGCCACTATGGAGAACAGTGTGGAGATTCCTTAAAAAATTGCAAATAGAACTGCCTTATGACCCAACAATCCCACTGCTGGGCATACACACCAAGGAAACCAGAATTGAAAGAGACACATGTACCCCAATGTTCATTGCAGCACTGTTTATAATAGCCAGACATGGAAACAACCTAGATGTCCATCAGCAGATGAATGGATAAGAAAGCTGTGGTACACATACACAATGGAGTATTACTCAGCCATTCAAAAGAATACATTTGAATCAGTTCTAATGAGATGGATGAAACTGGAGCTGATTATACAGAGTGATGTAAGCCAGAAAGAAAAACACCAATACAGCATACTAACACATATATATGGAATTTAGAAAGATGGTAAGGATAATCCTGTATGCGAGACAGCAAAAGAGACACAGATGTATAGAACGGACTTTTGGACTCTGAAGGAGAAGGAGAGGGTGGGATGATTTGGGAGAATGGCATTGAAACATGTATACGCTCATGTAAGAAATGAATCGCCAGTCTATGTTCAATGCAGGATACAGGATGCTTGTGGCTGGTGCATGGGGATGATCCAGAGTGATGATATGGGGTGGGAGGTGGGAGGGGGGTTCAGGATTGGGAACTCATGCCCACCCGTGGCGAATTCATGTCAATGTATGGCAAAACCAATACAGTATTGTAAAGTAAAATAAAGTAAAAATAAAAATTAAAAAGTATATATATCCACCTTAAAAGAAAAAAAAAAAACAAATTCATACTTAAATTGAAGAAAGTAGGGAAAACCACTAGACCATTCAGGTATGACCTAAATATGCCAGCAAATTTGGAAAACTCAGTAGTGACTACAGGACTGGAAAAGGTCAGTTTTCATCCCAATCCCAAAGAAAGGCAACACCAAAGAATGTTCAAACTACTGCACAAATGCACTCATCTCACACACTAGTAAAGTAATGCTCAAAATTCTCCAAGCCAGGCTTCAGTTGTACATGAACCATGAACTTCCAGATATTCAAGATGGCTTTAGAAAAGGCAGAGGAATCAGAGATCAAATTGCCAACATCTGCTGCATCATCGAAAATGCAAGAGAGTCCACCTCATGCGAAGAGTTGACTCATTGGAAAAGACTCTGATGCTGGCAGGGATTGGGGGCTGGAGGAGAACGGGAGGACAGAGGATGAGATGGCTGGATGGCATCACCGACTCGATGGACATAAGTTGGAGTGAACTCTGCGAGCTGGTGATAACAGGGAGGCTTGGCGTGCTGCAGTTCATGGGGTCGCAAGGAGTCTGACACAACTGAGTGACTGAAATGAACTGAACTGAACTGAGTGTAGTCACATTGTATAGTCTCTGGCAATTAGTCAACGTTCAATATATGCCTGCTGGCTATAATGGTGTCCCTGCTCTCAAATGCAAAACATTCTTTCTTTGCTGAAGTCCCTAAGCAAAAATCCTGGATCCACACAGACTAAGAAGTCTGATATGGCATCTTATTAAGTAGTACAATACAGTGGCATTGAGCAGTTTACAAATGAGAAAGTGGATGGATGGATGGCTTTTCTGGTAAGACCATGTTATTTACTATCCTGTGACTTTAAGTCACCTTTCTTTTCTTTCTTTCTTTCTTTCTTTTTTTTTTTTTTTTGTAGATTATGTTATATTATCAGCAGTGTTTGTAATATCACTAATTGTCTCCTGGAAATCTTTCAAAATACTCAATACAATGTAATGGTATATTTTAAAACAAGGAAAAGGACCCTAAACAATTATTCAAGCCTCCGAATTTATCATTCCTCCAACAAGAAAGAGGCTTTAAGTGACCTGGTTGCATAGTTCACTCTACTTTACAAAGGAGACAATAAAATATTACCTAGGGCTCAGTCTGTTAAAGAAATATAGATTATCAACTGTTTATAAAACTAAGCATGTGGACTTCAACCAGATTAAGAAATGTTACCATTTGTAAAAATTATGGGGAAATCAACAATTTATATTATAAACCTTAGTGGTTTGGAAGCCAAAGGTGGACATCATCTATTGATGTTTAGACAATATGTATAGTAGTATACAAATGTTTTTAACATTCTGTGGTGGATGAGAAAGGCAACACAGTATAGAATTTGGGGGTGTTTTATCCTTCATGGTTGTATTTAAAGGAAAAAAATTCTAGGTTGTTTAACAACTCTAAGTTGTTTACAATGCAATTCTCATGGTTTAGAAAGAACAGCTTCTGTTTGGGGAGGGGTAGGGGCAAAATCTAACATTCTAGGAAGAGAATTTAAACTTAATTCTGAATTTTACTTATTTCACTTATTGTGACAGGCAAGAGGCAAAAATTGGAATTATAAAAATATGAATTATGCAGAGAAATTTAAAAATTGTATATTTTTAAGCCTTTTCTGTCACAGTGGTAGCCCTTACCCTTGCAAAATAAGCTTTTAAATGATTGTATCACCATAGTTATATATACCAATTCACATTAATTTTACAAAAATTACTAAAACTAACATAAGCTAATAACTGTATAAAGCATTTTATAACTATTAACTTTAGTTTTTTTCTTGTCAAAATTGTCAATAATAATAGCACCTAACTGAAGTGATTCTTCAGTATTCAGTTAGTTGAGACCAAATGCCAACATTCACTGGATCATGGGAAAAGCAAGAGAGTTCCAGAAAAATGTCTATTTCTGCTTTATTGACTATGCCAAAGCTTTTGACTATGTGGGTTACAATACTGTGGAAAATTCTGAAAGAGATGGGAATACCAGACTACCTGACCTGCCTCTTGAGAAACCTGTATGCAGGTCAGAAAGCAACAGTTAGAACTGGACATGGAACAACAGACTGCTTCAAATAGGAAAAGGAGTACGTCAAGGCTGTATATTGTCACCCTGCTTATTTAACTTATATGCAGAGTACATCGTGAGAAACGCTGGGCTGGAAGAAGCATGAGCTGGAATCAAGATTCCTGGGAGAAATATCAATAACCTCAGATATGTGGTTGACACCACCCTTATGGCGGAAAGTGAAGAGGAACTAAAAAGCCTCTTGATGAAAGTGAAAGAGGAGAGTGAAAAAGTTGGCTTATAGCTCAACATTCAGAGAATGAAGATCATGACATCTGATCCCATCGCTTCATGGGAAATAGATGGGGAAACAGTGGAAACAGTGTCAGACTTTATTTTTAGGGGCTCTAAAATCACTGCAGATGGTGATTGCAGCCATGAAATTTAAAAACTCTTACTTCTTGGGAGGAAAGTTATGACCAACCTAGATAGCATATTCAAAAGCAGAGACATTAGTTCGGCAACAAAGGTCTGTCTAGTCAAGGCTATGGTTTTTCCTGTGGTCATGTATGGATGTGAGATTTGGACTGTGAAGAAAGCTGAGTGCTGAAGAATTGATGCTTCTGAACTGTATTGTCAGAGAAGACTCTTGAGAGTCCCTTAGACTTCAAGGAGATCCAACCAGTCCATTCTAATGGAGATCAGTCCTGGTGTTCTTTGGAAGGACTGATGCTGAAGCTGAAACTCCAATACTTTGGCTACCTCATGTGAAGAGTTGACTCATTGGAAAAGACTCTGATGCTGGGAGGGATTGGAGGCAGGGGGAGAAGGGGACGACAGAGGATGAGATGGCTGGATGGCATCATCGACTCAATGGACATGAGTTTGAGTGAACGCCGGGAGTAGGTGATGGACAGGGAGGCCTGGCGTGCTGTGATTCATGGTGTCGCTGAGTAGGACATGACTCAGCGACTGAATTGAACTGAACTGAATATTTGTAAAAATGCTGAACATACTACTCACAAACAGTAACACCTAATTAACAATAGATATTTTTATGGTTGACCCAAGAACCAATATTCTATTTAGTAAAATATATTTATAGTACATGCAAATGAAAGGTAATGTGAATGAATTCTGATTATATTTTATAATAATTGCTCATGAAATAACAAAAAAAAATCAAAGTGTTGAATCTGGTTCCATATTTTGAAAGAGGCATCCGATTGAGTATTCAGTTCAGTATATCAGTTGTGTCCGACTCTTTGTGACCCCATGAATCGCAGCTCGCCAGTTAAGAATTAAGAGTATAAATTTGGAACAGACTGGTTCCAAATCAGAAAAGGAATACATCAAGGCTGTATATTGTCACCCTGCTTATTTTACTTAGAGAATATTTTGCTTAGTTAAATAAGTCAGAAAAAGACAAACACTACATGATAGTACATATATGACTGATCAATTTTCCAAATGTAGGGAAAGAAAAATCAACATTGATTCCAAATTTTATGTGAACATCTAGAATACAGATTTTCTGCTCTTTTAATGGGGAATACCTGGGAAAGGATAGAATCAAAAAGTTTTGAGATGCTGGAAAGTTGAGCTTTAAGAGGGAGAGTAAGTAGAAAAGAATTATAGACAGAATTATTTCACAAATGGGCTTCCCTGATATTTCAGTTGGTAAAGAATCCACCTGCAATGCAGGAGACCCTATTTTGATTCCTGGATGGGCAAGATCCTCTGGAGAAGGGATAGGCTATCCACTCCAGTATTTTGGGGCTTCCCTTGTGGCTCAGCTGGTAAAGAATCCTCCTTCAATGCAGGAGACCTGGCTTCAATCCCTGGGTTGGGAAGATGCTCTGAAGAAGGGGAAGGCTACCCACCCCAGTATTCTCACCTGGAGAATTCCATGGACTGTATAGTCATGGGGTCACAGAGTCAGACATGATTTTCACTCTCACTTTTATTGCATAAGTGATTTATCACACCATACTGAGGAATTTTATTGAATCCCGAAGATTTTAAATTAATGCTATACACAGCATTAATGTTTGCTATACACAGAATAGTGTTTTAGAATCGAATTACATCATCACATGAATGCCATGCTGGCAGAAGAAAACAATACAAGAAGACTGAGAGTAAGAAGCAAGAGAACATTAGGATTTTTGCTATGCTGAAGGAAGGCAATAATGTGAAGAGTAAAGATTCATTGATTTAATTTTTCCAAGTAATCGCTGTACCCAATGTTGTGTGCTCTGTACTGTAAGTACCGGTTATCCTGACATGACCACAGCAGGTTTTTGTTTCTTCAATCCAATATTTTGCAACAGGTAAGGTGGTTTATCATAGGTTAGCATTATTTTTGCAAAGCAAAATTTATCTATTATTCTACACAACTGACAATGTATAGTATTAAGCTATATGCATACATATATATGCACCTGTAAGTCTACTTCAGTAAAAAATCATTCAGAATTAACATATTACATAAATGAGGAATAGATTTGAAGAATCTCATTAAAATATAACTAAATAATTATCTGATCTTAAAAAAGGATCTATAAATTTACAGATGAGTGAGAGTTAAAAATATGAGGAGACAGCATTTTCTGACACTCTGGATGAGAAGGAAATACAAAGGTTTCTGTGGGAGTCATTGGCAGATAAAAGGAAGTATGTAATATTCACTGCAGGGTTTTCTTAACATTAATTTTAGAGTGTTTTCAGGCCAGATGCATAATGAAATTTTACATTTTTTATGATTATAAGATTTAAATATGTTACACTTTCTTATGATATATGAGTATATATATTACATTTTGTTATGATTATAAGCAAACATTTGCTACATGTTTGCTACAACTTTGTATAATATATTTGATAGTTAATTAACATATCTAAAAGTCATAACCCCCCCTTAACAAACATAATAGTTTAAAATGAGTTTAGGCTGACTTTATATAAACAAAGTTAAATGAATCTCAAAGCAGAATGGTGTCAAAAGTGAGTTTGGCCAAAAATAATATGTAAAAGAAGAGCTGATGTACTATATATATGTAGTTGTGTTAGTTTCATGTAACCCTGATGCCCACTCTATGAAATAAGCACAATTATAACCCATTTTCCAGAAAAAAGATCCTCGTAGTCTGAGTTGCTATGAGACGCCATAGTTAATTAATAAAGAATTGTTTTGATCCCATCATTCAGCCTCCGGTGTAATCTCTCAATAAGCTTTTCAATAATATGAGGAGAATACATATTAAACCACAGATGTTGACTCATCTTCTATGAATAAAGGTCACAGAATATATAACTCCAGCAATAATTTGTAATGATTCAATTATTTAACAATGTACTTATAAATAGTAACACACTCCCACAGAAGAGTCAGTCAAAGAGGAAGAGAATAACAAAAAACTTTTATCAGTTCACCTCAGTTCAGTTGCTCAGTCGTGTCCCACTCTTTGTGACCCCATGAATCCCAGCACACCAGGCCTCCCTGTCCACCACCAACTCCCAGAGTTCCCTCAAACTCACGTCCACTGAGTTGGTGATGCCATCCAGCCATCTCATCCTCTGTCGTCCCCTTCTCCTCCTGCCCCCAATCCCTCCCAGCATTAGAATCTTTGCCAATGAGTCAACTCTTCGCGTGAGGTGGCCAAAGTACTGGAGTTTCAGCTTTAGCATCATTCTTTCCAAAGAACACTCAGGTCTGATCTCCTTCAGAATGGACTAGTTGGATCTCCTTGCAGTACAAGGGACTCTCAAGAGTCTTCTCCGACAACACAGTTCAAAAGCATCAATTCTTTGGCGCTCAGCTTTCTTCACAGTCCAAATCTCACATCCATACATGACCAGAGGAAAAACCATAGCCTTGACTAGACAGACCTTTTTTGCTGAATTAATGTCTCTGCTTTTCAATATGCTATCTAGGTTGGTCATAACGTTCCTTCCAAGGAGTAAGTGTCTTTTAATTTCATGGCTGCAGTCACCATCTGCAGTGATTTTGGAGCCCCCCAAAATAAAGTCTGACACTGTTTCCACTGTTTCCCTATCTATTTCCCATGAAGTGATGGGACCAGATGCCATGATCTTCATTTTCTGAATGTTGAGCTTTAAGCCAATTTTTTCACTCTCCTCTTTCACTTTCATTAAGAGGCTTTTTAGCTCCTCTTCACTTTCTGCCATAGGGGTGGTGTCATCTGCATATCTGAGGTTATTGATATTTCTCCCAGCAATCTTGATTCCAGCTTGTGCTTCTTCCAGCCCAGCATTTCTCATGATGTACTCTGCATATAACTTAAATAAGCAGGGTGACAATAGACAGCTTTGATGCATTCCTTTTCCTATTTGGAACCAGTCTGTTGTTCCATGTCCAGTTCTAACTGTTCCTTCCTGACCTGCATATAAGTTTCTCAAGAGGCAGGATAGGTGGTCTGGTATTCCCATCTCTTGCAGAATTTGCCACAGTTTATTGTGATCCACACAGTCAAAGGCTTTGGCATAGTCAATAAAGCAGAAATAGATGTTTTTCTGGAACTCTCTTGCTTTTTCCATGATCCAGTGGATGTTGGCAATTTGATCTCTGGTTCCTCTGCCTTTTCTAAAACCACCTTGAACATCTGGAATTTCATGGTTCATGTATTGCTGAAGCCTAGCTTGGATAATTTTAAGCATTACTTTACTACCTTGTGAGAACTTTCTTAAGTTCACGGCCCTTGAGAGATTTCATGATATTTCATTTAAATTATAATTTGGATTTGATAAAGCATTAAAGTTGGCTTCCCTGGTGGCTCAGTGGTTAAGAATCTGCCTGCTAAACAGGAGACTTGGGTTCAATACTTGTGTTGGGAAGATCTTCTGGAGGAGGAAATGGCAACCCTTCCAATATTCTTCCCCTATAGCCGAGTTGCTAAAGTATCCACTGTAATGGAGGAGACCCTGGTTCAACTCCTGGGTTGGGAGGAACCACTGGAGAAGGAATAGGCTACCCACTACAATCTTGGGTTTTCCTCATGGTTCAGCCGATAAAGAAACCACTTACAATTTCGGAGACCTAGGTTCAATCTCGGGGTTGGGAAGACCCCCTGGAGAAGAGAACAGCTACCTACTCCAGTGTTCTGGCCTGCAGAAATCCATGGACTGTATAGTAGATGAAATGTTCCCTTGATATCTCTAATTTTCTTGAAGAGATCTCTAGTCTTTCCTATCCTAATGTTTTTCTCTATTTCTTTACAGTGATCACTGAGGAAGGCTTTCTTATCTCTCCTTGCTATTCTTTGAAGCTCTGTATTCAAATGGGTATATCTTTCCTTTTATCCTTTGCCTTAGGCTTCTCTTCTCAGCTATTTGTAGTGAAAGTGAAATTGAAGTCGTTCAGTCTTGTCCGATTCTTAGCGACCCTGCAGACTGCAGCCCACCAGGCTCCTCCGTCCATGGGATTTCCCAGGCAAGAGTACTGGAGTGGGATGCCATTCTCTTCAACCAACCATTTTGCCTTTTTGTGTTTCGTTTTCCTGGGGATGGTCTTGATTATCGCCTCCTGTACAATGTCACAAGCTTCCGTCCATAGTTCTTCAGGCACTCTGTCTATTAGATATAATTCCTTGAATATATTTGCACTTCTACTGTATAGTCAGAAGGGATTTAATTTCGATCACAGCTGAATGGTCTAGCGGTTTTCCTTACTTTCTTCAATTTAAGCCTGAATTTGGCAACAAGCAGTTCATGATCTGAGCCATAGTCAGCTCCCAGTTTTCTTTGGTTGACTGTATAGAGCTTCTCACTTCCACTGTATAATCATAAGGGATTTGATTTAGGTCATACCTGAATGATCTAGTGGTTTTCCTTACTTTCTTCAATTTAAGTCTGAATTTGGCAATAAGGAACTCATGATCTGAGCCACAGTCAGCTGCCAGTCTTGTTTTTGCTGACTGTATATAGCTTCTCCATCTTTGGCTGCAAAGAATATAATCAATCTGATTTCAGTGTTGACCATCTGGTGATGTTCATGTGTAGAGTCTTCTCTTATGTTGTTGGAAGAGGGTGTTTGCTCTGACCAGTGCGTTCTCTTGGCAAAACTTGGCAGGCCTTTGTCCTGCTTCATTTCGTATTCGAAGGCCAAATTTGCTTGTTACTCCAGGTGTTTCTTGACTTCTTACTTTTGCATTCCAGTCCTCTATAATGAAAAGGACATCTTTTGTGGGTGTTAGTTCTAAAAAGTCTTGTAGGTCTTCATAGAACCATTCAACTTCAGCTTCTTCAGTGTTACTGGTTGGGGCATAGACTTGGATTACGGTGATATTGAATGTTTTGCCTTGGAAATGAACAGAGATCATTCTGTCATTTTTGAGATTGCATCCAACTATTTTGGACTCTTTTGTTGACCATGATGGCTACTCCATTTCTTCTTAGGGATACCTGCCCACAATAGTAGATATAATGGTCATCTGAGTTAAATTCACCCATTCCAGTCCATTTCAGTTCACTGATTCCCAGAATATTGACATTCACCCCTGCCATCTCCTGTTTGACCACTTCCAGTTTGCCTTCATTCATGGACCTAACATTCCAAGGTCCTATGCAATATTTCTCTTTACAGCATCAGACCTTGCTTCTATCACCAGTCACATCCACAACTGGGTATTGTTTTTGCTTTGCCTCCATCCCTTCATTCTTTTTGGACTTATTTCTCCACTGATCTCCAGTAGCATATTGGGCACCTACTGACCTGGAGAGTTCCTCTTTTAATCTCCTATCATTTTGCCTTTTCATACTGTTCATGGGGTTCTCAAGGCAAGAATACTGAAGTGGTTTGCCATTCCCGTTTCTAGTGGACCACATTCTGTCAGACCTCTCCACCATGACACGCCCGTCTTGGGTGGCCCCACAGGGCATGGCTTAGTTTAATTGAGTTAGACAAGGCTAGATCTGATAGATAGAGTGTTTGATGAACTATGGACTGAGGTTTGTGACATTGTACAGGAGACAGGAATCAAGACAATCCCCATGGAAAAGAAATGCAAAAAAGTAAAATGGCTGTCTGGGGAGGCCTTACAAATAGCTGGGAAAAGAAGAGAAGCAAAAAGCAAAGCAGAAAAGGAAAGATATAAGCATCTGAATGCAGAGTTCCAAGGAATAGTAAGAAGAGATAAGAAAGCCTTCTTCAGCAATCAATGCAAAGAAATAGAGAAAAACAACAGAATGAGAAAGACTAGAGATCTCTTCATGAAAATCAGAGATACCAAGGGAATATTTCATGGAAAGATGGGCTTGATAAAGAACAGAAATGGTATGGACCTAACAGAAGTAGAAGATATTAAGAAGAGGTGGCAAGAATACACAGAAGAACGGTACAAAAAAGATCTTCACAACCAAGGTAATCATGATGGTATGATCACTCAGCTGGAGCCAGACATCCTGCAATGTGAAGTCAAATGGGCCTTAGAAAACATCACTATGAACAAAGCTGCAGTTGAGCTCTTTCAAATCCTGAAAGATGATGCTGTGAATGTGCTGCACTCAATATGCCAGCAAATTTGGAAAAATCAGCAGTGGCCACAGGACTGGAAAAGGTCAGTTTTCATTCCAATCCCAAAGAAAGGCAATGCCAAAGGATGCTCAGACTACCTCACAATTGCACTCACCTCACATGCTAGTAAAGTAATGCTCAAAATTCTCCAAGCCAGGCTTCAGCTGTAGATGAACCATGAACTTCCAGATGTTCAAGCTGGATTTAGAAAAAGTAGAGGAACTAGAGATCAAGCAACATCCTCTGGATCAACAAAAGAGCAAGAGAGTTCCAGAAAAAACATCTACTTTTGTTTTATTGACTATGCCAAAGGCTTTGACTGTGTGGATTACAAAAAAACAGTGGAAAATTTTTCAAGAGATGGGAATACCAGACCACCTGACCTGCCCCTTGAGAAATCTGTATGCAGGTCAAGAAGCAACAGTTAGAACTGGACAAGGAATAACAGACTGGTTCCAAGTTGTGAAAGGAGTACATCAAGGCTGTATATTTTCACTCTGCTTATTTAACTTATATGCAGAGTACATCATGTGAAATGCCAGACTAAATGAAGCACAAGATGGAATCAAGATTGCTGGGAGAAATATCAATAACCTCAGATATGCAGATGACACCACCCTATGGAAGAAAGTGAAGAGGAACTAGAAAGACTCTTGATGAACGTGAAATGGAATGAAAAATTTGGCTTAAAACTCAACATTCAGAAAAATAAGCTCATGGCACCTGGTCCCATCACTTCATGGCAAATATATGGGGAAACAATGGAAACAGTAAGAAACTTTACTTTCTTTGGGGCTTTAAAATCACTGTAGCTGTTGACTGCAGCCATGAAATTAAAAGACACTTGCCTCTTGAAAGAAAAGCTATGACCAACCTAGACAGCATATGAAAAAGCAGAGACATTCCTTTACCAACAAAGGTCTGTCTAGTCAAAGCTATGGTTTTGCCAGTAGTCATGTATGGATGTGTGAGTTGGACTATAAAGAAAGCTGAATGTGGAAGAATTGATGCTTTTGAACTGTGGTGCTGGAGAAGACTCTTGAGAGTCCCATGGACAGCAAGGAGATCCAACCAGTCCATCCTAAAGGAAATCAGTCCTAAATATTCATTGGAAAGACTGATGCTGAAGCTGATATTCCAATACTTTGGCAAACTGATGTGAAGAACTGTCTCATTGGAAAATACTCTTATGCTGGGAAAGCTTGAAGGCAGAAATAGAAGGGGCTGACAGAGATTGAGAGGGTTTAATGGCATCACCGACATGATGGACATGAGCTTGATTAGGCTGCAGGAGTTGGTGATGGACAGGGAAGCCTGATGTGCTGCAGTCCATGGAGTCACAAAGAGTTGGACATGACTGGTTGATTGAAATGAACTGTATAGTCCATGGGTGGCAAAGAGTTGAACATAACTGAGCTGCCTTCACTTCACTTTCCAGTATTCTGCCTGGGAAATCCCATGGACAGAGGAACATGATCGGCTACAGTCCATGGGGTTTCAGAAGAGTTGAACATGACTTAGTGACTAAACAACAAAATAATTAAAATAAGATGATTTTATCTGTTCAAAGTCTTTCATTGGATTGAAATTAAAATGATATCTGTTTTCCTTTTTTAAAATGTAGTCTGTTTGACTATGGAGTCAAAATTTGAATGAAAAGTACATCTATCTAATCAAAAGTTATAATGAAAGCCTTAGAAATGCCAACATCTTCTAATTGTTTCCATAGAAAAATTATATTTTTTAAGAAGATATCATTCTGTTATTAATTTCAAGTTTTCTTTTGAAATAGTATACATTACAGCATTTTGTTTTGTCATATTCATAAGTATTTTGCATGACAGAATTCTTTGTAAATGCCTAACTTAAATTAGTTTTCTTAGAAATACAAAAACTGATTTACAATCGACATCATTCAGAAATGTCAAGGCCATAACAGGTGCACAAAACCAAGGTATATGCATCACATGATCTAGATTTTAGAGAAATTGTGGGTGTTGATACATTCCTTTAGATGCATCATGAATGAAGGTGCTTTGTTTGGGGGATAAATAATATCATTTTGTGGAATTTGTTGGAGTAGAGTTCACTGATAAAGACAATATAATCTCCATTACCTTCTAAACAATGAACAGAAACAGAAATAATAAATCTAAATATTATAAAATGTGGAATGAAGACTCCACAATTCTAGATATTATTGCTTAATTTTGCACTTGGAGGTGGCAGGTCAAAGTGCTTGAGACTTCAATCACTTAAAAAGTATTGCTGATATACTCTCGATGACAGTCTCAATGATCACATACAATGCAAATTATATTAAAAAGGAATAACAAAAATGACAAGTATATTTTCAGACTGATATTGGAAAAGGTAGGTCACTAAAGACCAGTAACCATAAGTTCCAAATGTTCTAAAAATAACAAATACATGTCTAAAGAAGATATCATGGAAAAGAATCACCAAATCATATGATATTGAATGACAGTTGTAAACAATGATTGAAGTGAAGTAAAGTGAAGTGAAGTGAAGTCGCTCAGTCGTGTCCGACTCTTTGCGACCCTGTGGACTGTAGCCCGCCAGGCTCCTCTGTCCATGGGATTCTCCAGGCAAGAGTACTGCAGTGGGTTACCATTTCCTTCTCCAGGGGATCTTCCTGACCAGGGATTGAACCCAGGTCTCTCGCATTGGAGGCAGATGCTTTAACCTCTGAGCCACCAGGGAAGCCCCAAACAATGATTATATAAATATAAATACATTTTACATTGGGAAGTGATAATGTAAGAAATTTTTCAAGCTATTTTAGTTTAACTACCATTGTTGTTTTTTAATTGATAAGTCGTGTCTGACTCTTTGTGACCCTATGGACTGCAGCACACAGGGTCCTCTGTCCTCCACTATCCCCCAGAATTTACTCAAATTCATGTCCATGGAGCCAGTGATGCTATCTAACCACCTCATTCTCTGCTGCTGCTTTCCCCTTTTGCCTGTAATCTTTCCCAGCATTAGGATCCTTTGGGCTTCCCTTGTGGCTCAGACGGTAAAGCATCTGCCTGCAATGCGGGAGGCCCAGGTTCGATTCCTGGGTTGGGAAGATCCCCTGGAGAAGGAAATGGTAATCCACTCCAGCGCTCTTGCTTGGAAAATCCCATGGACGGAGGAGCCTGATAGGCTACAGTCAGTCCATGGGGTCGCAAAGAGTCGGACATGACTGAGAGACTTCACTTTCTTTCACTTTCCAATGAGTCAGTTCTTTATATCAGGTGGCCAAAGTATTGGAACTTCAGCTTCAGCATCAGTCCTTCCAGTGAATATTCAGGGTTGATTTCTTTAGGATTGACTGGTTTGATCTCCAGGCAGTCCAAGGGACTCTCAAGAATCTTCTCCAGAACCACAACTCAGAAGTATCAGTTCTTCAGCTCTAAGTCTTCTTTATAGTCCAACTCTCACATCTATATATGACTTCTGGAAAAAACATAGGTTTGACTATGTGGACTTTGTCGGTAAAGTGATGTCTCTGCTTTTTAATATGCTATCTAGGTTTTCCATAGCTTTCCTTCCAAGGAGTAAACATCTGTTAGTTTCATGGGTACAGTCACCATCTGCAGTGATTTTGGAGCCCAAGGAAAGAAAAACTGTCACTGCTTCCACTTTTTGTCCTTCTATTTGCCATGAAGTGATGAAACTGGATATCATGATCTTAGTTTCTTGAATCTTGAGTTTTAAGTCAGCTTTTTCACTCTCCTTTTTCAGTCTCATCAAGAGGCTCTTTAGTTCCAACATTGGCATATCTGACATTGTTGATATTTCTCCTGGTAATCTTGATTTCAGCTTGTGATTCATCCAGCCTGGTATTTTAATCTACATATAGGTTAAATAAGCAGGATGACAATACGCAACTTTGAAGTACTCCTTTCTCAATTTTTAACCACTCTATTGTTTCATTTAAGGTTCTAACTGTTGCCACTTGACCTGCATACAGGTTTCTCAGGAAACAGGTAAGGTGATCCGACACTCCCATCTCTTTTAGAATTTTCCTAATTCCTGTTGTGATCTACAGAGTCAAAGGCTTTAGCATAGTCAATGAAGCAGAAGTAGATATTTTTCTGGAATCCCATTGCTTTCTCCATGATCCAACATATGTTGGCAATTTGATCTCCGGTTCCTCTGCCTTTTCTAAACCCAGTATATACATCTGGAACTTCTCAGTTCACATTCTGTTGAAGCCTTGCTATAAGGATTTTGAATGTTACCTTGCTAGCATGTGAAATGAGCTCAATTATATGGTAGTTTGATCATTCTCTGGC
The DNA here is from genome assembly GCF_014754425.2 of Oryx dammah. Classification (NCBI taxonomy): domain Eukaryota; kingdom Metazoa; phylum Chordata; class Mammalia; order Artiodactyla; family Bovidae; genus Oryx; species Oryx dammah. The sequence goes on from NW_024070191.1 coordinate 8,895,408, forward strand.
ATTGCTTGAATATAGTATCCATTAAGCCAAATTTTTTCTCATCTAAAGTTATTCTCATGTTTTGAGATCACGTTGCTCTTTTCCTACTTAGGTTATAGTATGTTCTTATATAAAAGTCTGTATTTCTTCATAGCACTTGCTACAGCTGTATTTAACACTATCTGTGCAAGTGTTTATTTAATATTTATGTTGCCTGTTAGGTTATATATGCTCCATGTTATCAGGGATCATATATCTAGTTTATAACTATGTCCTTGATCCTTGGCATATGATAGATAACATACATTAATTGTACAAAGTGTTCTAAGCAGAGCTATAAAGAGTCTCAAGTAGCCAAAAATTTTTTAAAAATTACAGGTCACAACTTGAGTTGTGAAAGAAAACTTACAAAAAATGTTAAATATTCATATGTGTTTCCCTTTACAGTTGTGCTTTAACATAAGTAAGTTGGTGTTGGAGAAATGTAATAAATCTTTTAGTAATCTAGAGAAGTGGAAAACATTTTCAGATTAGATACTTATTCTGATTTAATTTCCAACTACTATTCTAGTAAAACAGCAGTGATTGTCATGAGAAAATTCTTCCATTTATATCCATGAATATAAAGATGTCAGATCTTTGAGAATCTGATTAAAACTGTAGATCCTCTCCAGAAAGATAAAGCAAACTGTAGATCCTCTCCAGAAAGATACCCTCCAAAAAGTAAAAACAAAAACAAAATCCCCACAGATAAACATTTATAAATTTTACCACTTGGGAATAGTTGATAAACTTCCTGCTAATGACATGTTCTGATTTGTAACCATAATTTAAGACTAAAAGGAAGTTTTTTCATTCTATTAAAAATTGTTGTAGTTGCAGTTTACAAGGCAAATATTTCAATCAATATCTTTCCTTATTTTTAAAGACTTTAGCAAATCACACTGTTGGCCTCTATTGATGATAGTCTCTTTTGATTCATTTAACCTTCAGGGACCTAATTTTGAATACCTTTGAACTATTTTTAGGTGTCAATAACGATATGTGTATGTTGAATCAGAACCACATCCTACAAATGGTACACTAATTACTTGAGTATTCTTACTTTAAATTACAAGCCTGTTTGAAGCTGAAAGAATTTTAAATGGGTCTTGCAGTTGTTCTTTAAAGACAGATTCTTAAACAAGGGCCCTGGGTGTAATAACTGCAATGCTTTCTCCAGTGGACCGCAGGCCTTTCTTCTGTAGAGCATAAAATGCCTCATACATGCTATCAGAGCTAGATATGTGGACTGTAAACAACTTTCCGCTCAGTGAGGATGCTACTCCATTGTGGAGACCCCATCTTTTTCATAATAAAATCCTCAGAGGATGAGTGTAAAGAGAGAAGAGAGAAAAGTCATTTCTGTATCTGTATGAGGACTTCTTATTCTCAGTTATATCTTCCATCTAAGAATGAACAAAAGCTATTTATTTTTTAACTAAGGAACTCTACTTAATTGGCTCAAAATTAGATATTCATATGAAACTGGGAGAATGGCTCTAAATTCAGTAAAATGTCTATCTCTTCCTTTTTTCTTTTTTTTTCATTTCCAGAAGGGGAAAGCCATGGAGAGGTAGACTTTTATAACACTGTTTTAAATAAACACAAAATTTCAGTGCTTAATTTCCTTATGTGTGTCATTAGGATAAGAAAAGATGCCATTCGCCTCACTTTGAGGGGCTTCCCAGGTGGCAGAGTGGTAAAGAATCCTCCTGCCAAAGTAGGAGACACAAGAGATAATGATTCCAATCCCTGGGTCAGGAAAATCCCCTGGAAAAGGAAATGGCAACCCACTCCAGTTGCCTGGGGAATCCCATGGACAGAGGAGCCTGGAGGGCTACAGTCATGGGGTCAGAAAGAGTTGTGCACAACTGAGCACTCGTGTACACTACGAGGGTTAAATAAGCCACTACTACCATTCCTAGGCTCCCAATGTTATCTCAGTGTTAAACTCAACTAACGCCAATGCCAGTATTCATATCTTTAATTTTATTAAAATGCAAATATTTGTTACCATGTGTCTTATTGCTTGTAACTGACAGAAACTATTTACATTTTTTGATAATTATGACACATTTATGATTTACTGCCAGTTATTTGAAACCTGTTTTTCTTTAGTAGTTATGGGATATTTAAAATTAATTTTATATAGTATGTTCTTCAAAATGGGTTACAAATTTTATAAATATAAAGAGTAAGGGTTTTTTAAAAATTTTTTGAATGAGTACTAAAATTATATTAAGCATGGTGTTTTCCCATATGGAAAATCTAAAATAGCCATTAATGTACTTAGATTTTCAAAGGCAATTAGTGGCATCATTTTGGAATTCACTAACTTTTCTTTAATAGGTTCTGTTACTCTTAGAAAATGAGGTATTTTCAATGAGATAAATTTAACATTCTTTTTTTTCCCTTCTCATGACAATAGTACCCTACAAATCAGTGCCAAATGATGCTCAAAAATCCCTGGGTATCTTAAAGAGGAAAAAATTATGTAAGTAAACAGATAAATCTTTAGAACATTTGTCTTTATATGAGAAACTCCTACTGTTGGTCTCTAACCTGCAGGGCATTAGTCTTCTCTAAGTTGCCAATGGTGTCCCACAGCTCAATGAAAAATAGAAATCACTGGGGGAAATAGCACATTCTTCCACAAGAATTTCCAGACAGACATGGGCTTAAAAAAAATACATAAAACAGATTATTTTCTGTTGTTGGATATTTTATCAAGGGTTTTTACATAGTTATTTTCTCAGCTGTGCAAAAATAAAGAAATAACTGAGTAAGCCACCAGGTCAAAATGTAAAAATGTACAGTAATATGCTAATTATGTAAACTATCCAACAAGAAGGATTCCACATGAGATTACTCTTTAAAAGTAGTGAATGAGTTATCATCAAATACTGTTTTTTCACTTTCAAATTAATATCAGTAAAGACGGTTTTACTGTTCAAAAACTGTAAATTTTATTCATTATCCAATTAACAGAATTTATGGTGGGAAGCAATTAAGAACAGCTTTCTTGTTTATGAAACATATTTGGGTGAAAATTAAAACATTAATTTATGTTACACTGTGAAGTGATTTAGTCAGAAGCATTTCTCATGTTTTCTTGCACGTACCAAACTCCTTCTATAGACGCTTCATTGTCTCTTCCTTTCAACTTCTGCTATATACACACCACAGAATGTTACACAGGAAGCAAGTTAAAAGTAGGCTTAGGGCACACACTGACACATGTGGGGGAGAGAGGGGCAGGACATACAGGAGCCAGCTCTAAAAATTATCTTTCAAATAGCAATAATCCCCAGAGAACAGCATCACTCATCAGTTCTAGGATTTTTCCCTAGAAGTAGAAGAGAGGGAAATTGATTGAAAGTGTCAACTTTTATTGGGTTCTCATGTGTTCCTTCAGGACATAGGGTATGGTTTTTCTTTTGTGTTGCTTATGGTTTTTAAACCAAGAATGACAGGCTTTTTCACAATGTGAACTGTTCTTACTGGATAAATTTATGTACATGTTTATGACACTTTCTGCAACTGAACTTTGAACCAGATAATCCACAAATTGTGAGTGCTGTGTGTTCTCAGTTGCTCAGTTGCATCTGACTCTTTGTGACCCCATGGACTGTAGCCTGCCAGGCTCCTCTGTCCATGGAATTTTCCAGGCAAGAATACTGGAGTTGGTTGCCATTTCCTTCCCCAAGAGATCTTCCTGACCCAAGGATTGAACTCTTATCTTCTGTGTCTCCTGCACTGGCACACAAGGTTTCATTACCACTGAGCCATCTAGGAAGCCCAATTCATAAGCTGCCATTTATGTTTTTACAAATGAGTTACAGTTGGCAACAGTCAAACTGTAAACATTCATCATTGTCAATAGTTCTTATCACTATTTTCAAGTTACCTGAAGCTAATAACATTGATCTTTCTCTTAGAGCAAGTAGTTATATTTAAAGATAGCTCTACAATAGAGTAGGTAGAATTGTCTGCATTTGGGGGGGTCTAGTTTCCTGCAAATTTTACTCTGGTTGTTTTGTTTCTTTCTGTGAGTGTGTGGTTGAGTGAGACTGAGAGGAAAATGGAGAGGAGAAAGAAAGAAAGAGAGAACAAGGAAACAATGCAGAGGAGGGGTTCGCATGAGTATATGCACGCCAATGTCTAGCGTCTAAAATCACATTCATCGTTTGTCGGTGTCCTCCAGATAAGTCAGCTTAGCCAAAAGGTGTGTTCCACCTGTTCAGCGACAGGTGTGTTCCACCAGTTAAGCTTGCTGCTCCTGTTGCCAGGGAGACTACACACCATAGGAATTCATTTGGTATCTCAGTAAAAGTGTGTTAGGAAGGACTTGCTTTAAAATTGGGGCTTGTATTAGGTGATTTTATGAAACTTTTGAGGACATGGGACTTTACTTTGAATTGGATACTGTTAACGAAGCAAGAATAGTATTTGATTTGGTATCTCAACAACTCTTGCTTAAAAGATGGAAAGACTAGACCTAACAAATACCATCTGGTACCTGGCAAAGAAGCAAAGATCTTTCATATTATCCAGGGAGCAGATTAGCACTAGTGGTGAAGAACCTGCCTGCCAGTGTAGGAGGTATAAGAGACGCACGTTCCAGCCCTGGGACCAGAAGATCCTCCGGAGAAAAGAATGGCAGGCTACTCCAGTATTTTCACCTGGAAAATCCCATGGACAGAGGAGCCTGGTGAGCTACAGTCCACTGGGTTGCAAAGAGTCAGACATGACTGAAGTGACTTAGCACACACACACGTATTAGGCCACTTTCACGTTTTGTCTGGGTTTACACAAGACTACAGAATGACTGTGTTTGCCTCGATTCTTCAGTCACAAAGTAGCCTTGTCTGAGGTTTGGGTCCCGTGAAATAATTTATGTTGAATAAAAGAGCATCACAATCTAGGAGTGAGTGTCATGCCGTGCCAGCTCACAGCAAAACCAAGTCTTGGAGAAGAATACCAGTGAAACTCCTGGATCTCAGGGGTTGCACTTCTCTTTCTCACATTTTTTAAAAATTCTTTCGAAAAACTTATTTCTAATTTGTTTATTTTTAATTGGAGGGTAAGTACAGTATGGTATTGGTTTCTGCATAGGTCAACATGAGTCAGCCATAGGTATACACACGTCCTCTTCCTCTTGAACCTCCCTCCCACCTCCCACCACTCTAGGTGGTCACAGAGCCCTGGGTTTGAGCTCCCTGACATACAGCAAATTCCCACTGGTTGTCTACTTTATATAAGGTAATATATGTGTCTCAATGTTACTCTTTCAATTCATCACACCCTCTTCTTCCCCCACAGTGTCTACGAGTCTGTTCTTTATCTCTGGGTCTCCTTTGCTGTCCTGCAAATAGGTTCATTAAGACCATCTTTCTAGATTATAGATAGATAGATAGATACATTAATATAGGATATTTGTTTCTCTCTTCCTGACTTACTTCACTCTATATAGGCTCACGGTTGAACCACCTCATTATAACCAACTCAAATGAGTTCCTTTTGATAGCTGAGTGATATTCCATTGTACAAATGTACCACTACTTCTTTATCCATTCATCTGTTGATGGACATCTAGGTTGCTTTCACATCTTAGCTATTGCATAATGCATAGTATATTTTTCATATTTAAGAAATGTTTCCTGAATACACATCATGTGAGGTAAGATATAATAGGTTAAAAGTAAAGAAAAAAAAAGAAGACAAAAGAAAAAACTACTACAGAAATGTTGATGGCCCTATCATGTTTGTATTGTTGTCATTCTATTTCAGAATAAATAGATCTGATTATCAAACTGTTATTTTAAAATTTTAAAAGTTTTATTATCTTAGATAATAGAGTTCACTCCAATTTTTGTGGAAAATTTTCAATACAATATCAGCAATTTTTAATATCTGGGACTTTTTACTTGTCTGCTATAATCCTTAAATATTATATCACCTTCTTCAAAAGTATCTCAGATAAATACAATGCTTGTGATCATACTACACATAATTTTCTTAGGAGACTTTTTTAAAAACAGACTGTCTTCAAAATTTTTGTTGATTTAAGATAGAGATGAGACAGCAACATTGAACCCACAGTCTCTGGTTTGAAGACAGTCCACTGTTCACTCAGCTTTTGTGGAGATTTATTCAGTAAAGCATTGAGTGTCAAGCCTATGTAACACAGCTGGACAGAGAAAGGAGCCAAGAAGAACTAATTTTCTGAACTAGCAAATAATTCAAAGGGCTCCATAATTATAGAAAGCATGCTGAGAAAAAGACTCATGATTTCAACCAACTTGGAATGGTCAGGGTTGCTTTAAAGTGTGGGAATAATTTTGAAACATTAAATGTCATTTGCAAAGTTTAAGCCTATGATAATGCCACTTAATCATATCCGTTGAGTTCAGTTCAGTCGCTCAGTTGTGTCCGACTCTTTGCAACCCCATGAATTGCAGCACGCCAGGCATCCCTGTCCATCATCAACTCCCGGAGTTCATTCAGACTCATGTCCATTGAGTCAGTGATGCCATCCAGCCATCTCATCCTCTGTCGTCTTCTTCTCCTGCCCCCAATCCCTCCCAGCATCAGAGTCTTTTCGAATGAGTCAACTCTTCGCATGAGGTGGCCAAAGTACTGGAGTTTCAGCTTTAGCATCACTCCTTCCAAAGAAATCCCAGGGCTGTTCTCCTTCAGAATGGACTGGTTGGATCTCCTTGCAGTCCAAGGGACTCTCAAGAGCCTTCTCCAACACCACAGTTCAAAAGCATCAATTCTTCAGCGCTCAGCCTTCTTCACAGTCCAACTCTCATAAAGGAATACAAATAAGTGCCAAGAAAATTGAGAAATATTAAAAGTAGGAATGAAAAGCTAAAACATAAAAGAAACTTCAAGATATTTAAAACATAAAATTATTTACCATATGATTTAGAAAAATAAAAAACTTACAAAAAATACTGATTTACAAAAAAGTCAAATTTACCTCATTTTATTGAACTTAGCATGTAGTCTTAAGATGAATATTCATACAAATTAAATGTATAATGTGATAACCAAATGTCAAAGGAAAAAACATTATAAACCAAAATTTAAGAAATTAGCCTATATTATTTCAACTGAAAAAGACTAGGAAACCTGAGTAGGCACTTGATTTAAAGGTGATCAACAGTTTATAGCTCTGCTTCCAATAGTAACAGCAATACCACCACCACCACCCACACCACAAACATACACACACACACAAATGATCTATGCATCTGGACAAGGTCCTTAGGCAGCACCTATGATCTTCCTCATGCTGCTTTCTTACCTCATCAGTCTGCACAATTGCTAATAAAGTTGCAATCACCTTGCCCATTTGCTATTTCTTTGTCCACATAACCAATTAGGTTTTTTTTTTTCTCATTAAAAAAAATAATTTGATGATAATTGCTTTAAATGTTGCATTGGTTTCAGCCATACAACAATGTGAATCAGCCAAAAGTATACATATATCTCTTACCTCTTAAACCTTCTTCCCAACACCCGCCTGCGTCTCATCCCTCTAGGCTGTCACAGAGCATGCGATTGAGCTCGCTGAGTTATATAGCAACTTCCCACTGGCTATTTATTTTACATGTTTCAATGCTACTCCCTCAATTCATCCTACCCTCTCCTTCCCTCCCTGTGTCCCTAGGCCTCTTCCCTAGGTCTGCGTCTCCAATGGTGCCCTGCAGATAGGTTAGTGATTACCATTTTATCTTGATTCCATATATGTGCATTAATATATAATTATACTTTTCTCTTTCTGACTTAATTCACTCTGTATAACAGGCTCAAGTTGATCTGCCTCAGTTCAACTGACTCAAATGCATTCCTTTTCATAGCTAATATTTCATCGTATATATGCACCACGACTTCTTTATCTACTCTTCTGTCGATAGACATCTAGGTTGCTTCCATGTTCTGGCTATTATAAATAGTGCTGCAATAAACACTGGGGTATCTGTGTCTTTTTCAAATATGGTTTTCTCAGGCTTATGCTCAGTAGTGGGATTGCTGGGTCATATCACCCTTGACATAAATCACAGCAAGATCCTTGTTGACCCCCCTCCAAGAGAAATGGAAATAAAAATAAACAAATAGGACTTAATTAAACTTAAAAGGCTTTGTGCAGCAAAGGAAACTACTGCTTTTTTGTCATTGTTTAGTTGATAAGTCCTATCCAACTCTTTTGCAACTCCATGGACTATAGACCACTAGAGTCCTCTCTCCAAGGGAAGTTCCAGGCAAGAATACTGGAGAGGGTTGCCATTTCCTTCTCCAGGGGATCTTCTCAACCCAGGGATTGAACTCCCATCCCCTGCATTGGCAGGTGGATTTTTACCACTGACTCACCAGGAAAGCCCAAAGAAACTATAAACAAAATGAAGACAGCCTTCAGAATATGATAAAATACTTGCAAACAAAGAAACTGACAAAAGCTTAATCTACAAAATATACAAACAGCTCATGCAACTCAATATCAGAAAAACAAAGTCAATCAAACAACAGGCAAAAGATCTAAATAGACATTTCTCCAAAAAAGATATACAAATGGACAATAAACACATGAAAAGATGCTCAACATTGGTCATTTTAGAGAAATGCAAATCGAAAATACAATGAGGTATCACCAAACAGATCAAAATGTCCATCATCAAAAAATCTACAAAAAAATAAATGCTGGAGAGCATGTGGAGAAATAGGAACCCTCTTGCACTGTTGGTGGAAATGTAAATAAATTCAACCACTATGGAGCACAGTATGGAATTTTCTTAAAAAAAAAAAAACAAAACAGGAATAAAACTACCAATTAGTTTTTTTTTTTTTTTTTACAGGATTTCTCCAAAGAGCAAACTTCTTGGACATTTCTTGTTAATTAATTATATTATGTCCACTGGGGCGATAGGAAACATAAACTCAGTCAATATATCTCTCAGAAGCAATCACTATTCTGATTTCTGTCACCATCCATTATGAGTTTTGTATGTTCTTGATTTTCATGTAAATGAAAACAATTTTTCATAGCTGAATTTTTTTTCCACTCGGCTTTATGGCATTAGGAGCAGTACCTATTAACACATATAGGAGTAATTCATTCCTTTTTATTACTATTAATAAACATTACAGATGCATATTGGGTTTTTATGAATAAACTATTATGACTTTTAAAAATATATTTTGGTGTTATATCCATACATTTCTGAATATGTCTATATGTTCAAGGTTAAGTAAGTAATGCTACATAGTTTTTGAAAGCGGTCACACAAATTTAAACACATTGATAATACACAAAAATATCAGTCATTCTGCCATGTGGCATTATCTGATCTTTGGACTATAGTCACTCTGGGGTAGACATATCTCCTGAGTTTCAATTTACATTTGTCTGGTGTAAAATATTTTGAGCTACTTTTAATTTGCTATTTGCCTTTAATAGCCTCTTTTGAGAAGCACCTATTTTCCTCTTTAGTTGCTGATTAAAAAAGAAAATACATGAAAGGCCATTCTGTGTTAATGGGATGGAACCATTAGCACATATGAATTTTACTGATCCCCAAGTAGAGTGTATGGAAGGAATTGCAGAAAAATATGTTAACTGGTTACTCAAAAGAGCTCAATTGCCTTATCTGACTTTGCAAGTAGTAAAAGTATATGAAACCCAAGACCTTTAATTTGAAAAGCTCATGGCAGATGCTGCAGGACTGCTTCTATGATAAATGTGTGCTGGGAAATGGACACAAGACAGGGTTGCCAGACAAAATTAATGGTATTTGTGTCCCAGCTGAGTCATAAGTATTACCAGATTCTTGCCAATTATTTGAATTAGGTTGGATAAAGACAGGAAAATCCATAACATGATTAAACAGACTTTTTCTCTTCTTCATTTTTTTCTCTCCATTAGACACCCTTATTTTTATGCAGTGGACTTTACCATCAAGTTTTGCCTGAGAATAAAATTGGTTTATGTGCAAGAATATAACCTGGTATTTATTTTAGTGTAATATTCAAATTTTGGGGGGGAGGATAATGGAATTATTTATACAGATATATAAAATACTCTTAAAATAAACAACCATTTTCACAAATGAGATTATATAACACTAGCATCATTACTAAATATTTTACAAATAAACAGCAGAAAGTCTGTTATTCTTAAATTAGTTTAATCACTTATTTATTGCATATAGCATGTCTAATTCATTTATTATAAAATATAACCTTAATATACAATATTCATTCTCATGAGTTTCAGTTTGGTGAAATTCTCAATTTAATTCTTGACTTTCCTTTCTTCCACACCATGGTGTCAAATCTAATGTCATCAAATTTCAAATAAGCAACATGTAAGTGATACTATCTACCATGAACTAAAAATTTAACTATTCAGTATACCAGAGATAAAATAAGAGCATAATATAAGTTTTATCATTAAAGAAAACTAGCTTATAAAAAAAGCATGCAATCAAGTAATCCTTATCAAAAGTAATATCTGTTTTAATATTATTTGATAGAAACATGCATAATTTATAAGCTATTGATTTTGTGATAAGAGTGTAGTAAGACATATTTATAAATAAGAGATGATATTTGAAATGATTCTTGAAAAAGTCAAAGGACATTGCTGGTAAAGTGAGCAGGTAAGCTGAGGAAAAGTATGGCATGCTCAGAGGAAAAATAATTAAAAGAAGTAGGAAGAAAAGTAGTAAAAATAAGTATGTAAAAAAAAGACATATTAAACTTTCAAATATATATATTTCACATACTTTCATAATTATATGTTTATATAAAGAATAATATGCAAACCTTTGAAGAATATCCTAATTGTCTTATTAATAAGAAAAAATGAAAGTTGAGAAAATATGTGGTATAACTATTTTGTATAAAAATAAAGTGATAAATGAAGTCACACTTATGTATATATGAAAATATACATGAATAGATAAGAAGAGATAAAGAGTAGGTAGCATACAAATCAGCTTAACATTACTGGCTGGAAGGGAGAGTAAAAATAAACAGTAATAAAAGAGTGAGACTGGGGACTTCTCTAGTGGTCCAGTGGTTAAGAGTCCTCCTTGCAATGCAGGGGGCGTGGCACCAATGCCTTGTCAGGGAACCAAGATCCCATATGCCCTGAGTCAACTAAGCACATGTGCCATAATTAGAGGGCCTACCTGGCGAGCCCAGGTGCCACAACAAATATCCCACATGATGCAGTGAAGATCTGTGCCACAATGAAGACCCAGGCAGCCAAAAAAATGTTTAAGTGCCAGACTCATTAAAGGATGTGTCTGTAGAGGCAAAAAAAAAAAAGGAAAGAAACAAACTTAAAATAAAATTATTCCAAATACTTAAAAATTATAACAGGATATTCATAAAATGTTAATGATGATTAACACATTTAAAAATTAAATGTCTACTGTGCTGTCAATGCCTAGAATATAGAGGTATACAATAGCCTGGCAGTTTTGTTTCTTTACATCTATCTATGTCTCTGAACATATACCAAAGAAAATATGCTTTGAGAAATTTTTCTAATTGTTTAAATTTTTAAAAATGGATAATTTTTTTTGCTTCTATATATACAAACAAAGAAATTTAGTGAAGTATTCTTTCTGGTTAAGAAAAAAATAAATTGGCCCTTACCTGGGCAAAATTTTTGCATTTTCAACCAGCTTGATATATCAATTCTCTCAGTGCTTTCCTATTAAAATTACCAAATTTGTCATCATCACTCTTCTCATAAAAATGGGGAAGATTTTGATAATTGGTATCTTATTTGCATTAACTTATTGGATTGGCCATTGACAAGTGAACTAAGAATTATTACACTGAAATATGAATATTATTAATATCTCAAAAAGCAATGTGCATGTTGTCTCCCGTTTACTGACTGTATTCCAGGCATCTGAAATAGACAGAAAGACTTTCTTTGGAACTGGATTAGAGGATTTCACCTACAACTTTTTTGTAACAAACTGTCTAACATCTAATATCTGGTACTTAAGTATAAAAAATATAAATGACAGAAACTTTCTGGATTTCCTTTTTTTATTATTATTTTTTTTACCTAGGCTTTACTGCATAGTGACAAATTGTGTTTTGTTATTTCTTTTGAGTATATTAGAGAAGATAATACAGATCACCAAACACACAAAATAATTCAAAATATTTCTACAATATTGCTTTCTACACAGCACAAAATAAAGTGAAAATGGTCAATTACTCCAGACTCCACTGATAATTCTGCTTGAATTCAGGTTCAGGGAGGCCAATATACTAAATAGTTACTGTATCCAGCTTACGAAGACATGCCACACCAGAGCAAGCACACAGATTTTGAAGGTACCCCACCACCTTACAACAGAAATCCTTTCATCAGGTCCATTCAGCCCTCTGCCTGGGTCCAAGGCTAACTGACCTTGTTCCTTGACCATCATTATACCCAGAGACTTCATGCAGCAAATGATATTCTAGTGCCAAATATTCATCAGCTGCAATCTCACTTATATTATTTTCCTATAGGTTACATTTTTGTGAGTATAAACCACAAAGTAAACATACATTATAACAGTATCTATGAATATAAGATTATGGTGTTCAGATTTCTTTTTTATTGGATTTTTAAAAAATCTATAATCTGTAACAATGAACTGTAAGGTTTAAATAAATAGACAATTTCTGACACAGTAAATAGCTTTTCAAAGTATTAGTTGAGCTAACTTCTAAATTCAGTGTCTCTCCCCTCAAAATGGAATATGCTTATGTTTTCTCATATTTCTTAACTTGTGGATGTGCTCAGTCACTCAGTCATGTCCAACTCTTTATGATCCCATGGACTGTAGCCTGCCAGGCTCCTCTGTCCATGGGATTTCCCAGGCATGAATACCAGAGTGGTGCCATTTCCTTCTCCAGGGGATATTCCTGACTCAGGGATAGAACCCATGTCTTTTGCATCTCCTGCCTCGGCAGATGGATTAACTCATGGAAGCTAAGATTTATTCTATTGCTTTTGAGTTTAGAGGAAGAACCACACCACTGGCCGTGGAATCTTGCTTCCCTGAAAGCAGCCAAGAAATAGAATAACACAAAATGAAGTGTGAGGCAGTTACTCCCTCTTGGAAGGAGCCTTGACATTAAGATAGAAAAAAAGCACCTGTGAATCAAGTTGTCTCCCACCCATCTCCAAGGTAACAATTCTGAGGCTGCTGGTTCCTCAAGGTTGTTCTGAAAGTTATTCAGCAAAACCAAGGAACCTGGCACTTCTTCAAAATCTGTGGCCAGCTCAGTAAGAGGTCGCCTCACTCTGTATTCGTTTTCTCCCTTTTCTATTTCAGTTTGCTTTCCCCCTCACTGTTATTGTCCTGAGATTACATTGCCCAATAAAACCATCATATATTCTTGCCTGGAGAAGCCGATGGACAGAGGAGGCTGGTGGGCTACTGTCCGTGGCGTCGCAAAGAACAGAGCGAATGAACAGCACAGTCTCAGGCTCTGGTTTTGAGAGCCACGGCCTAAGGCAGAAAGTCAAGTCAGCCGTCTAACAGAAATAGCAGACCAGGGATAGTATTAGACTATTTAATAAAAAAAGTATAACTGACACACTACTCACAAGATGGTAAATGAAATGCTGAGGAAGTATATTTTAGTTTAAGGGGATTAAAAGACTGTGATGAACTATTTTAAAAGTAACACATTTTTGTATAAGGAAGACAAAAACTAAAGCAGAGATAAATTGACTAAATATCAGGTAAGCTGTGGCCATATTTAATTCAGGAAAAACCTGCCCATATATCAACAAATAAATAAAAACATAAATCTAAACACCTACTTAAGCTCAAAGATTGTTCAACTTCAAACATTAAAGACTGTCAAAGATGGAGAATATATATAGTTCGACTAAAAAGGAAACACCTTAAGAGAAGAATATTTTGTAGATATTGTATATTCTAGAATATTTAAAGTGCTTGTTTTTTTTTTTTCTGGAAAGAGAATTCTGTCCAATTTTATATTAGTTAAGTATCTGAATCAACTTAAAACACGACTTTATCAATTTATACACAAAAAAATTTCCACTAACTGGTAATTGATAAATTACCATAGCTGAGCTTATAAACTTAAAAGTAAGCATTAAACACTTCCATATGTATTGAGTAGTACTTGTAGAATGGTCTATAGAGGGAAAGAAGTCCACCAGAATCTGGAAAAAAACTGATATATAAATAGAATGAAATTTAGAAAGTCCGTGTAAATGGAAGTTAAATAAGCAGAATGATCAACCACTAAACAGTGTGTATAAAGATTATCAGAAAAATATTAATTTGATAGAAATTTAAAGGATTGGAAAACTTAATAAAAAGAAAACAACTAAAGTAGCAATTTAAATTTAAAAGAAACCATTACTTTAAAATATGAATTATATTTTGTATGGCAGAATACTAACAAAAGAGCCTAAAATATAAAGGTAAAGGGTAATTGAAATGCCTTCTTGATGTACCAAACACTATATTTTACATATAGTATTTATTGTACATATAGTGATATATTTTACATATTAATATATTTTAAACAAATTATCCTGTTAAGTAAATTCATTTAATCACTAAACATAGAAAGTTAAAATGCAGAATACATTTCTTGACCTTTTATCTATAGTTTTAAATTAAAATGAGAAAATAAGAAGACTAGATTATTTTTTTAAGAAAGACACAAATGAGATTGTCAGTCATATTGAAAATTACAAAAGGAAAGAAATAATTGAATGATGCCTCAGGCACTGAATGTGGTTTTTTCATCTAATCATAGTTGAAATGATTTGTATGATTTCATTTGCTATCAAGTTTGAAAACTTTTAATAGCTTTTGAGTGGCAAAATTTCAAAATATTGTGTATGACTGGTCATGTGATGCAAATATTTTAAAATGCATTCTGTACTGAAGTTATACATGCATCATACTAAATTGTCCATCAGTTCAGTTCAGTTCATTTCAGTCGCTCAGTCGTGTCCAACTCTTTGCGACCCCATGAATTGCAGCACACCAGGCCTCCCTGTCCATCACCATCTCCCGGAGTTCACTCAGACTCACATCCATCGAGTCCGTGATGCCATCCAGCCATCTCATCCTCGGTCGTCCACTTCTCCTCCTGCCCCGAATCCCTCCCAGCATCAGAGTCTTTTCCCATGAGTCAACTCTTCTCATAAGGTGTCCAAAGTACTGGAGCTTCAGCTTTAGCATCATTCCTTCCAAAGAAATCCCAGGGTTGATCTCCTTCAGAATGGACTGGTTGGATCTCCTTGCAAGAGAAAAATAAATCATTTTTAACTTGTTTATATGATGTTATTTTCTCATATGGAATATTCTTGAGGTTATGAAATATTAGGGCTTTAAATAATATGAATCCATTATGCTTTCACAACTGTCCAATTGCCTAGTTTTATGAACACTGTAGAGTGTGTGTGTGTGTGTTTGAACAAGCTACCTATGCTATCAATATTCCATTCTACTTAGCTTGTTAAATGTATTTCACACTAAAAAAAAAATGTGATAATTGATAGTCATAAAGTACATTAATCTGCCATATAGTGCAATTCTGAGTTGGCATCTCAAAATTTTCCCTGAGAAATATTATGTTTTTGGATTTTTTTTCAAAAAAATCAAGGAAGTTACTATATAATATTTTAATTATTTGCAGGGAAAAATATATTCTGTACTTAGGTAACTCATACCTAAAATAAACCTAGTGGTATACATATGTAAAGATAAAATTTGTTCATATAATGACAAAGACAAGATGCTGAGGTCTGGGTGCCAATGGTCTTGTAAGAGAACGATTTTCTTGGTTTTTAAAGTGGTTCAGGAAAAATTCTTGTATACCAAAGCATAGTGTCTATAATGTGTTCAAAAGCATAATTATTTCAAAAGCAGACATTTGAGGAAACCAGATAATTAGTCAAGTACAGCTGGTATAAAACAGTACTGGCACAGATACTGCTATCATTAAAATTCTGGCAAACTATCTTGTAAGAAATACCCTTGGGCAAATCAAACAAATTAAACACCTAAGTAATTCTTTAGAACCTAAAAGGAAGTGTACATAAAAGACTCATGATTTTGCTGCTAAATATAAAAGGCCCTAACAACATAAAGAGCAATGCAACATTCTTTATTTTGCTGTTTATTTGAAAATCACCTTACATTTTACTTACTCAGAATTTCAGTGTATTTTACTTAATTCAGAACACTTTTTTCCTGAACTCAATTATTTTCATATTTTTTGTTAGTATTCTGTATAATCTACATACCTATTTTAAAATTGCTTTTCCTCCTTTAATGCTGTCTTATTATATATATTATACATACAAAAGATGGTATAAAGTACATATATCCCTTAAAGAACAATTATAAAATGAATACCTATGAACACACTGACAAGGTTGAGAAATAGAATACTAAGTAAAATCTGAAGTCCACTGTGTGCCTGGATCATGATCCCCTCTCTCCACCTCAGAGTGATTCTGGAATTTTCTGATTCATTGCTTTACTTTGCTTGATAGCTTTATCATAATTACATAACTTAAAAAAAAAGTTTATATGCTGTACTGCATGTTTTAAATACCAGTTTGCCTGTGTGCTGAGTCACTTGGTCATGTCAGACGCTTTGTGACTCCACAAACTGTAGCCTGCCAGACTCCTCTGTTCATGGGATTTCTCCGGCAAGAATATCAGAGTGGGTGGCCGTTTCCTTCTCCAGGGGATCTTCCTGACCCAGAGGCTGAACCAGCATCTTCTGCACTACAGCAGACTCTGTACCATCTGAGTCATCAGGGAAGCCTTCATGCCAATGGAATCATTCAGTTTGATGAGGTTCAATAAAGAAAACGCTTCTCTTGGGCCAAGTGGAGTCTTCACTCATTTGGGAAAAAGGCATTGCTAGGGAAGGGCCAGAGAAGGGTCCTTAAAAGTGTAGACTGGAGGCTAGCTTCCCTTCCTGTGGTAGTCTAAGCATATTCCTAATTTTTTGGTTTGTACAGTTCAGTGGCTCAGTTGTGACTGACTCTTTGCAACCCCATGAACTGCAGCATGCCAGGCCTCCCTGTCCATCACCAACTCCCAGAGTTCACTCAAACTCATGTCCATCAAGTAGGTGATGCCATTCAGCCATTGCATCCTCTGTTGTCCCCTTTTCCTCCTGCTCCCAATCCCTCCCAGTATCAGAGTCTTTTCCAATGAGTCAACTCTTCACATGAGGTGGCCAAAGTACTGGAGTTTCAGCTTTAGCATCATTCCTTCCAAAGAAATCCCAGGGCTGATCTCCTTCAGAATGGACTGGTTGGATCTCCTTGCAGTCCAAGGGACTCTCAAGAGTCTTCTCCAACACCACAGTTCAAAAGCATCAATTCTATGGCGCTCAGCCTTCTTCACAGTCCAACTCTCACATCCATACATGACTACTGGAAAAACCATAGCCTTGACTAGACAGAACTTTGTTGGCAAAGTAATGTCTCTGCTTTTGAATATGCTATCTAGATTGGTCATAACTTTCCTTCCAAGGAGTAAGCATCTTTTAATTTCATGGCTGCAATCACCATCTGCAGTGATTTTGGAGCCCCCCAAAATAAAAGTCTGACACTGTTTCCACTGTTTCCCCATCTGTCTCCCATGAAGTGATGGGACCAGATGCCATGATCTTCGTTTTCTGAATGTTGAGCTTTAAGCCAAATTTTTCACTCTCCACTTTCACTTTCATCAAGAGTCTTTTTAGTTCCTCTTCACTTTCTGCCATAAGGGTGGTGTCATCTGCATATCTGAGGTTATTGATATTTCTCCTGGCAATCTTGATTCCAGCTTGTGCCTCTTCCAGCCCAGCATTTCTCATGATGTACTCTGCATATAAGTTAAATAAGCAAGGTGACAATATACAGCCTTGACGTACCCCTTTTCCTATTTGGAAGCAGTCTGTTGTTCCGTGGTTTGTACAAGTTTAGAATTAGATATCATATTCATAAGAAAAATATTTTGAAATTTCTAAGTGAAAACTTTATCCCATGTTATTATTTTTGCCATCCAATGTACGTTGTCTGATATGCCTAACACAGCACAAGGACTTTCTAATAATTGACCATTACTTCCATTCACTCTGGGTCCTTATGCATTAGATGCTTCTCATGCAAAAAGGATCTTCTTTGAGATTTTTTACAATTAGACAATTCAGTCCACTGACTTTTAATATGATTACTGTTATATTAGACTTAGATCTAATTGTCAGACTTAAATTGTTAAACCTATTGTTAGACTTAAATCTAACAATATGTTATTGGATAATATCTGGCACTACTTTCCATTCTTTATTTTTGCATTTCAACTTTCTTCTTTACTTGACTTCTTTTGTATTCATGTTTACATTTATTTCACCACAACTTTTATCTTTTTGCTTGCATATTATATAGATTATGTGTAATCTCTTAAGGCATAATTTGTGTGTTACTTTAAAAAGTCTATTATTCAAAGTTTTTATCAGCTCACAAACAAATTATAGATTCTTAAAAATAAAATGTCTGCCTTTATTGTGTTTTCATTAGATTCATCTAACATATCATGCAGTTTCTGATTTATAGAAATTTATTTGGTTATATTAAGTATGAAGATTTCACTTCTGCATGGAACTATTCCATCTGTCACCTACAAGTTAAACATATTAGTGATTTTAACATCTATGCCTGATTTTAACATGTATGCATCCTCATGTCTATTTCTAGCATTCTTTTTTTATCTTTTCCATTAATTTTCTATTATTTGGTCTAATCTTCAATTATGACTAGCAATTTAGATTTTTATTTATTTATTTATTTTTATTATAGCCATCCATTATGAGTGTGAAGTAGTATATTATTCTTTTTTTGGCTTCCCTACACAGTATACTGTATCTCAGATCCCCAAGACCAGGGACAAAACCCCCACCACCTGCAGTGGAAGCATGGAGACTTAGCCACTGGACCATAAGGAAGTCCCAGTAATTTTAATACTGGGCATTAAGTATGAAAATAGTTAAGAGACTAGATACAATTATATTGATCTAGATATGTATCTCCCGGCAGTCAGTTACAAGAGAAAACTACCACTTCAGTCATTCATGGGATTAATTTTAATGCTTGGCTCAATCATTCAAAGATCTAATTATTTTTATTTGTCCTTCATGAGGGTGTGGAGATACCACAGGATCTCAAAAAAAAGTCTTTTCTAAGTAAGCCTCATTTACGGCAGGTGCTGAACTCGACCTTTCTCCTTACTCTTTTGAGATTGCTTAGCTTCCCAGTCCCTTCACTTAAGACCACTCCCTAGTTGGCTTGCCTCTCATGAAAGTGAAAAGTGAAAGTGAAGTCGCTCAGTCGTGTCCGACTCTTTGCGACCCCATGGACTGCAGCCTACCAGGCTCCTCCATCCATGGGATTTTCCAGGCAAGAGTACTGGAGTGTGGTGCCATCACCTTCTCCAAAAACAGAGCTTAGAAACTGGTAAATGCCTCAAGAGTAAAAGTGTCATATAATATTGAGCTCACAATTATGCATTAAATTTTCCTATAGGACTTTTTATAAAGACTGCACCTTAAAAGCAATTTTAGTTTTACAATAAATTAAGAGGACAGAACAAAGATTTCCCATAAACCCTGTTCCCCACATATGTATAGCATCCTCCCATTATCAACATTACTCATCAGAATGACATATACATACATACATACATACATATATATATTATATATATATATTATATTTAACCAAGTATGAACCTACATTTACACATCATGATTATCTAATGTCAACAGTTTAACTTAAGATTCATTCTTGGTGTTGTTTAGTCTATGGATTTATACAAACTTGTAATGACATATGTCCATTATTATGATATTATACAAAGGAATTTCACTTCCCTAAAGAAACTTTGGTTCTCTGTCTATTCATTCTCTTTTCTCCTCTCACCCCAGGAAACCACTGATCTTTCATCATCTCCATAATTTCACCTTCTCCAGAATGTCATATAGTTGAAATCATATATTTGTAGCCTTTATTCTGACTTTGCTAAGATCATTTGGTTTTCTTTGGATGTACGATGGATAATTTGACCTCTTTTCTATCAAATATGATATTGTTAGAATTATCTCATCTTTCTTGAATCATTTGATCATTTTATCATTAGGCCAACTCAGTAATGAACATGTTTTATAGAACATGGATGGTGACCACCCAATAGAATATACTGAGGCTCTCTTTATCTAATATACATGATTATAAATTCTGTTTTCATGTAAAAATTTATATCTTAGTGAAGGTTTTAGTTGTTCAGTTGTATCTGACTCTTTGCAACCCCATGGACTGTACCCCACCACTTCTTCAGTCCATGGAATTCTCTAGACAAGAATACCGGAGAGTATAGTCATTCCCTCCTCCAGGAGATCTTCCTAACCCAGGGATTGAAGGTAGGTCTCCAGCACGGCAGGCAGATTGTTTTTACTGTGTGTAACTTGGCAGGAAAAATGAAGGTATTTATTTATTGGGTTTTCTAGTTTTATAGGAAGTTTATTTTAATCAGTTTTTTTAGTAATTTTCATAACAAATTGTGACTACTACAGTTTTTTTTTTTCTATTTCTTGAAAGAAAGACAAAAGAGAAACCTGTTAAGGTACAATACCAGCACTGACCCCCACAATTCCTACAAATTAAGAATTGCAACAAAGATTAATTTCAATATTAGTTGTGAAAATAATGTCTCCATTCTTTGAGACAGCACAGTATATACACATATACACACATATTACTATATATACACATGGGCACACATATTTCAAAGAATGAAGAGAAATAGTCATGGACATTCTGCTTGTAGTGGACATAATTAACAGAAAAAATCAATATCCCTCTGGCATGCACTTTCATCAAGGACTCTATTTAATAAGATTCTCTCTTGAAAATTAACAGCAGTGCAAACACTTCCTCTAATTTCCAAAGTCATTTTGTCATTATTATTTTACAAGAAATTTTAATAAGAAAAAAAGATACCACATTTTGGTTACATAGTACTAACACAAGTATCTCAAAATTATAAATCAATGCACCTCAAATTAGAAAGGAGTGTATTTTTCATTAATAATAACAAATGTCAGGTTCTTTTTTTCTCTTTTTAGGGATAGAGTGCTTCCTTTATCCTTGCTGGCCCCACATTCCCCAAAAAGGTCACTATTGAAGCCTGATGACACAGACAGTGAAGAAAGGGCTGATGGTGGTACAGGGATGTGGAGGGTGGAGGAGGGGGTCTTTACACTGTGTTTAAGGACGAGGCACACTGCTCTTTTTTATACTGTGTGTTTATAGGGATCTGGCCATAACAATGGTCACAAAACCCTGTCTAAGCTTTCCCTTGAGTCTATTTAGCAGTGAGAAAATTCTTCTATGGCCACTTCCCCGAAAAGAGAGATCTTTCAACTCACAGAATACTGAGGAAGCTAGTAGGGAGAGAGTGGGAGCTGCCTGAACTGTAGTCAATCCCAGATTGCAACCAACCTGAGGAGATCAGGAGCAGATATCAAAAGCTCATGCAATGCTGGCCTGGAATTTTCTTGAGTAAATTTCTAGAAAAATTGGGCTGCTGTTAGAATGTGGAGTGATTGGGTCTAGGTAGTAAATGAGGAGGAGGGGATGCCTCCAGGTACAACTGAGAAGTCTGGGATAAATAATACACTCCTTTTGTGCTACAGGGGAGTGAGGGACCATAACAACTTTGATGATCAGCGCTTATAAGTATATGAATGCAAATGTAGACTCTAAGAGTAGACAGGTGTCCTAAGATTTATCCAATAGTCATGTACAAATGTGAGAGTTGGACCATAAAGAAGGCTGAGCACTGAAGAATTCAGGGTTTCTAATCGTGGTGCTGGAGAAGACTCAAGAGTTCCTTGGACTGCAAAGCAATCAAACAGGTAAATCTTAAATGAAATCAGTCTTGAATATTCATTATAAGGACTAATAATGAAATTGAAGCTCTGCTATTTTGGCCATCTGGTGCAAACAGCAGACTCATAGCTTTGGGAAAGATTGAAAGCAAAAGGAGAAGCAGGCAGCAGATGATAAGATGGTTAGAGAGCACCATTGGCTCAATAGATATGAATTTTAGCAAACTCAGAAGATAGTGAAGGACAGAGAAGCCCAGAGTGCAACAGTCTATGGGGTCACAAAGTGTTGGACATAACTTAGCAACTGAACGACAACACTAATATACAACAACACTAACATATATGCATTAATAGATAATATTTGTTTTTCTATTTCTAACTTCACTCTGTGTAACAGGCTCGAGTTTCATCCATCTCACTAGAACCAAATCAAATGTGTTTCTTTTATGGTTGAGTAATATTCCATTGTATGTATATGTATATATATAATATATGTATATATACCACATCTTCTTTATCCATTCCTCTGTCGATGGATATCTAGGTTGTTTCCATGTCCTTGTTATTGTAAATAGAACTGTAATGAACATTGGGGTACATATGTCAAAAATGGGGAATGCTTCACAGATGGGTGTGTTATTCTTATGCAGGGGTCATGCTAATCCTTTTTGTATCATTCCAATTTTAGCATGCTGCTGCTGCTGCTGCTGCTAAGTCACTTCAGTCATGTCCGACTCTGTGTGACCCCATAGACGGCAGCCCACCAGGCTCCCCCATCCCTGGGATTCTCCAGGCAAGAACACTGGAGTGGGTATGTGCTGGCAAACTGAGCATCCTCTGATATATTTTAAATAGCACTTCCTCAGCCAGGTTTTTTCTATGCTGTATTTAACCATCACTTCTTGATGCTTTTGAACTGTGGTGTTGGAGAAGACTCTTGAGAGTCCCTTGGACTGCAAGAAGATACAACCAGCTCATCCCAAAGGAAATAAGTCCTGAATATTCACTGGAAGGACTGATGCTGAAACTCCAATATTTTGGCCACCTGATACAAAGAGCTGACTCACTGGAAAAGACCCTGATGCTGGGAAAAATTGACAGAAGGACGAGAAGGGGATGACAGAGGATGAGATGGTTGGATGGTATCATCGACTCAATGGACATGAGTTTAAGTAAATTCCAGAGATTGGTGATGGACAGGGAGGCCTGGCGTGCTGCAGTCCATGGGCTCACAAAGAGTTGGCCACAACTGAACATCTCAACTGTCTGTCTAACTGTCCTTAGCCAAATGTAAAGTTTATTTCTTTTCTAAAATCCTGTACTTTAGGCTTACATAATTTGTAGTTTAATAGTAATTGGTTTATTTAGATTTTAAACACATCAAAAGAAAAATTGCTTTATTTTTCATGACTGTATACCTGGCACCTACCTAATCAACTTCTTAATGGTAGAACTAAGGTATAAGTCTCTCTATCCATTGATAATGCTTAATATAATGGACTAGAGAAAAAGTGAATGGACTAGAGAAATGAACTGGAGAAAATATTTCCTATTTTGTAACTGAAGACCACATATGAATTTCAGTTAAAATAGGAGCATTTTAATTCTATAAAGCACAAATGTAATACCATTTTAACTAGAAAATGCTGAACACATAATTCTGGAAGTATATAGAGTATAAACAGAGAAACCTATTAAAAATAATAAGATATGGGAAGGAAGTGTTGTTGACAGAGGCTTTACTCTGGGGTAGTTCACCCCTTACATAGCACATTTTCCATGAAGGACACTGTGCTAGAAGTCTTGCCTCTCAAAATGAAGATATTTAGAAGAGCCTAGGAATAGCTGGGAGAAGGCAATGGCAACCCACTCCAGTACTATTGCCTGGAAAATCCCAAGGATGGAGGAGCCTGGTAGGCTGCAGTCCATGGGGTCGCAAAGAGTCGGACACGACTGAACGACTTCACTTTCACGTTTCACTTTCATGCATAGGAGAAGAAAATCGCAACCCACTCCAGTGTTCTTGCCTGGAGAATCCCAGGGACGAGGGAGCCTGGTGGGCTGCCATCTAGGGGGTCGCACAGAGTCGGACACAACCAAAGCTACTTAGCAGCAACAGCGGCAGCAGCAGCAGCAGGAATAGCTGTTACCTAAATATACAAATGATGGAATCCTCAGAGTCCGTGTGGGCTGGGTCAGAGAGAGCAAAGGTCAAAGCATGGGATGAAAAGCATGTTACCACTTCTCCTACAGCTTTATATCTCCTGTGTGCATATCCTTTGTGTTCTTTTTAAATGTTTAATAAATTATGATGATTGCTCCAATGTTCTAAACTTCTCTAAGAGAAACAACTGGATCCAGAGAGCTCCTGAGCAGTGTTCACAGCATGAAGGTAACTGAGAGCCAGAATTAAGGACGGCAAGGGTGGACAGAGCAGCTTTCTGGGCAGCAGTTCCTCCCCTTTGAGACGTCTTTCAGAACTAAGAGCTACAAGTTTGCAGTTCTGATTTAACAAGGTGAGGGATATTATATCTCTTTCACTAATGTGGGTCATATTTGATTGGCATCTTGATCAGTTGTTTGATAAGTTACAGGTCTGAGACCTACTAGAGCAAAGTCTCAGGCACTGGGTTCCAGTAAAGGAACTTAACAGGATCACCAAATTATTATTGTGCCTACTTGTGTTAAGAATTGCATTTCATTCTTAAAAGTATGAAAGGATAAATTAAAAGTGAAAAAAACATAAAAACAAAATCCAAAATAATTTTTTTTTAACTCAGATGCAATTAGTACTTCCAAACTTAAAAAATTTGCCTCCACAATAAAATTGAAAATATCCTATGATAAGATCTAAAATCTCTTTGTAAAAGACACAATTAAACAAAATGTGCTACAAGAAGAGGAAAAGCATGATTAAGACAGTGAATCTCACCATACTAAATATTAGATTTATCTCTGAAACTTTGAAAACAAGGCAATCTCTGACCCTTTTCCCAGAAACACTAATTGGCCTTGTGTGTGTTAGGTGCTCACTGATGTCCAACCCTTTGGGACCCCATGGACTGTAAACTGCCAGGCTCCTCTGTTTCCGGGGTCTCCCAGGCAATATTTCAGAGGTGGGCTCCCATCCTCTTCTTCAAGTGATATTCTCCACCCAGGGACTGAAACCTGATCTGCATTAAAGGCAGAGTCTTTGCCATCTGAGCCATCAGGTTTAATCAGGGACAAAACAGGCTTCCAAGTTTTTCTTATTTCCAATTCCTAATTGATCCTAATGAATTGTTAGGATTTAGAAGATAGTACAAAAGGCAAACAGTGAAAGAATGTTGGTGAAATTGCAAGATAAAATGAAGCCAAAGGAATCTTCAGTGGTTTTGAACCTCTAACCAACTAAGTAATTTAGCTTCAAAATTAGAGAGAGATCAGGGTAAGTTGGCAAGAACATTTACTTAGATGGAAATGTTAAACTGGTATTCTTGATATTTGTGGGTCAAATAAGAAAAAAGAAACAAATAGAGTTATTTTATAATAAAAATAAGAATAAATATACTATTGTCCAATTAAATATGTAGTATTAACTGCTGAGATAAACAGCTTTAGTGCGGCAGTAACAGAATATTTGATTTAGGTCATACCTGAATGATCTAGTGGTTTTCCTTACTTTCTTCAATTTAAGTCTGAATTTGGCAATAATTCAGTTCATGATTTGAGCCACAGTCAGCTCCCGGTCTTGTTTTTGCTGACTGTATATTGCTTCTCCTTTGGCTGCAAAGAATATAATCAATCTGATTTCAGTGTTGACCATCTGGTGATGTCCATGTGTAGAGTCTTCTCTTGTGTTGTTGGAAGAGGGTGTTTGCTATGACCAGCGCATTCTCTTGGCAAAACTATTAGCCTTTGCCCTCTTTCATTCCGAATTCTAAGGCAAAATTTGCCTCTTACTCCAGGTGTTTCTTGACTTTCTATTTTTACATGCCAGTCCCTTATAATGAAAAGAACATCTTTTGTGGGTGTTAGTTCTAAAAGGTCTTGTAGGTCTTCATAGAACTGTTCAACTTCAGCTTCTTCAGAGTTACTGGTTGGGGCGTAGGCTTGGATTACTGTGATACGGAATGGTTTGCCTTGGAAACAAACAGAGATCATTCTGTCGTTTTTAAGATTGCATCCAAGTACTGCATTTTGGACTCTTTTGTTGACCATGATGGCTACTGCATTTCTTCTGAGGGATTCCTGCCGACAGTAGTAGATATAATGGCCATCTGAGTTAAATTCACCCATCTGCTGTATCTGTACCACCAGCATCTGGGTCACTGTCTGGTGTACATAGTAGGTGCTCAATAAAAATGTGCTCAATGAAAAAAAAAATCACCCATTCCAGTCCATTTTAGTTTGCTGATTCTTAGAATGTCGATGTTCACTCTTGCCATCTCCTGTTTGACCACTTCCAATTTGCCTTGATTCATGGACCTGACATTCCAGGTTCCTATGCAATATTGCTCTTTACAGCATCAGACCTTGCTTCTATCACCAGTCACATCTACAACTGGGTATTGTTTTTACTTAGGCTCCATCCCTTCATTCTTCTTGGAGTTTTTTCTCCATTGATCTCCAGTAGCATATTGGGCACCTACCGACCTAGGGAGGTCCTCTTTCAGTGTCCTATCATTTTGCCTTTTCATACTGTTCATGGGGTTCTCAAGGCAAAAATACTGAAGTGGTTTGCCATTCCCTTCTCCAGTGGACCACATTCTGTCAGACCTCCCCACCATGACCTGCCCATCTTGGGTGGCCCCACATGGCATGGCTTAGTTTCACTGAGTTAGACAAGGCTGTGGTCTGTGTGATCAGATTGGCTAATTTCCTGTGATTATGGCTTCAGTGTGTCTGCCCTCTGATGCCCTCTCGCAATACCTACCATCTTACTTGGGTTTCTCTTACCGTGGCCATGGGGTATCTCTTCATGGCTGTTCCAGAAAGGGCAGCCACTGCTCCTTACCTTGGATGAGGAGTATCTCCTCACGGCCACCCCTCCTGACCTTGAACGCAGAGTAGCTCCTCTTGGCCCTCTTGTGCCCATGCAGCTGCAGCTCCTTGGAATACCAGATCATCTGACCTGACTCTTGAGAAGCCTATATGCAGGTCAGGAAGCAACAGTTAGAATGGGACATGGAACAACACACTGGTTCCAAATAGGAAAAGGAGTACTTCAACGTTGTATATTGTCACCCTGCTTATTTAACTTCTATGCAGTGTACATCATGAGAAATATCTCTTCTTTCTGGGCTGGAAGAAGCACAAGCTGGAATCAAGATTGCTGGGAGAAATATCAATGACCTCAGATATGCAGATAACACCACCCTTATGGCAGAAAGTGAAGAGGAACTAAAAAGCCTCTTGATGAAAGTGAAAGAAAAGAGTGAAAAAGTTGGCTTAAAGCTTAACATTCAGAAAACAAAGTTCATGGCATCTGGTCCCATCACTTCATGGGAAGTAGGTGGGGAAACAGTGGAAACATGTCAGACTTTATTTTGGGGGGCTCCAAAATCACTGCAGATGGTGATTGCAGCCATGAAATTAAAAGATGCTTACTCCTTGGAAGGAAAGTTATGACCAACCTAGATAGCATATTCAAAAGCAGAGATATTACTTTGCAAACAAAGGTCTGTCTAGTCAAGGCTATGGTTTTTCCAGTGGTCATGTATGGATGTGAGAGTTGGAAGAAAGCTGAGCACCGAAGAATTGATGCTTTTGAACTGTGGTGTTGGAGAAGACTCTTGAGAGTCCCTTGGACTGCAAGGAGATCCAACCAGTCCATTCTGAAGGAGATCAGTCCTGGGTGTTCATTGGAAGGACTGATGCTAAAGCTGAAACTCCAGTACTTTGGCCACCTCATTCGAAGAGTTGACTCATTGGAAAAGACTCTGATGCTGGGAGGGATCGGGAGCAGGAGGAAAAGGGGACGACAGAGGATGATATCGCTGGATGGCATCACCGACTCGATGGACGGCATCACCGACTCGATGGACATGAGTTTGAGTGAACTCCGGGAGTTGGTGATGGACTGGGAGGCCTGGCATGCTGCGATTCATGTGGTTGCAAGAGTCGGACATGACTGAGCAACTGAACTGAACTTAACAGAATATTATTTTAAAACAAATAACATTATTAGTGTTACAAAATAGGCAATAAATTAAGCCTAATTAAAAACATACTCTGCAATCATTCTCTGACTAGAAGGTAAAGTTGAAAATGAGATAAAAGTAAATCTTAAATAAACAAATATATTTTTTTCTAAGTATCTTCTGTTTTGAAGCAAAAACAAGTCTACATTGACCAAGATTGGTTTTTGCCATAGGACAAAAGGACCTTCAACTCATTAAAGCTCTGATGCAAATTGAAGGTAAGAGATCTGAGACATTGTATACACAATTTTCTCCTCAAAAAAATCAATAATATCATGTGATAAAGGACTGTAGGTCAATTCATATGTACCAGAAGAGCCAATGGGTTATTTACTCTGGAAGTTGCAGTAGTTCATTGGCTTTTACTAGAAAAGTAGGAACCACAGGTTGTTTCAGATCATTCTAAGTATATTTATCTAAAAAATGTTTACTTAGTGTAAATTGTCTTCTATGTTTCCAACACTGTATTAGGAATAGGGTTAAATAGATTTTGTGCCTTGAAGAAATCCCTGTCTAGCAAACAGTGGGAACTTTGAATAACTTAATGAACATCATGAAAATGGAAATTGGTATTGCCTAAAGGCAAACATTCTTTGTGAAAATAAGATGAATGCGTAAAGCCAAAATAAATTAATAGTGCAATATATTGCATACCTTCTAAGAGATGAATTGTTAATTTTAAAAGCACCATGTTTGGTTATGACAGTTCTCTCTTATTGGCATTCACAAATTTATAATTAAAAAGCATTTTGTCCATTTGAAATTTAATAATACATTGCTGAGATATTAAAAATGTATTATATGAACAGTTATAACACATTTAAAAATAGTTATTTTAGTACTTTTCTTCAGCTCTGAGTAATTTCCTAACTCTTTGTAAAATAATGCCCTATTAACACAAGAAAAACAAAAATGGAAAAGGTTTGTACTTTGTATTCATGGAGTTGGCATGTTTAGAGAAAGTAATACTATTCAATCACTTATTGGGTAATGGTTTAGAAAAATGTTAAAACATTTTTGTGCTTCATACTGTCAATCAAAATAAATCACGAATGAAATAGTTGTATTTGAATGTAATATGTTAGATATAAATCCATCAGTACTTTTGAACAAATATTCAATCTGTAAATATGTATTAATTAATCTACATGTCCATATTGATCTGACATTTCACATTTATATTAAGTTCAAAAATGCTTTGTACTTTAAGATGCTATTAAGCAATAGATTATTATTTTCTTTGAAATACATCAGTGGGTATGATTCTTATTATGCAGATAAAACCACCCTTACTAACATATGAGAGAAAACAAAAATAAGAGAACAAAAATAAAAGGAAAGGAGAATAAAAAGAAAAGAAAAAGAGATTGATATACCAAGTCATCCTGACAGTCTAGTTCCTAGTTCCAGTGATTTTTAAGATATAGATATGTTTCTGTCTTCGGTATCATGAGATATCAGTGTCAAGTTAATAATTTCTTTTTTACTTTGAAAATGAGTTGGATTTTTTATTATAATTAAATATTTACTATGTGATATATATCACAAAGTGATATTGTAATTAAAGAATGTGAATAAGATGCCAGAACAAGTAATACTTTACTAAGGTTCAGTAAAATATGAATATACTCTCTGTATGGTTCATCAATTTTAAAACTGTCATTTAAATGTATTTACTTAAATATGAGATTTTATACAATTAAAAGCATGTTTAATGATTCAGTGACTTATTTCTTTGAAATTACATAAACTAGAAAAATTATCCTTATATTATGAATCTTAACTGATAACATTCACTTCAGATTACAAATATTTAAGACAGGACTATTTTTCTGTTAGCAGCTCTGTTGTTTACTAAGAAAGTGAACAAAACTTTAAGCATCCTATTAAAAATCTACAATGTAGATTAATATATAAGTGATTTCTAAATAAATTCCATCTTCAGTATTTCTAATTATAAATCACCAGAAGTCAATAATTATAACCTCAGTTCTCTCCTTTTTAAAGCATCTCTCAACAACTGCCTGCTACATAAAGTTATTGGGGTAAGCGGGTATTACTGCATATTAAAAATTTATGACTACATGTTAAAATATTTATATTAAAATCAGTAACCACTGTTGAAGTATTTCAGCTTATTGGGGGAGTTTTAGCTACATAGTCTCATGTTTACATATTTAATTCTAAGGTTAAATAATGGAATGTTGTCCTTGCATTAAAAATCAATTGATTATTAAACACCCATAAAATTTTAGGAAACATTCCCCACAAAATAATGAGCCAAATTATGATATGTTGTGATAAATAACATATTTTTTGATAAGTAAGGGCAGAAATAGAATCACTGCCCTACATAAGCAAAGAAATAGGATGCATACTATAAATGATTTGATAGTTTAAAATATGAAGTATTAATAATTGTAACACTTTTTCATTAAATCAGTTGTAGCTGATAATTACTGAAACATAACATTTAAGTCATTATTGTTTACCAAAGTACTTTCTAAATTAACATTGCATGTATATTGTTTTATTTGCTACGTTGCTGTTTAATCAGAGTCATGTGTGACTCTTGCAACACAATGGAATGTAGCCTGCTGGGCTCCTTAGTCCAGGAGATTTCCCAGGTAAGAATAATCCAGTGTGTTTCCATTTCCTTCTCCAGGGGAGCTTCCTGACCCAGGGATTGAACTCATGTTTCCTGCACTAGCAGGCAAGTTCTTTACCATTGAGACACAATTATTAAAAAACAATAATTAAAATGTTTCATTTTCTGTGGTAATATCTTCTAAAAATTTTAAAACAATGATGACAATACCTGATTGTGAATTTCAGAGTCTTTGTCATAGGCAATAAAGATTATGTCATGATTCAATGAAAACAGGTTACAATTTTGTTTCAAGGATCAAACACCAATTTTGTCTGCTTTATATATTGTGACACTGCATATTATTTCATTGTGGGAAGCTTCTCTTCCTACCAACCTCACTCACAAACATATTAATTGGAAAAAAAAAAAAACTCTTCTAGGCTTAAGGTAATGCAGTTTGAGTAACAAAAGATAACATGGGTTTTGGAACCAGGCTGTCTTTTTTAGTTTTGGCTGTACTAGTTCATAACTTAACAACTTGGTTCTTAAAATATAAAGTCATCTATAGTCATCTAGAGACTCTACAACAACCAAATGGCCTCTCCGTGTGTTTATCCATAATGGATAGATATTTCTTTTGAAAAGTCTTATGTTAAAATAATGATTTTATTAATGTTTGTTAAATCAAGCTTTTCTACATTCCAAATCAGGATGATAGTTTTAGAAAGGTACAGTTAATACCACCTATAACTTTAGCTAGTATATCTTCTAGAATATCATGTATTTTACGATATAGTATGGCAGGAGAATTTGTTGCATGAAGACATTTAAAGTTAGAAACTGAGAATTGTCAAAATTAAGTCAATTGTATTGGTTTTAAATGGAATTTCAAGAAATAGCACACATACAGATATTTGACAATTACCAAGAGGTTTATTTCTCACTATCAGTTCATCATCCCCTAAAATATTCATGGAGTGGTACACATATTTTGGGAGGGGGCTCCTTTCTTTTACTCCTTCCTTCTTTTCTGAGAAATAATGCTTCTTACCCTTTTCTTTATATATTTATACTCACCAAGTATCTATTAAGCTTCAGTCCAAATGTAAGCTTCCTAAGTCTTTTGCAGAAATTCACACCCTCTCTTCACTGCTAGTTTATTAGATTTTTTCTATTGCTTTATTTTCACCTTGTTTTCTACAATCTACTCATGTTTCTCTATTTCTCATTATTATTATTATTATTATTATTACTGCATCGAGGTCAGAGCTCATTAATTATTTTTGTTTCCCTAATGAGAAGAAAAGTGATTAGCACATAATAGGTTAAGAAATATTTGTATAATTTTAAAATGAATAAATGAATATATGTGAACAAACCTCAGCTGTGGATGTGTCTGGTAGTGAAACTAAAGTCTGATGCTGAAAAGCACAATATTGCATAGGAATCTGGAATGCTAGGTTCATGAGTCAAGGTAAATTGGATACGATCAAGCAGGAGATGGCAAGATTGAACATCGACATCCTAGGAATCACTGAACTAAAATGGATGGGAATGAGCGAATTTAATTCAGATCACCATTATGTTTACTACTGTGGGTAAAAATTCTTTAGAAGAAATGGAGTAGCCCTCATAGTCAACAAAATAGTCTTAAATGCAATAATTGGTTGCAATATAAAAGTGACAGAATGATTTAGGTTTGTTTCCAAGGCAACCATTCAACATTACAGTAATCCAAGTCTATGCCCCTACTGCTGATGCTAAAGAAGCTAGGGCTGATTGGTTCTATGAACACCAATAAAAGATGTCCTTTTCAACACAGAGGATTGGAATGCAAAAGTAGGAAGTCAAGAGATACTAGGAATAGCAGGCAAATTTGGAGTACAAAATGAATCAAGGCAAAGGCTAACAGAGTTTTGACAAGAGAATGCATTGGTCATAGCAAACATTTTCCAAAAACACAAGAGACAACTCTACACATGGACATCACCAGATAGGCAATACTGAAATCAGACTGATTATGTTCTTTGCAGCCAAAGATAGAGAAGCTATATACTGTCAACAAAAACAAGTCTGGAGCTGACTATGGCTCATATCGTGAGTTCCTTATTGCAAAATTCAGGCTTAAAATAAAGAAAATAGGGAAAACCACTAGACCACTCAGGTATGACCAAAATCACATTCTTTATGATTATACAGTGGAGGTGATGAATACATTCAACGGGTTAGAAGTGGCAGACAGAGTGCCTGAAAACTACCTATGAAAGCTACTAACATTGTACAGGAGGTGGTAGCTACAAATAACCCAAAGAAAAAGAAATGCAAGTAGGAAAAGCGGTTGACTCAGGAGGCTTTACACATTGCTGAGTAAAGAAGAGAAGGAAAAGCAAAGCAGAAAGGGAAAGATACATCCAAATGAATGCAGAGTTCCAGAGAAGAGCAAGGAAAGATAAAGTGAAAGAAAGGGAAGTCGCTCAGTCGTGTCTGACTCTGAGACTGTAGCCTACCAGGCTCCTCTGTCCATGGGATTTTCCAGGCAACAGTCCTGGAGTGGATTGCCATTTCCTTCTCCAGGGGATCTTTCCAACCCAGAGATGGAACCCGGGTCTACCTTATTATAGACAGACGCTTTACCATCTGAGCCACCAGGGAAGTCCAACAATGAAAAGAAACAGGAGAAAATAACACAATGGGTAAGATTAGGGATTTCTTCAAGAAAATTGAAGCTCTCAAGGGAATATTTCATGTAAAGATGAGCATGGTAAAGGCCAGAAACAGTGAAGACCTAATAGAAGCAGAAGAAATAAAGAAGAGGTGGCAAGAAAACACAAAGAACTATACAAAAAAGGTCTTAATGATCCAGATAACCACAATTATATAGTCACTCACCTGGAGCCAGACATTCAGTGAGCCTTAGACAACATTACATAAACAGAGCTAGAGAAGGTGACATAATTCCAGCTGACCTATTTCAAATCCTAAAAGATGATGCTTCACTCAATATGTCAGCAAATTTGGAAAACTCATCAGTGGCCACAATACTGAAAAAAAGTCAGTTTTCATTCCAATCTCAAAGAAGAGGAATGTCAAAGAATGTTTCAGCTAGTGTACAATTGTGATCATTTCCCATGCTAGCAAGGTAATGCTCAAAATCCTTCAAGCTAGGCTTCAACAGTATGTGAACTAAGAACTTCCAGATGCAAAGGCTGGGTTTAGAAAAAGCAGAGAAATCAGCAATCAAATTGCCTACATTCATGGGATCATGGAGAAAGTATAGGATTTCATGAAAATTATCCTCTTCTTCTTCACTGACTATGCTAAAGCCTTTTACTATGTGGATCACAATAAATTGTAGAAAATTCTTAAAAGGATGGGAAAATGAATGAGATGGGGTATATATAGTTGAAATGATGAGGTTTAGTACTTAATTCTGAATGAGACGGCTTCCTTTCCTTCTCCAGCTATTGCTGCTAGATTTGGGTGAAGAAAAAAGTATTAGCACAAACGTTACAAAAATGTTACCTTTTGGGCAGTAAGTCAGTATGTAAGGTATATACTCTATGATGTGTGCTGAAACACAGTGAAGAGAAACTTATAAGAGTATGTAGAAAATATCAATTAAATTTATTTTTATAAACAACTTTGAAAGTTATTGACAATTACTTCTAAATAAAAATAGTTCAACTTTTATCATTTTCTTTTAACCATTAGCAAGGATTTATCTCATGAATTCCTTATCCTTAAGAAGAAATTAGAGGTCATGATCAGAAACTATATTTATATATGTGTGTGTTTATATGTGTATATGGGTATGTATATATGCATATCTATATGGTACATATGCTGAACAACTATGAACAGGTAATAATTTTAAACTATTTTGTAATAACCATTGCGATATATATCAATTTCCATTAGCCGATCTTTAAAACTTGCCATTTTTACCATGACAACCTGCTCAATCTGTCATTCTTCTTCAGTATTTATATATATCCTCATCATTCATCATTTTACTTTAATGACCAACTTACATACACTATAAGAACATTTTACAATTACTATGTGGCTCTAAAGTCATCTTTTGCTAGGTAGCAGAAAACTTTCTTCCAAGTTGTCATGAGAGTGAAAAAAGAAATCACGTTGAATAGGAATATCAGGGAGAATAATATCCTGAAGGTAGGGATTTTAAATGCCAACTGCCCTTTCTCAGCCTCAGCCATTCATTCTGAAAATGGCCTATCAAAAAAGCTTAGAGGGAGCAGTTTAATTACTGTTCGTTTGACATATGTAATACATTTTCAGTAGCAGGTCCATGCATTTATTTAAAGCCAAATGTTGTACAACAAAACTGTCCTCCAAGGTATTTCTTTGTACCATTTTTCCCCATTTGGCCTACCTAGTGATTTTTTTAAATAACTTTTTTTTTTTTTTTGAGATAGTTTAAAATAAGCCTTTAATCATGTTCCTCTTCAGGAATGATACAAACCAGGAATGGAATTAAGAGAAGAGCCTTGCTTGCTTTTAAATACTTAATTTAAATATTTAATGAGTGAGTGAGTGAAGTCACTCAGTCATGTCCGACTCTTTACGACCCCATGGACTGTAGCCTATCAGGCTCCTCTGTCCACGGGATTTTCCAGGCAAGAGTGCTGGAGTGGATTGCCATTTCCTTCTCCAGGGGATCTTCCCGACCCAGGAATCGAAACCGGGTCTCCCGCATTGCAGGCAGACGCTTTACCGTCTGAGCCATCAGGGAAGCCTCAAATATTTAATGGTATGTACAATTTAGGCTTTTATCTATACATTTATGCTTCTCTGACTATTTTCTACACTGTGTGTATGTCAGTATGGACACTTCTACCTGACTGGACTTCTGCATCTTTATTTATTACATAAATAAGGGGCTGGACATACATAAAGAAACTAAGGACTGATTTCTCTCAGTAGATGGCCTTAGGGGAGAGTCCTTGTCTATTCTAGTATATAGCACCATCCCTGAAATATGTCATGAAATCATAAGCAGTAATTAAATAAATAGATGAAATCTATATTGAAGCTGAAGCTCCAGTACTTTGGCCACTTGGTTAAAAGAGCCAACTCACTGGAAAAGACCCTGATTCTGGGAAAAATTGAAGGCAAAAGGAGAAAAAGGTGGCAGAGGATGAGCATCCTCTTATATATGCAGCATCTCATTTGTAGTATTACTGACTCAAGGGACATGAATTTGAGTAAACTCTAGGAAATAGTTGAGGACAGAGGAGCCTGGTGTTATGCAGTCCATGGGGTCGCAAAGAGTCAGACACAACTTAGTGACTAAACAGCAACAATCTAGTTATATATGATAAAAAGAATCAAAACACTAATTTTCTATTTTAAGTAACTTAGATTTAAAGAAATATTAGGTGAAAAATCTTTATACAGGTGGCCCTTGAACAACCCAGGTTTGAACTGCCAAAGTCAGCTTAAATGCAGATATTTTTTAGTAGTAAATATTATATATTATACAATCAACAGCTGGTTGAATGTGGGGATGTGGAAACCTGGATATTGAAATCAAACAGGAAAAATTTAAGTGGATTTTCAACAGCACTGTGCCCCTAACCCTCACCTGTTCAAGGGTCAATTATATTGTTCAAGGGTCAACTATATACATATGTATATATCCTGAATTTATTAGCCATTATCTTGTTCTGACTTCCCTGGTGGCTCAGACGGTAAAGCGTCTGCCTGCAATGTGGGAGACCCGGGTTCGATCCCTGGGTCAGGAAGATCTCCTGGAGAAGGAAATGGCAACCTACTCCAGTACTCTTGCCTAGAAAATTCTATGGACAGAGGAGCCTTGTAGGCTACAGTCCATGGGGTCGCAGAGAGTCAGACACGACTGAGCAACTTCACTCACTCACTCATCCTGTTCTAAAGATTAAGTCATATAAATTTTTGAAGAACTAAAAATCTCTTTAAGAGCTGTCAATATGTCATTAATGGAAGTTTTGAAGTTTATCCAAAGAATTAAAAGATAAAGTGTATAGATGGACAGAAATAAATGTCTGCTTCAAACATCTATGTCTGTCTGTCTGTCCATGTCTCTACTTATCTGTCTATTTATCTATCTTGATAAGATGGGGTGGGGGTATGGGGAACTACAGCAACAAAGTTGAGAAGTTTGAATAAATCTGGCAAAATTTCCTATCCCATGTAAATGCAGTGCTCTGGTGGCCCTTGCCTATGCTGCCATTTTTGCATGCTTAATTTTTAATCTTAATATGTTCTTCTATCACATATTGCTACAAGTAAAATATTTTTAATGACATCATTCCTGGTAAAATTTGCCACTAAAAAGTATTAACTAGCAATCTCCTTCATTTATTAGGACTGTATGAATATTAGTTTCAAAAAGACTCAGTCAGAAGACTCCAATAATCAAGAGTGGTTCAGAGAATGTTATATTAAAACAAACAACAAAATAACCCCCTTGTATTAATCTACATAATCCCTCTTTGGTTTAATAGGATTTTAACTAGCTCTAAATATATGAGCCTCTCTGAATTTTGAAGGACTTAAAGCTTCCTTCCAAGTAAGCAAAGTGGATTAAAAACAACCTTTGTATTTTATGATTTGCACTGAACTGACCTATACTGTGAGTTTTGCTAAAGCCCTTAAGTGTTTTCTTCCCTAATAGCTGGCATCTCTCTAGAGTAAGATCATGAAATTCTATTTCCTTTGATATACTTCAGCTTATGAACAATGCCTTGCCAAATACTCTGTCTTCTCCCAAACCCCATATGCCCCCTAAAGCATTTCTCTGCTGCTTACATACATTATCTGTGATAAATACCATCATTTAAGGAGAAAAGATAAGTTATTTGAGAAAATCTGGAAATGGAAGAAATAGATATTAATCAGATATCAATCAGATGTTAAAACAGATCAAGACCATGATGAATTTGTCCTTTCTTTCTCAACATTTTCTCTAAATTTCTAGTAGCCAATGTTGACAAAATGAAACACAATCTTACTTTTGTATTGTCTGTACTGCTGACTTTGACATTTACAAGATTACTGATTTGCAGCTCTTTCTTGTGTGTCTTTGATTTATGAAAGTGAAACAAAATATCATGCATGCTTACATTGTGTAACAGCTAAATTTTGTATCACTTGTATATCATTACAAATATAGGGTATAAAATAAAGAAATAGGTAATATATACTTTCATCTTTGTATGTTAGGGCTACAAAGTGAAATTAACTAAGTTGCATAATTAAATATGGATGATAAATAAAGATGTTTTATTTATTTTATTGCATTAGGAATGAGAAAAAGGAAGAAGGAAGGAAGGAACAGAGGAAGGGAAAAAGGAAAGTTGAATTTATTAATTAATAATGAAGGGACATGGAACAACAGTCTGGTTCCAAATAAGAAAAGGAGTACATCATGAGAAATGCTGGGCTGGAAGAAGCACAAGCTGGAATCAAGATTGGCGGGAGAAATATCAATAACCTCAGATATGCAGATGACACCACCCTTATGGCAGAAAGTGAAGAGGAACTAAAAAGCCTCTTGATGAAAGTGAAAGAAGAGAGTGAAAAAGTTGGCTTAAAGCTCAACATTCAGAAAACAAAGATCATGGCATCCCGTCCCATCAATTCATGGGAAATAGATAGGGGAACAGTGGAAACAATGTCAGACTTTTATTTTGGGGGGCCCCAAAATCACCACAAATGGTGATTGCAGCCATGAAATTAAAAGACGCTTACTCCTTGGAAGAAAAGTTATGACCAACCTAGATAGCATATTCAAAAGCAGAGACATTACTTTGCCAACAAAGGTCTGTCTATTCAAGGCTATGGTTTTTCCAGTGGTCATGTATGGATGTGAGAGTTGGACTGTGAAGAAAGCTGAGTGCCGAGGAATTGATACTTTTAAACTGTGTTGTTGGAGAAAACTCTTGAGAGTCCCTTGGACTGCAAGGAGATCCAACCAGTCCATTCTAAACGAGATCAGTCCTGGGTGTTCTTTGGGAGGGGTGATGCTACAGCTGAAACTCCAGTACTTTGGCTACCTCATGTGAAGAGTTGACTCATTGGAAAAGACTCTGATGCTGGGAGGGATTGGAGGCAGGAGGAGAAGGGGACAACAGAGGATGAGATGGCTGGATGGCATCACCGACTCGATGGACATGAGTTTGAGTGAACTCTGGGAGTAGGTGATGGACAGGGAGGCCTGGCGTGCTGCAGTTCATGGGGTCACAAAGAGTCGGACACAACTGAGCAACTGAACTGAACTGAATGAAGGGAGAGCTGTAAGACACAAAAGGAAATGTTTGAACAGAGTGGACCAATGACTGTATACAAGTATTTGGAAATATAAACTTTAAAGATTTCAAAAGTATGTAAACTGGAGTGATGCTTTATGGATTGGCTGACTTTCAGAATCGTAAGTTGTAACTGGCTGGTTCTCACAGCCCGCCTATTGATGCCAACTTGTCATGGATCCTTTAGAACCCCTTTCACACAGCTCTAGTGGTTAGATATGATTAGATCCAAAGAACAGAGTCCTTCCCTCCTCAGTCAGAAGTTATTTATCCTCACTCCCCCACTTTGTCCTTCTAAGCCACAAAAGCAGGAGATGTCATGATGAAGTGTCCAGAACCTCCTGAGTGTTGCTGATGCTCCTGGAAGGTAAAGGTTTGTGAAAGTCTGATTATCAGTCTGAACACTGATCAGCATGATTGCATTATGTTCTTTTTCTTTGATTTAGGGAATCATATAGGGACAGTAGTTGTACAAAAGCATCAAGCCTCTGGATAACATATCAAAGGATCATGAAACATGCAAGTATAATAAATTATTATAAGACTTTTCAGGCTTGATCAAGAAAGCAAGTGCCAATGACTCCCTAAGTCTATGTTTTCTTTTAATTGCATACATTTTTTACTTTAAATTAGATAAAGTCTAGCCAGGCTGCCTCTTCATTAGTAGATATAGATTTTCCATGTTAATTGTGGTATTCATTTTGGTATATGAAGTCTAGCAATAGTGCACACTTAACTGCTGCTTGGCTGAAAGAAAATCAGATACTACTCTTTTGTCTGTAATTCCTTAAGGTAAGCAACTAAATGGGCAGGGTGTCTCACTAGGAAATATGTTGTCTTATTTATTAGGTAAAGTGAGGAATGAATGTTGATTACCATCTTGCACTGTTTATTCCAATGAGCAGAATAATCTTTAAAAGTATTAGATTATTAACAAGAATTTTATCCCTCCCATCTCTTTAGGAAGAATGTCCTTTGAGAAAGTTGAAGTCATACATTTATAACTGTCTAAATCTTTATTCCACAGTAAAACAAACCTTGTTCCCACATTGGAGAAAAAAAAAAAAAAAACACGATTCCCACGTAAGAAGAGAAATTAGAAAATGTGCAAGTGATGTAACCAATTTTAGTGGAGTTCTAAGTATGCTATCTCTGGCAGTTTTCTTGAAAAAAAAAAAATCACTGCTACGCCCCTACAATATTTATTTACCTATTTCATCACAAGTATAATTTTCCTTTATGTGCAAATGAGTATCATTATAGCTAAGGAGGTCTGATACACCTTTATATTATCCTCTTTGTTTACTTATGCTTGAACAGTTAGAGCAAATCTGAAGTAGTTCATTTGTATTTTGAGGCATTACCATATGCAAAATTACCTAAATTGAATATACTAGAAATAGTTCGGCGTAGCAGAGTTAGAGTTTGTCCCTAGTAAAACCTAGACCTAGGTAAGTTATTAGTTGTAGTAAGGGGGCACCTTAGATGTAGCCTTAAAGGTGGCAGAGGAAAAACAGAGCTGATACTATAAAGCAGAAATGTGTGTAAAGATTATGTAACAAACACAGTTCTGGGCTTCTAAGAGTCTCCTGTTCAGTGGCCTTTACCAAATACAGGTTACCTCATGCATATTCCAAAGATTTGGCTCGTAGTTTGCTTCTACAGACTACTTTTAGAAATCTTATGGAGACCCACAGTTTAAGAGGTATAATCTATATGATTATGAATATAATATTCTACTTTGATAATGGGTGAAGTTCCTTTAACTGGTTAGTATATATTCAAAGATAAATTCCTTGTGCTTTAATTGCTTACAAGGCAGTCAAGAATATCTGATAAGAGACATATAGGACAGATTGATGGTTGCCAAGGGGGATGAAGGTAGGGGAGGGATGCGTTGGGAGCTTGAGATTAGAGGATGAAAACTATTATATCTAGAATGGATAGACAACAAGGTCCTACTGTATAGCACAAGGAACTATTCAATCTACTTAGATATTGAATATATCCTGTGATAAAACATAATGGAAAAATATGAAAAAGAATGGACATACATGTATAAATGAATCACTTTGCTGTGCAGAAAAATTAACATAATGTTGTAAAGCAAATATAATTAGATAAAAGACATTAAGAATTAATATCTGGTAAGGTATATTTTGTGGTATGTCCAAGGTCACTATTTCTCTGATGTCTGTTGCAGAATACTGAATCTCTTGGAACAGGTCATGTAGGCAATTACTTTGGGATTAGATGGTTGAAAGCAAGGAAGCCTATGATAGAACTCATATGAGATGGTGCTTTAAAATACTTAGCTATTCAGTTTGTTAAAGACTGGAAACAAGTATGGATGGATGTATTTTTATTTGTAAGAGCATATAAGTGACCAGTTCATAGAAGGTAATCTATGACTTCTCTGTAAAAAATAATGAAAGGATATAAGAACTAAAAATTACCCCCCAAAAAAATCATAATGAGTAAGCCTCCAGAAAAATAAATATGCATCATGAATAATGATACTAATCTTTTTGCACTGAAACAAATATAAATCTTAAGTGCATTACTGTTAGTTACCTAATAACTGTTAAAGACAATATCATACACTGACATATGTTTTTGCTGAAGCAACCTATAAAATGAAATCTCATTCATTACTTTGAGAAATATGTTTAACAAAACTTGCTGTAGAAAAAAATTTGTAAAATCACACCAAAAACTAAATAGATAATTAAACCTATATTCCAATATGTTTTAGAGGCCTTTTCTTTAAAGGAATAAAAGAAACAAAAGTAATCAAACAAGAATCAGAAACACAAGTTAATTTGTCTATAAAAGTAGGGGTTCTCACTTTAAAGAGCAATGAACAGATATGCCAGAATATTTGAATGGAAAACTCTGTGACTGTAGATATCAGAATACGTTAAAAAGGACAGCTTTCTCCCATAATTAGCACATCTAGAGGTGTAAGACTGTCAGGGGAGTATGTAATTTCCTTGGTTCTGTCTTGCCGCAGCAAAAATTTGAAGTAACGGATGGACCAGTGTTACAGCTCAGTTTTATTTGGCAAGCAAAGGAAAATACATCCTTGGGGCGTGAGGGTGGCCAACCCAATAGACACGAAGAGAAGAGAGAGAGCAAAGAAGAGAAAAAGAGAGTCTCAATTTTGGCTCCTCTTTATATGTTTTTTTCTCCTCCCCTTGAGCCTGCCCTGTGTAAACTGGGCTAGCCAGGAGGGCTGTTTGCTTCACCTGAAGTTTTCATTCTGGTCCTTGGACCTTACTTTGTTCTATTTTTGTGGGATGTTTCCCTTCTTTGTCTTTTAGCTACGACTATTTTGGACTTCTTTTTCCTATTCTAACTACCTAACAAGACTAACTATATTTTCTTTGTACAAGAGATGCCCTTCATGTTTCCAAGGAGAAATAGAAATGAAAAATGACCTGAAGAGTCAGGCATGAAAGACATATTGTAGGAAATAATCTTTACATAAGGTTTATACAGCAAAAAAATAATTTGCATTATAAGTAAAACAACAGCTGCCAGTCTAAGTTTACTGGATTCAAGTAAAGGCTTAGTAAAGGATGTGTTTGCACACACAATTCTCTCTCCTAA
The DNA here is from genome assembly GCF_014754425.2 of Oryx dammah. NCBI lineage: Eukaryota > Metazoa > Chordata > Mammalia > Artiodactyla > Bovidae > Oryx > Oryx dammah. Next base: position 8,938,094 of record NW_024070191.1, read on the forward strand.
AGAGCATGTATCAGTTTGGACAGAATATCAGTCTCTTGTACAAACAGGAGGGAACATGAGCTTTTGTGATATAGACACCACAAAACACTATGTATTTCAATAAAAGATTCAACCGTGGCAGATTCATGTTGATGTGTGGCAAAACCAATACAATATTGTAAAGTAAAAATAATAATAGTAATAAAGATTCAACCAGAATTTTTAAACAAATAATTAAAGGCTGAAGTTTAGCTAGCATAAGAGTATAAAACTCTTGAGGTCCATTGGCAGGATTATACCCTCTTACAGACTTTCCCTCCAGGAATCCCACAGGTTGCTCACAGGGAATATCTGAGAGCATCCTGAGAAGGCTTCCCCTCTAGCACTGATGAAAGAGATAAATTGTTTCCACTCTAAAAGCTCTACACTAACATATCTTTCCTAAGGAAATGAAGATTTAATCTACAGAGAGAAGTTACCAAAATTTATAGTCTCTGGAAAATAGTAGAGTCACTGAAGCCAGGGGTAGGAAATGTTGGAAAACAATAAAAATGCCACACACTCATTTTCCCTATCACTTCTAGGAAAAAAAAAAAGCCTTAATCTACATAAGTAAAGACATCAAAGGGGCTTCAAAGGTGGAACCAGAGATCAAAATGACAACATTCTTTGGATCATAGAGAAAGCAAGGGAATTCCAGGAAAAAAAGTCTAGTGCTGCTTTGTTGACTACAACAAGTCTTTGATTGTGTGGATCAAAACAAACTGTGGAAAATTCTTAAAGAGATGAGAATAACAGACCACCTTACCTGTCTTCTGAGAAACCTGTATGCAGGTCAAGAAGCAACAGTTAGATCCTTACATGAAACAATGGACTGGTTCAGAATTGAGAAAGGAGTACGACAAGGCTGTATATTGTCACCCTGCTTATTTAACTTATATGTGGGTTACGATGACCCACAAGCTAGAATCAACATTCCCAAGAGAAAAGTCAACAACCTCAGAAATGCAGATGATACCACTGTAATGGCAGAAGAGGACCTAAAGAGCCTCTTGATGAGGGTGAAAGAGGAGAGTGAAAATGCTGGCTTGAAACTCAGCATCCAAAAAACTAAGAACATGGCAACTAGTTCCCTCACTTCATTGCAAAATGATGAAGAAAAAATGGAAGCAGTGACCCATTTTATTTTCTTGAGCTCCCAAATCACTGCAGACTATGACTACACCCTTGAAATTAAAAGATGCTTGCTTCTCAGAAGAAAAGCTAAGACAAATCTAGACAGTATTAAAAAGCAGAGATGCCACTTTGTTGACAAAGGCCCATATAGGCAAATGTATGGTTTTTCCAGTAGACATGTACAGATCTGAGATTTGGAACATAAAGAAGGCTGAATGCCAAAGAACTGATGCTTCTGAACTGTGGTGCTCAAGAAGACTCTTAAGAGTCCCTTGGACTGCCAGGAGGTTGAACCAGTCAATTCTCAAGGAAATCAACCTTGAATATTCATTGGAAGGACTGAAACTGAAGCTGAAGCTCTAATACTTTGTCCACCTGATGTGAAGAGCTGACTCACTGGCAAAGACCCTGATGCTGGGAAAGATTGAAGGAAAAAGAGAAGAGAATGGCAGAGGATGATATGGTTAGATGGCATCACTGACTCAATGGACATGAGACTGAGCAATGGGCAATCTCCAGATATAGTGGAGGACAGGGAAGCCTGGTGTGTTGTAGTCCACGGGGTCGCAGAGTTGAACAAGACTTTGCAACTGACATTGAACCAGTATCACAGGGAAAACAGTAAAAAACCAACAAACAAAAAATGTTATCTAGGCAAAGGGATAGGCTGAATGTTACAAATGAAGAAGGAGCAATAGAACATTTATTATGAACAACACAGAGTGTAAGATGGAGACTTAATGTTCTGAAAAAAAAAAAAATCAGAATAACCAGGTATATCCTATCGCCCACCCCCATCACCACATTACCAAATCCAGTACAGATGACAATGTACTTGCTCTGGTATGCTAAGCAAGGAAAAGCTAAGAACAAATAGGCAAACACAAGATATTATTAGAAGAATTTGATGCCTCTGATTCGCTGAGGGTAAACATAATAACAAAAGAACTCAAAACCAGTTTGATTCCTGAGTATTTTAACTTAAGACTACTTACTAAGTGCTGCAGAAGGCAATCAGAAGTAATCAGTAATCCACTTATTGTTTAAGCCTACTTTAATATGCTAAAGGTATACCAAAATTAATGCTGACAATCAGATTTGCCCCTAGAGCTGACACCCACATAACTGAACCTTGCATTTTGCTCATTTAAAGTATGGCTAATCTGTACTAAATTGGATTCATGGGTTTGCCAAAATCTCTCCAAATTACTTTCCAGTATTGCTTTATCTTCTAATGAGATAAATATATTTATCTAGTTATTATCATTATATGTTTACATAATATACACTAGACTTTGTAGATTCCTTAACAATATGGCAAAGTAGAAGGACATGCACTCCTGTGAGAACTCCAAAATTGCAACTAACAACTGAACAGCCATAGACAGGAGAATGCTGGACCCCACCAAAAAAAGATACCCCATGTCCAAGGGCAAAGGAGCAGCCCCAACAAGATGGTGAAGTGAAGTCGCTCAGTCATGTTCGACTCTTGGTGATCCCATGGACCTGTAGCCTACCAGGCTCCTCCATCCATGGGATTTTCTAAGCAAGAATACTGGAGTGTGTTGCCATTTCCCATGGTAGGAGGTGTGAAATCACATTTAGAATTGCTCAGAGGACTAAGAAAAAACTTTGTGCACACCAGGACCCAGAAGTCCATATGAAACTGAGCCAGACCTGCCTTTGAGTGTCTCAGTGTCTCCTGTGGAGGCATGGGTCAGCAGTGGCCTGACACGGGGACAGGGGCACTGGTTTCAGCGGACCTGGGAGGCCCGGTATGTGAGCCCCACCATAGAGCCTAGCAGACAACCAAAAACCTGGAGAAGAATTATACCAAAGAAGTCCTTCCACTGTTGTGAAAGTTTCAGGGCCTCCAATAGCTGAGAAAAGAAGAGAGGGAAATGTAAAGGAAAGCAGGAAAGATATATCTATCTGAATGCAGAGTTCCAAAGAATAGCAAGGAGAGAAAAAAGCATTTAGAAGTGATCAATGCAAAGAAATAGAGGAAAATAATAGAAAGGGAAAGACTAGAGGTCTCTTCAAGAAAATTAGAGATACCAAGGGAACATTTCATGCAAAGATGGGTACAACATAGGACAGAAATGGCATCGACCTAACAGAAGCAGAAGATATTAAGAAGATGTGGCAAGAATACACAGAAGAACTATAAAAAAAGATCTTAATTACCCAGATAACCATGAGGGTGTGATCACTAACCTATAGACAGACATCCTGGAGTGCAAAGTCTAGTGGGCCTTAGAAAGCATCACTATGAACGAAGCTAGTGGAGGTGAATGGAATTCCAGTTGAGCTATTTCAGATCCTAAAAGATGATGCTATGAAAGTGCTGCAGTCAATATGCCAGCAAATTTGGAAAACTCAGCAGTGACCACAGGACTGGAAAAGGTCAGTTTTCTTTCCAATCCCAAAGAAAGGTAATGTAAAAAGAATGCTCAAACTACTGCACAGTTGCACTCATCTCACACTCTAGCAAAGTAATGCTAAAAATTCTCCAAGCTAGGCTTCAATAGTATGTGAACTGAGAACTTCCAGATGTTCAAGCTGGATTTAGAAAAGGCAGAGGAACTGGAGATCAAATTGCCAACATCTACTGCATCATAGAAAAAGCAAGAGAGTTCCAGAAAAAACATCTACTGCTTCACTGACTATGCTAAAGCCTTTAACTTTGTGGATCACAACAAACTGAAAAATTCTTCAAGAGATGAGAATACCAGACCACCTTACCTGTGTCCTGAGAAATCTGTAGGCAGGTGAAGATGCAACAGTTAGATTCAGACATGGAACAATAGACTTGTTCCAAATTGGGAAATGAGTATTTCAAGGCTGATGTCACCTTGCTTACTTAACTTATAAGTAAAGTACATCATGCAGAATGTTGGACTGTATGAAACACAGCTGGAATCAAGAGTGCTGGGAGAAATATCAATAACCTCAGATATGCAGATGATACCACCTTTATGGAAGAAAATGAAGAAAAACTAAAGAGCCACTTGATGAAAGTGAAATAGGAGAGTGAAAAAATTGGCTTAAAACTCAGTATTCAAAAAACAAATATCATGGCATCTGGTCCTATCACTTCATGGCAAATAGGTGGCAAATCAAAGGAAACTGTGACAGATACTATTTTCTTGGGCTCCAAAATCACTGCAGATGGTGACTGCAGCCATTAAATTAAAAGATGCTTGCTCCTTGGAAGAAAAGCTATGGCATACTTAGACAGCATATTAAAAAGCAGAAACATTACTTACCAACAAAGGACCTTCTAGTCTAAGCTATGGTTTTTCCAGTAGTCATGTGTGGATGTATGAGTTGGACCACAAAAAAAGCTAAGCACAGAAGAATTGATGCTTCTGAACTGTGGTGTTGCAGAAGACTCTTGAGAGTCCCTTGGACTGCAAGGAGATCAAACCAGTCAATTCTAAAGGAAATAAGTCCTGAATATTCATTGGAACAACTGATGCTGATGCTGAAGCTCCAATACTTTGTCCCCCTGATAAGAACAACCGACTCATTGGAAAAGACTCTGATGCTGTAAAGATTGAAGGCAGGAAGAGAAGGGGATGACAGAGGATGAGATGGTTGGACGGTATTCACTGACTCCATGGACTTGAATTTGAGCAAGCTCCAGGAGTTGGTGATGGACAGGGAAGCCTAGCATGCAGCAGTCCATGGGGTTCAAAGAGCTGGACTGATTGAATTGAACTGACTAGACTTTGTTATGTAAATATAATGCTTCCATAGTTTTGGACCCTGAGGTTTTTTCGTTTGTTTGTTTGTTTATATTTCTTAGTCATTCTAGTAGATATTTGGAAGATAAGGACTCATGGAATTTTTAAAAAATGTTATCAGCAAGAACAGGAAATCCAGAATAGTATTCTATTAAAAAGTTTACATCATATATTTTGATTTTCTTATTATTCCTCATTTCTTCTCTTTCTTTGAGTAAATTTTTCTTCCCAGAGGGAAAATTTTGATAGACTTCCAGGCAACATGCAAACCGTAGCTACCTTCAGCGTCCTTCCACGTGTTGCTTTTTATTGCATTTGATTACATTTCTGATTCTTTTGGTCGTTATGGTTGTTGGTTCATATAGTTATCACATACCAACTTAGAACAGCAGAGGAAACAACAAACTACACAAAATGACAATCCCAAAATGACTGGGAGAAAATATTTGCAAATGATGTGACCAACAAGAGATTAGTCTCCAATGTTTACAAACAGCTCATAACGCTTAATATCATCAAAACAAATAACTCAATGAAAAATGGGCAGAAGACCTAAATAGATATTTCTCCAAAGAAGACATTTGGATGGCCAAAAAGCACATGAAGAGATGCTCAACATTGCTAACCATTAGAGAAATGAAAATCAAAACTACAATGAGGTATCACCTCACACCTCAAAATGGTCATCATCAAAAAATCCACAAATCACAAATGCTGAACAGGGTGTGGAGAGAAGGGAACCCACCTACATTGTTGGTGGGAATGTAAATTGGTACAGTCACTATGGAGAGGAATATGTAATATCTTTTAAAAAGTTAAAAATAAAGCTACCATATGACCCTGTAATCCCTACTCCTGGGCATGTATCCAGAGAAAAACATGGTCTGAAAGGATACATGTACCCCAGTGTTCATTGCAGCACCGTTTACAATAGCTAAGACATGGAAACAACCTAAATGTTCACTGATAGAGGAATGCATAAAGAAGATGTGGAACATATATACAATGGAATATTACTATTAAAAAGAATGAAATAATGCCATTTGTAGCAATATGTAGGTTCCTAGAGATTGTCACACTGAATAAAGTAAGACCAAGAAGGAGAAATAGTGTGTGACACACCTTATATGTGGGATCCAAAAAGAAGTAATACAAATGAACTTATTTACAAAACAGAAACAGACACACAAGCTTACAGAACAAACTTACAGTTGCCAGAGCAGAAGGATTGGATGCAAGAGACAGGAAGTTTGGGGTCAATACATACACACTGCTATATTTACAATGGATAAGCAACAAGAACCTACTGGATAGCACAAGGAACTCTGCTCAATGCTATGTGGCAGACTGGATAGGAGAGGGATTTAGAGGAGAATGGATACCTATATACGTATGGTTGAGTCCCTTTATTGTCCATCTGAAACACAGCTTTTCTATTGATACTACCTTGTATTTCTTCATAGTGCATGCATGCTCAGTCGCTTAAGTTGTGTCTGACTCATTGTGATCCTATGGACTGTAGCCCACCAAGCTCCTCTGTCCACGGGATTCTCCAGGCAAGAATATTGGTGTGGATTGCCATGCCCTCCTGCAGGGAATCTTCCCGACCCAGGAATCAAACTCACATCTGCCTGCACCTCCTCCATTGCAGGCAGATTCTTTAACCCACTGAGCCACCTGGGAAGCCTATTTCTTCATAGTACCTAAAATAATTCCAATGAAATCAATAATTAATTCATATATTGTTACCTAAATGTTTATGTGCTCTTGGAGAATATAAACTCCATGACCACTTTGCATTCCTTATAATCTAGCCTTGCATCTACTCTTGTTAAATATTTGCCGGATAAATAAATGGCCATTGTAGGAAGGTGAATAGATAGACCAAAAGAAATAAGAAACTATGATTTAGAATTTTAGCAAGGATTAATAGGAAGCATCTCATAATACTTTTCCAAAGCCAGGCATCTTAAAGATTTCCTTTATTTTCTATTTTCACTTCCACATATTAGCTTATTTTCATCTTATAATTCTGCAGCTGCTATACCAAATAATAACCAACCTGATGGGGTAAAACAAAAGCAGTATGTTCTTTCACAGTTCCAGGTGATAGAAGTGTGGAATCAGTGTGCCTCTGGAGGAAGACTTTGTTCCTTACCCCCTCTAGTTGGTTGTATCTGCCAACAGTCCTGTATCATTCCTATCTATGCCCCTGTCTTCATGTAACCTTCACTTCTCTGTGTTGATGTGTCAAAGCTCATTTGCTTTTCTCTAATAAGGACACTTGTGATAGATTTAGGGGCCAAATGGATAACCCAGAATAATTTCCAGTGTCAAGATCCATAACTAAGTCACATTTTAGACTTTTTTCCAAATAGGGTAACATTTACGGGTTCTAACTATTGGTACAAGCAATTGTTGAGTAGCCATTTTTCCAGTCTACTACTCCTCCTCTACATAACACAAGGCACTAAATTATATTTTGAGAATTTTCCATTTTAATATTCTGATTCAAAAAATTAAGGTTACAAAACAGTATAAAGTTTTTAAATACAAGCCTGTCCTTGGACCATGCAAGTAATTAAATTCTGTAGACATCATAATTTCAGTTTAAAACAGTTAAGAAAGAGTTTGGGAAATTGTGGTGGTATTTTCATTTATCAAAAATGCAGTATGAAATTTACATTATATCTTATTCCACTCATTGGAAAATAGTTAAAATATTGGGTATATAGTAATGATTATTCCTCATGACTTCCCTTCAACTCACACCTTACTCTAATGTCTCATCTCTAGTTCACACCTGTAAAACCATTTTCACTTTTGACTCTATATTTATTAGCCCTCCCCTGAAGAAAGCACATGGAGGAAAAAACCCACTAAAGCAAATGACTGACCCAGTTATTGCCTGAATAAATGAAAACAGAAAGAGAAATTAGAAACTCCAAAATTATGCCTTAACTTAAAGCAGGATAAATTATAGTATTTCTCCTTGTGAAAAAAAAATACATTGAGAAATAAGGAACTTTTTCTGTTTACAATAAGAGATACACAATATTGATGGCAATAATCTCATTGAGGTTCTCATAAAATTAACAGATCTTTAAAATGCTATTTTGATGCCCATTACTGGTAAATTGCCACTCTGAGATTTCCAAGGCAGCATCATCCACCTGAGCCTCTTGGAGAGCCTGCTCTGTATGAAGACAGCTGCCATGAAAGAAGTCCAAATCCCTGGGATCAACACACTAAGGAGTCGGAGTCAGCCACGTTGAAAAGCCGTGTTGAAAAAGAGATGCCATCCCAGCTCAAATGTCAAAGATATGAAGCCTTCAGAAGACTTCACTTTCACTTTTCACTTTCATGCATTGGAAAAGGAAATGGAACCCACTTCAGTGTTCTTGCCTGGAGAATCCCAGGGATGGGAGAGCCTGGGAGGCTGCCATCTGTGGGGTCACACAGAGTCGGACATGACTGAAGCGACTTAGCAGTAGCAGCAGCAGCAGAAGTTGACATCCCCACCAGCTGTCTCACTGTCACCTCAAGCAGTACTCCCAGTGAGAACCATCTGCCTAATTCCAAAGTGCAAAACTGTAAGAAATTATAATAAATTGTACTTAAGGCATCAATTATCTCTCTTCCATAAATTAGGAACATCAGTTTGAAGGAGTATGATATTCTATTGATAGTGTGATTAGCTGACTAGAGTGACAATCTGCATGGGATGACTAACTACATTGGACTGGCCAGATCTCACTGAAATAATTCAGAGGACAACCAGATGTATAAACCTGGCCCTGCTTGTTAGTCACTAGCTGATACCCTTTAGACATCCGTATATTTCCAGTGCAATCTTGATGAAACTACCCCTCTCCCCATCTTTAAGTTTACAAATTCCTTTTAAGAAGTGAATTTTTGTCTTAATTGTCACTCATTCTACCAATAGTTATGGATTCTTCATCCTGCTGCCCTCACCTGCATGTGGGCATATTCTCTATATTTATTAAGTGCCGCAATCTGTGTGTGGCTTCCTAGGTTGCTTAATGATAAAGAATCCACCTGCCATATGAGAAACTGCAAGAAACCTGGGTTTGATCCCTGGGTTGGGAAGATTCCCAGGAGGAGGAAATGACAACTCACTCTAGTATTCTTGCCTGGAGAATCCCAGGGACAGAGGAGCCTGGTGGGCTACAGTCTATAGGGTTGCAAAGAGTCAGACAAAACTGAGGGACTGTGTATGTTCGCACACCATCTATGTGCATCATTGCAACCAGGCTAACAATGCCTTCAGTCCACATGAAATGCTTAGGCATTAACCTATTTCAGCCTCAATTTTGACCTCACTGCTTCCAAATACTTTTTGCTAATTAATCAAGGTATTCTTTAGCATGGCCTCACATACTGCATGTATATGTTCTGTTTCTATTATTAGATTACAAAGCCACTGAAGATAAAAATCACTTCATACCTTTTAAAAACCCTGATGTATATGAACATGTATTTGATTACAAAACAAACAAAGTGATCAATGATGAAAATGAATTACAATTAGATATTTATATGCCTTCCTCTTTACTTGCTTAGGTAAGAATTGAACTGAATTAATTCCTATGTGTTTTCAACTCCTTTCCTAGGTCTCGTAGTTAGTAAATAATATTTTTACTGAATATAATTATACACCATTCTTAAACATAAACACATTAACTGCTATGAAGTATGGCTACATATGTACATAAGTTTTATAATCTTACAAGTTGGTTAGTATATTCATTTCTATTTTTAATTGTATTAGTTTGCCACTCTTGTTTCTTTTCCTTAAGAAAGGGTGAAATTCTTTAACTTCATTTGGGAGTCTTCATGCACTTCAAGTACTAGTCAGAAGTGTTAACAAGACCATAGGTGTAATTGGCCAGTCGATTAACTGCCTGTTTACAAATTTGGTTAAGGTGCATATGTTTCAGAAGAGTATAGTGTCTACTGGCCAGAAAACTTGAGCTATTCCCCAGAAGAAAATAACCACTAAGACTATGCAATTTTGATATATTTTTATGATGCTGGATATTTACTTTATAACCTTAAGTTTCTGCGTTTACCTGAATCCCTATAAGAAATAGATTTTTAAACTTGGAAATATTTCTGAGAAACAAATTATTTAACTTTGCTGAAGAAAGTAATAAGAAATATAATAATATTATATTATAAATACATTATAATAATATAATAATGATTCCACCAAAACCCTGAGCATCATTTCTCAGGGAAAAAAATACAACAAGATCTCATTGTTCTCCCTAACTTGAGGGAGAACATTAAGGTCCCCATCTCTGTCACACTTAATGCTTAATTCTTTTTGCAAAATAATGTAAAAGTAGAACAATCAAACAAAAGGGACAACAGAAAAATTACATATATTACTTTCATTTTTTAAAGTATAGTAATTTTAAGATGATATTTAGAACATGTAAGTTATATAGAAAGACAGTTCACCAGACTCCAAAAGTAGATACTATCTAATGAGGCAAATATTATCCTGGATAATTTGGCTTTAGTTTTCAACATTAGCTATTTTTCTCATATTTGGAAGAGTTCCAATACAGCAGATCCTATGGCATTCCAATGGATTACTCATCTCCTCTTCCTGCCTAATATGGTGAATATTAAATAAGAATTGACAAAAAATATGCATTTTATATAACATTGTGATATATATTGTCAGGATATTGCCTAAACCCTTCATTTTACCTTGCTTATTCATCTGAAATCCAATGTTTGCATTAGTACCCTTATTTTTCTTCTCTGGACTTCTGTAGTAGCTTACAAATAGCTGTCAGTGTCTATCATCACAAAAACCATGCCAGGCTTTTCTGTCCATGGGATTTTCCAGGTGTGAGTCCTGGAGTGGGTCACCATGCCCACCTCACAGAAGTACAAAAATAATGAGTTAAGTCAAAGGGTGATCTTTCTATCTGACCTTAAGCAAATATCCATTTATGATCAAAAAAAAAAAAAAAAAACCTCCAGAAAGCAGGTGTAGAAGGAACATACCTCAACATATTAAAAGTCATATATGATAAACACATAGCACACATTATCCTCTATAGTGAAAAATTGAAAGCATTTCCCCTAAAGTTAGGAACAAGACAAGGGTGACCACTCTCACCACTACTATTCAACATAGTGTTGGAAGTTTTAGCCATAGCAATCAGAGAAGAAAAAGAATAAAAGGAATCCAGATTGGAAAAGAAGAAGTAAAACTCCCACTGTTTGCAGATGACATGATCCTCTACATAGAAAACCCTAAAGACACCACTAAAAAATTACTAGAGCTAATCAATGAATATAGTAAAGTTGCAGGATATAAAATTAACACACAGGAATCCCTTGCATTCCTATACACTAACAAAGAGAAAACAGAAAGATAAATTAAGGAAACAATTCCATTCACCACTGCAATGAAAAGAAAAAAATACTTAGGAATAAATCTACCTAAAGAAAAAAAAAAGACCTATATATAGAAAATTATAAAACACTGATGAAAGAAATCAAAGATGACATCAAAAATAGATGGAGAAATATACCATGTTCATGGATCAGAAGTATCAATATAGTGAAAATGAGTATACTACCCAAAGCAATCTATAAATTCAATGCAACCCCTATCAAGCTACCAATGATATTTTTCACAGAGCTAGAACAAATAATTTCACAATTTGTATGGAAATATAAAAAACCTCAAATAGCCAAAGCAATCTTGAGAAAGAAGAATGGAATTGGAGGAATCAACTTGCCTGACTTCAGGCTCTACTACAAAGCCACAGTCATCAAGACAGTATGATACTGGCACAAAGACAGAACTATAGATCAATGGAACAAAATAGAAAGCCCAGAGATAAATCCATGCACCTATGGACACCTTATCTTTAACAAAGGAGGCAAGAATATACAATGGAGAAAAGACAATCTCTTTAACGAGTGGTGCTGGGAAAAGTGGTCAACCACTTGTAAAAGAATGAAACTAGAACACTTTCTAACACCACACACAAAAATAAACTCAAAATGGATTAACTATCTAAATGTAAGACCAGAAACTATAAAACTCCTAGAAGAAAGCATAGGCAAAACAATCTCTGATATAAATCACAGCAGGATCCTCTATGACCCACCTCCCAGAGTAATGGAAATAAAAGCAAAAATAAACATTTGAGACCTAATTAAACCAAAAAACTTTTGCACAAAGAAGGAAACTATAAACAAGGTGAAAAGACAGCCTTCAGAATGGGAAAAAATAATATCAAAAGAAGCAACTAACAAAGAATTAATCTCAAAAATATACAAGCAGCTCATGCAGCTCAATACCAGAAAAATGAATGACCCAATCAAAAAAATGGGCCAAAAGACTAAACAGACTTTCTCCAAAGAAGACATACAGATGGCTAACAAACACAATAAAAGATGCTCAACATCATTCATTATGTGAGAAATTAAAATCAAAACCACAATGAGGTACCATCTCACGCAGGTCAGAATGGCTGCTATCAAAAAGTCTACAAACAATAAATGCTGGAGAGGGTGCAGAGAAAAGGGAACCCTCTTACACTGTTGATGGGGATGTAAACTAGCACAGCCACTATGGAGAACAGTGTGGAGATTCCTTAAGAAATAGAACTGCCGTATGACCCAGCAATCCTACTGGGCATACACACCAAGGAAACCAAAACTGAAAGAGACACGTGTACCCCAGTGTTCATCGTGTCACTGTTTACAATAGCTAGGACATGGAAGCAACCTAGATGTCCATCAGCAGACGAATGGATAAGAAGTCTGCAGTGCATAAACACAATGGAATATTTCTCAGCCATTAAAAAGAATGGACTTGAATCGGTTCTAATGAGGTGGATGAAACTGGAGCCTATTATACAGAGTGAAGTAAGCCAGAAAGAAAAACACCAATACAGTATACTAACACATATTAGGGAATTTAGAAAGATGGTGATGATGACTTTATATGGGAGACAGCAAAAGAGACAAAAAGAACAGACTTTTGGAATCTGTAGGAGAAGGTGAAGGTGGGATGATTTGAAAGAATAGCATTGAAACATGTATATTACCATATGTGAAAAAGATCACCAGTCCAAGTTCAATGCATGAGACAGGGTGCTCAGGGCCAGTGCACTGGGACAACCCTGAGGGATGGGATGGGGAGGGAGGAGGGAAGGTGGTTCCAGATGGGGGAAACGTGTACAACTTGGGCTGATTTGTGTTGATGTATGGCAAAAACCACTACAATATGGTAAAGTAATTAGCCTCCAATTAAAATAAATAAATTAATTTTTAAAATATGAGTTCCTGATTAGCTTTTTAAGATTTCTAATGCAAAGTCACACCATGTTTCTCTCTATATTTTGAATAATATATTTCTGAGTTGATTTTCAATCACATCTCTGATATAAATATTCTGCTTATTATTGCAAAAACCCATATTGAATGTTTTGTATGTTAATTTTAAGTTTGGTTAATAAAATAAACTTATCCAGAATATTTGGTAGAAGAAACGGTGATAACTTTCCCACTCATGATAACTTTTAAAAAGTTAAATAAAACTAAGCTTTTGGCTTGAGGCTCAATAAGTATAAGGCTCCCCAGACCATGGGGATTGTCCAAGTGAGAATACTGGAGGGATCAAACCCAGTTCTCCCTCATTGCAGTCAGATTCTTTACTGTGAATGCTGGAGTGGGTAGCCTTTCCCTTCTCCAGGGGAACTTCCCCATCTAGGAGCCCAACTGGGGTCTCCTGCATTGCAGGTAGATTCTTTACCAGCTGAGCTATCAGGGAAGACCATATGACATAGCATTATCTAAAAAATCAATATTTTGGAGGAAGATATTCTCTAAGATACTTCTGTAACTCTTCCTCAATTCCTTTAAGATCTACTCCCCTAACTTCCAGATTCTCACTGTGCAGGGAGGGAAATGGGGATGACGGAGTAGCAGGAAGCAGAGCTCGCCTCCCACCATGAACACAGCAAAAATATATCTATATGTGAAGCAATTCCCACTGGAAACAAATTGGAAACCAGAAAGGCCATTTTACAACCTAAAATATAAGGTAGGAAGGGAAGAGAATCTATCCAGTCAGGACCTGTCCTGTCATGGGACACAAAAGAGAAAGATATTTTCTTAGTTATGCAGTTTGCCTTTATATTACAGAATAAAAGAGTAGAAGCCTCACTTTCTATCAAAGAACTCCCCTGTGAACACCAGGGGACCCCAAATCCCTGACATTAATTCCATGCTCCTACATGTTCCAAAATGGAATAACTCAGTTCAGTTCAGTTCAGTTGCTCAGTCGTGTCTGACTCTTTGCGACCCCATGAATCGCAGCACGCCAGGCCTCCCAGTCCATCACCAACTCCTGGAGTTCACTCAGACTCACGTCCATCGAGTCAGTGATGCCATCCAGCCATCTCATCTTCTGTCGTCCCCTTCTCCTCCTGCCCCCAATCCCTCCCAAAATCAGAGTCTTTTCCAATGAGTCAACTCTTCGCATGAGGTGGCCAAAGTATTGGAATTTCAGCTTCAGCATCATTCCCTCCAAAGAAATCCCAGGGCTGATCTCCTTCAGAATGGATTGGTTGGATCTCCTTGCAGTCCAAGGGACTCTCAAGAGTCTTCTCCAACATCACAGTTCAAAAGCATCAATTCTTTGGTGCTTAGCTTTCTTCACAGTCCAACTTTCACATCCATACATGACCACTGGAAAAACTATAGCCTTGACTATATGGACGTTTGTTGGCAAAATAATGTCTCTGCTTTTGAATATGCTATCTAGATTGGTCATAACTTTCCTTCCAAGGAGTAAGCGTCGTTTAATTTCATGGCTGCAATCACCATCTGCAGTGATTTGGGAGCCTCCAAAAATAAAGTCTGACACTGTTTCCACTGTTTCCCCATCTATTTCCCATGAAGTGATGGGACCAGATGCCATGATATTCGTTTTCTGAATGTTGAGCTTTAAGCCAAATTTTTCACTCTCCACTTTCACTTTCACCAAGAGTCTTTTTAGTTCCTCTTCACTTTCTGCCATAAGGGTGGTGTCATCTGCATATCTGAGGTTATTGATATTTCTCCTGGCAATCTTGATTCCAGCTTGTGCTTCTTCCAGCCCAGCGTTTCTCATGATGTACTCTGCATAGAAGTTAAATAAGCAGGGTGACAATAGACAGCCTTGACGGACTCCTTTTCCTATTTGGAATCAGTCTGTTGTTCCTAGGCTTTAATAAATTATTATCAAATGGAGTGGTAACCAATACAGTAAGTTCTATATTCTTCATTGTTACAACAATCTTGATTACTTGGTTCAGTTAGTAGAAGGAACTGTGTGAAAGCAAAGTAAAGGCAGACATAAGACACAGGAGGGAAGAAAAGGAACAGACATTCCAGAATACAATAAGAGACATTTGGAGCAGCAAAACTTTTAAAAACAAGCAAAAATAATCAGTTTTATTCAAACAGAGTAATTATCATCACATAAACTTATTTATATAAATCTAATCACACAAATATATCTTATAAAGTGCCATCCCAACATATAAGCTAAAAATGCTAAGTAATAATTCTTTATCTTAAATATATAAAAGGAATAAATACATTTTAAAGTTCTTTGATACTTCATAACATAACATAAAAATCAAACAGGGTGTGTGGTCAGTCATTCAGTCTTGTCTGACTCCTTGCGACCCCATGAATTGTAGTCAGCCAGGCCCCTCTGTCTATGGAATTCTCCAGGAAAGAGTGCTAGAGCAGGTTGCCATTTCCAACTCCAGTTGAATTTCACAATCAGGGATCAAACACACTCTCTTGCATCTCCTGCATTGGCAGGCATGTTCTTTATACCACGCTATCTGGGAAGCCCCCAAAATGTTTAGAATGATGATCATATAATTCTCACTATAAATTATGAAAGGCAGAAGTAAGCATTGATACACTGAATCAAACCAATTCAGATAGGCAAATGTCATTTAAGCAGATAGTTTTTCCAAACACTATTTTATTCAGTCAATATAAATTACACTTATTGGAAAGCTCAAGACTAATTTTTTATAAGTTCTTGAAAGAAAATTGAATGTGTTGAGACTATTATATTTTAAATTCAAGAAAATGTTTGTTTGTGGCCTAAAAATGTACTCCATTTTTACTATACCTAACTATAGCTTCTTAGTTTGATAAGTACATTTTTCAAAAACACTTCTAAAAAACTTCATTGGAGACATTTATTTTAAACATATCATCAGATTTTTGGACTTTCACTAGTCCAAAAATGCTTTTTAAAAAGCATTCTTCCTACATTAATTGTTCTAAGATGCATTTAATCAGATATACTAATTTTTAAAATCACTTCTAAAATTATAAATGCATTGTATTTTCCAAATATTCTAATATATACTCAATCAAAAGCATACCTTTACATTTCTCCCTGAAAGTCTCCATTTTTCTTTTCCTGCTTTGCTGAACACCCTGAAGCTTCTCAAAGGTGAAAATAAATAAAGGCTCAAATAATTAATAGTTTCCCAAGGCACATCTTTTCTCGATTTGGAATACTTTTAAAGAAGGCAAGAATAATCAGTCTATACTATGTTTATCAAAACATTGGAACTTTGCAGCTCATTTTAAAATTTTAAATGGTTAATTGATTGCATAGACTTCTTGTTTTAATTGGTAAAGTTCCTTTTACTCTTTGAATGGTTTGTTCTGACACACTCTCAAAAGACTTAATTTCAAGCCAAGTTTATTATCGATAATGGTTAAGATTATGATGAGTCTCTTTCCATGTCTAATTTTGTAAAAGAGATGGACACAAAAATTGACTGCATAAAAATTTTGGTTAATTTTATTTATGTTCATTAAGATGTGATTCATTCCCTTTTTACAAGATTATTTAGACAAAGGGCAGTAAATTTTGGGATTATTTCAGTTTTACACACCAAAATCCATATTTAAACAAATACAGCACTATTTTATGTTCCTCATAAAATCAACATGGGAGGCCCTGAGTTCTTAAATCCCTTAATTATAGTGAAATTGAAATTATAGTGAAGAAAATAATGTGAGAAAGTTATACAAATGGAGTCAGTATTTAGGCTTCCTCAAATTGCTGTACTCAAAAACGCTTGAAACACAATATATTTCTAAAGAACATGGACTCTATGGTTCACATAACCTCTTTTAGGCCAACTGAGTTGACTACTGAAGAGAAAACATCATTTTCTATGGAAATAAAATATTGAAGATAATTGAGTGGGCATCTTCACAAGATATTATTCTAGGTGCTTGCTCATTTATTTGTAGAAAGTATATATTAATATTTCCATTGGCACTGAAACAACTATGAGTGTAACTCATAAAGGGTTATTTTTTATCTTTTTAAAGTAGATCTATTCCTCACCTCTTGTTAATATTCAGGAATCTATGTTCTTAACAACTCCTCTCCCAAAAGATGGAAAGAAACAATTTGTGCTGATATCAGCCAAATAATTAACATAACATTTTACCTAAGTAAAATTCATTTTCTCCATTTCCTTATAATTTTTAACATGGAATTTACTGAAAATTTTTACATGACCCATATTAGCTCATATTGTAGTTCACATTATGTTTCTAATGGACACATTGCTCTGAAGCATTTATAATAAATGGCAATGATAACAATGCTGAATGAAAAAATCATAGTGAAGCAATACAAAATTACACGCATCCAATAAAAGTACCTGTCAGTTTTTTAAGTTTCTTGAAAATGATAAGATCTCCTGAGGTTCCTATTTCATTTTCCCTGGAACCCAAGGGAACCACACTCATTTTATCTGTCATATGCAGTGACAGGTGTAGTTACAGCTACAACAGAATCTTCTTTTATATCTCTATTTCCATGTTCTCAGAATGAAAACATTTTGCCTTTTATCTGGAAATTTGCCATTATTGAGCCTCAGGCCAAAAGCTTAGTTTTATTAAACTTTTTAAAAGTTATCATGGGTGGCAAAGTTATCACTGCTTCTTTTACCAAATATTCTGAATAAATTTATTTTATTAACCAAATTGAAAAGTAAAATAGAAAATATTCAATGTGGATAACAATTTTTTCAATAGTAAGCATCAGAGAGGTGATTAACAGTCAACTTGGAAAAAAAAGTTATTAAATCATAGAGAAAAACATGCTGTGGCATTGCATTAGAAATCTTAAAAAACTATTCAGGCACTCTTATTTACTTAAGATGAGGTAAAAATATCACCCTTTGACTTAACTCATTGTTTTTGTACTTCTGTGAGGAGGGCATGGTGACTCACTCCAGTATTCATGCATGGAAAATCCGATGGACAGAGGAGCCTGGTGGGCTACAGTCCATGGGGTCGCAAAGAGTAGGACATGCCTGAAGTGACTGAGCAAGCAAGCAAGCAAGCCACAGCTTAGTAGCTTACTGTGAGAATCCAGGCCTAGAAACTGGGCTTCAGCGTGAGCTGTTGTGATAGTAATTATTCCCCCGATCTCTTCAACACATGTCTAAGTCTAGAAACCCTACTTATTTTCTTCCATAATGAGAAGGTCCAAACAAGAAGTATTGGCTTGAGAAACCCCAAATATCATTTTTTCTCATCTTAATATCATAGCTACAAAAGTTGTTTAGAGTTGTTTAAGTTATTCAGTTCCTATTGGGGATTACAAAATTTACAAGAGAGAATGGACAAAGGTTCAGAAATATCAGCAGTATTTTATCTTATAGTTTCTGAAGTATCACAAATAGGCAAAGAGGCAGATATCCATCAAAGAATTTAGGAATTACTATGGGTTATGAGATTAGCTACATGCACATTCTATACAGGTATTAATATTATAATATAACCTATCTTTTGAGCATTCATTATGTGCTTTTCCTGGAAAAATACAGGTAAAATTTTAATCATCAAGTGTGTGTGTGTGTTAGTTGCTTAGGCGTGTCCAACTCTGCGACCCCATGGACTGTATGTAGCCCACCAGGCTGCTCTGCCCATGGACTTCTCCAGGCAAGAATACTGGAGTGGGTTGCCATTCCATTCTCCAGGGGATCATCCCAGCCCAAGGATCAAATCTGGGTCTCCTGCATTGCCGGGATATTCTTTACTGTCTGAATGACCAGAAAGGCCCCTCTAAAAGTCACACTTTTTATTTTTAGAAGCATGGCAGCTAACATACATTAAAATACTTTCCTAATCAAAATTATTAAATGATGGATAAAATAAAGCCCCTCCAACCCCCTTTGTAAGCCCATAACTTTGCTAACAAAATATAAATAAACTGCAGAGATGAAAGCAAAGAGAAAATAATATGGTCCTGGAAGGTAAGAAAGCACAGCACTGATACTCATCCTGAGGGTTTCTGTTCTTTTAGGAAGAATGAACTCCATGTTCACCTTCCCCACCCCTCCTTTTATCATAACTGTAGGATATACTTTAAAAGCCAAATGTTGTCATTTTAAAAATAGCATCTTTCAATAGGAACCTCTTACTATCAGTGTCCACCAAGAAACAAAGAGCCAGATGTAGAGTTTTTCTAAGTCATCCTTTTGATTTTACACAAACTTAAAGACACTGTGCAGCATTAATACAGCAACTTTCAATTCTGGTTTCATAAGAATAATATCTTTGAGCCTTCAGACACATAATTTGAAATTAACTGAGTCTCAGATGACATGGGACCCTGTGTGTTAATCTATCCTATACAGATGATAATACTAAAAATATGTAAAAATGACATATGGACACTAAAATCCATAGGTGTGAGCAGGATTAAGGAGGTAAGGGAGGTTATGGCATACAGAATCCAGTAACAAGAATCTGTTACCAATTCTAGGGCTAAGATAATAAGTAAGAAAACAGTGTGTTTCTATCCCCAGGTGGCACAGTGGTAAAAAATCCCCTGGACAACGCAGGAGATGTAAGAGATGCAGGTTGGATCCCTGTTTCAGGAAGATCTCCTGGAGGAGGAAACAGCAACTCACTCCAGTATTCGTGCCTGGAAAATCCTGTGGATAGAGGAGCCTGGTGGGCTACAGTCCAGGAAGCCACAAGGAGCTGGACATGACCGAGCAACTGAGCGAATATAAAGAAAAGGGACCATTCTGTGCGAACTTAAACTTGGTGGGACACTACCACTAGATCCAAGGTCATGAAGAAGGGAGGGACCAGGAAAGATAGGCCTGACCTGTTCTACCTCCAGTCTTCCAGTTTCTTGCTATAAACGCCACTAACCGAACCACCCTGAAGCCAGCCAATAAACTTTCTCAAGTCTTATGTCTCTTTTTATTAGCAGAGGGGTGACTGAACTATGAAAATGTGTGACGTATTTTTATCCTTTAATAATGCAAATGGAACTATTATGAACACTGTTCATAATAGACAAGATAATTTAAGACTAGAGACCATGTCTTCTATTTAGTCAATTACAGCCTAATCTGTTGGCATGCAGTCATCAAAAACACTGAGGATCAAGGACAGAAACAAATCAGCGTTCTTCTTTGTAAATACTGTGCTACTTTGAATGAAGTAGCACATTTTGTTTTCTTTTATGTAAAATCCAAATCATAAAATTAGAAGGCCAAGATGACAAATGTCCTATGCCACACAGAACGATGCATTTTTTAGCGTCTGATTATATATATTAGATAAGGAGTTTGCGGTGTTCCATCAGTAAAAATTTATGCTGGAATATATTAAAAATTTACAAGGCACAGTAGGTATAATGAGGTTATAAAAATGAGTAAAATGTGGTCCCTTTTCTCAAGGATTTTATTCAAGGGGGAATAATACACATTCAATAATGTAAGACACCATGTAAATGCTGAAAGAGATATATGGTCCTCCCTTAGTACTTGCAGGGGATTGCTTCCAGAACCTCTGTGGATCCAAAAATCCCAGGATGCTCAGGTTCCCTATATAAAATTGCATAGTATTTACATATAACCTACACGTATTATCCCCTTTACTTTAAATCATTTATACTTCTAATACCTAATACAATATAAGTGCTATATAAAATGTTGTAAGTGTAATGCAAGTGCTATGTAAATAATTGCCAGTGAATATGAATAGAATATTCATGATCTGCTTTTTGGAACTCTCTGGAAAACTGCTTTGAATATTTTTGATCTACTCTTGGTTGAACTTGCAGACCCAGACCCTGAAAATATGGAGGGCCTACTGTAATCACACTGCTGGCAGAAGCACATAGGAAGGTAACTTATTTTTGAATGGACATATCCTGAGAGGCTTTTTCTTTGGTGCTAATGGAAACTTCAAATCCTGACCCTGACTCCATCCCCTAAACACTTCAGATCCCAAGTGAGTATCTTGCCTTTTCCAAGATATCTTGCCTAAAGTCATTTTTGGAAAGCCTGCCTTACTCGCCCCAAAATGTCTCATTGAATGAGTAATAACACCTTTTATGTCCTCTCAGTGTGTATGTGACATTACCAGTCTGGACATTTGAAACTAATTTTGGAAGAGAACCAGTTTACATCACCAGGGTGGCCTTATCACATAGGATAAATAAGAAATTTCAAATGTGCCATGCAATGGCAGATTCTTTTCTAAAGTGTTTGTGACAATCTGTAATCCAATCAGCACATGGCAAGAACGGTCATTTCCTTACATATTTCCCAGTTATTTACACCATGTAATTTAACTTATTTGAATCCAGTGGCTACAGAACTATATCTTGAGTTTTAATTTTTTAAATTTTTGTGATGTGATTTTTAATGCGATTGAAACAACTTTTTGTAGGTTCCTTTTCCAAAGGATAGCACTAGCATTTTTTTTAATTCTCTGAATTATCTACATGTATTTAGTTTATTCTTATTTTAATATAATTGCTACTGATTTGTAGTTTTTAATATGTAATAAATATCCACTCATAATACTTCTGGCAATGTTATGGCACCATGTTTTCCTGCTCAACATTTTGTACTTTTAAACAATTTATGGAATCTTTTGATGAGCAGAATTTCTAATATTTGATATGGTAACATATTAATTGTATAAGTTATTTACATTTTGCTTATAAATTTGTTCAATATCTCCAATGTTATTCCTTCAAAAACTTCAACCTTCAATATCTATATTGAAGTTTCTAACACACCACACACTCATATGAGCACAATGTGATGAAGTAAGAACTGATTCAAGTCAGCTTTCTTTCCTTGTAGATGACAAACTTTTCTAAAAGCATTCATTTCATAGTTTATCCTTTCTCCAGTTACATGTAATGCTACTTTTAATTTCCTTGACTTTCCCTTAACATTCAAACTTGGCTAACAGTTTGGCACAAAAAATCTAACTTTTGACCTATCCTGACTTTTGACATGTCTTCCTCACTTGAATCAGTTCAAACTTTTAATTTAAAGTAAAAGACATCCTCTATTTTGAACACTTTGAGGTCATTATAGGAATTTTTAATTGGTCTAATTTTAATATTTTTGTGTCTCATGGAATAGGGAAGCCCAAGGATAAGAAGAGAAGGGAAATGACTGGTTGGTGGAAAAATCAGGCCATACACATTTATTGATAAAGTTTGTCATTGTATATAGGTATAGCTCATGTCACCTAAAAACAAGTTCCCTGATCAGAGATCACCAAAATAATGCAATAATAATGAAAACATTTGAAATATTACAAGAATTATCAAAGTGTGATGCAGAGACAGAGTGTGAGCAAATGTTCTTGGAGAGAATGGCAATAAGAGTCTTCCTTGACACAGGGTTCCCGTGAACCCTGAATGTGTGAAAAATGCAACATCTTTGAAGCACAATAAAGCAAAGTGTAATATAACCCAGTATTCCTGTAATTTGGTGGGATTCATTTCCTAGTACACACATTTTATTTTTATATTATCTAATTAGCAGTTTAAAATCTCATTTTATTTTTAATGTCAATGGAAAAATTGTCATTTTTAGAACATATATTTCAGTTTTCTTTCAAACATAGTTAGCTTTATTTATACTTTGAAAATTTTCTCCTAATTTTAATATATAAAAAATATTTGATGCAGATATTATTTTCTGGGTTTGCTTTTTCATAGTCAGGGTGCCTTCTTTCCATCATTTTAATCTTTGAGGAGAGAGTAGAATTGCATTTCTCCACAGGAATATTCCAAACTGGGAAAAATATGACATTAAACCCTTTATAGAGGTTTAATGGGCCATACTGTTCATATAAATTTGAACTAAATTTATATGAGGACTAACTTATGGTTTCACATTCTCAGGGTAAATATATTCTCCTTCATCCAGTGCCAAGTTCAGGACAGAAATCTACCTTCTTGTTCCCAATAATTTTGATTTATCCTTTTAATTTATTTCAGCTCTTTGTGCTACCAGTTCTTCATGGGCATTATCTTTATATTCTGTCTTCCAAAATACTTGATTTAATCAATACTTTATTTCCCTTGACATGTGGCAAGAGGGATCTTAGTTACCCAACCAGGGGTCAAACCCATGCATCCTGGAGTCTTAACCCCCGGACAAACAGCTAAGTTCCAGAAATCAAGGGTCTAAAGACAATAGACTAAAAATCTTCACAATAAGATTTTCATCTGCTGGATGAAAGAACAGTATCTGCTAGATAAATCTGTCATCTGTAGTGAGCTAAAAGTGCACTTCTGTAGATATGGATATGTTTTGCTATTTCTTAGATCCTTACTGAGTGCTTCCTAGGTGACACAGTGGTAAAGAACCCACATGCCAATAAGGAGACACCAGAGATGTGCGTTCACTCTCTGGGTCAGCTGGAGGAGGAAATGGAAACCCACTTTAGTACTCTTGCCTGGAAAATTCCACGGACAGAGGGGGTTCATGAGCTACAGTCCATGGAGCTGCAGAGTCGGACACCACTGAGTGCACACACACACACACACACACACACACACACACACACACAATGTCCTTACTAGGTAGTTTTCATGATCTCTTTGCTTTCATATTTTAAAATCATGCCATTTCTGACTTAAAGTTTTCTATGTATATTGGAAAATTTGTAAAAGTTACTGCTTTGATTTCAAATTCTTCTGTTGCTTGTCCACTCTTGTTTTTTGCCTTTTATGCCAAAGTTACTCAAAATAATAATGTACTAATAGCTGAGAGCCTTAGGAATGATCTCTGAATAACCTATTCTTACTCATTTTACACGACCTTTCATAGGAACTTAATTTCTCTTTTCCTGTGTTCAGTACACGTTATCAACCACTTAATAGGTTTCTTATCAACTACTTAATTTATCAAGTATTGCTGTGCTCCAGTGATCTATCTTCTGTTTTTTTTTTAATTTATTTATGTTTATTTTATAATTTTACTTTACAATTCTGTATTGGTTTTTGTTGTATATTCCTTTCTCTCAAAGATGCTTTTCCACTCACATGGATCCATATTTTATCTTAATGCTAATGCTTTTTATAGCTGTGTCTATCAACTTAGCACCAGGCATTTATATCCAACTGCTAACTAGATTTTTCACAGAGAACTCTTTCTCCATTTCTGTACAATGTCCTTTTTAAAATATGCTGTTACCCTATCTAGATTTTAAACTTCTGGATATCTTAGAAAATGCCATATACTACTTTGGCCATTCCTTGGCTTCAAATACAATGCATTGAAAATATATAAATGTTCAGTAATTTTTTTAAAAGCAGGAAATGCAGTATTAGAATTGACTTGATTTGAATAAATGGAGATCTTAAGTAGTATCAGTTATATATCATGAGGCTGAGCTATATTTAACTGTCTGTGTTTCCTCTTTTCTGAAAGAGAATGGCTATTTTTCATAAGCAAAATTTCCTGGAAGTAGTCAAGATTAAACCAATATATTCAACAAGTGCCAAAGAGGTTAAAGAAAACTTCTGTATAAACTCATGTTGCATCACAGGGTGCCAAGACCATGTCTGAGGAGAGAATACTGAGTTTGGAAAGCAGGCGATATAGTACTTTCACTGACATTTTTCAAATGGCTACTATAAGTGGGTGTCAGCATGAGGGGAAAAATGTATTGAGTAATGTATTCTGCATTAAGCCTTTAGAAAGTTCACTTTTACATTAGATGCTTATATCTAGAGAATTAATAAAGGCAAGATTAAAAATGCCTTTCATGTTGATACATGAAGTACAGATTAAAGGAAAGTTGTCTGAATTTTCATATTAATAGTTTGGGGAAGAAGAAAACTTTAAAATTCTACTTTTTAAAAAAGATCTTAGATTTCACCCTTAAAGCATTCAGCCTTTACAGTCCTCAGACTGGATGATGCGTTTTTGCCCAAGGGCATATGAATGTCACTCCCTGAGAAACCCATCAGCACCAGGTCTAAAATGGCCAGAGGAGTTGCTGCAGGCTGGGCAAGCTGAGGTTTCAATCCATCTCTCTATGCCTTTACAGTTCTGAGGACTAAGGACCTTCCAGAAACATCTGTATGTTGTGCAAGGCTCTTACCCCAATGTAGCTGCTTGTAACTGTCAAGGAGTAATTCAGTGAATGATAAAATACTTTCATGCCAGTGCAGAGTCATTAAATCCCATATAGCCGTATCTGTAAACCCAATGCTATACGGTAATATGTGGAACAAAATTATTTATTTAAATTCTTACATTGTAATGAGTAGATTCAAGCAATGGCAACTGCAGAACTCAGTGTTTCCCCAATGCAAGAATAGCTTAACTGTTGATGCTTATATCTCTGTGCTTTTTGAAAATATATGAAAATCAAGCACTGTTTTGGACTGAAGTCTTCTCCAAGACTGCCCACCTTTCTAAAAGGTGGGTTGCAGACTGGGCTAGGATGAGACTACCATAGTAAGACACTAAAATCCTTTCCAAAAGAAAATTAACTATTTCATACGATGAGGCAAATGAGAAAATTATTTTCAGGTTATTATTAAAAAGAAAGAAAGAAAACTCTTGTCACAGTAGCAGACTGAAAGTACTCTTGGATGAGACTGGGCAATTGGAGTAGCCAGGCAAGATAGTGTGTCTTTCTGCTATTTACCTGAAGATTTCTGTAAAAAATATTAAATTGTGCATTCAAAATAGTATTTTAATGTATTGTCAGTGAGGTGGCACAATGGTAAAGAATCTGCCTGCCAATGCAGGAGACATAGGTTCTATCTCTGGGAGTGGAAGATTCCCTGAAGTTGTTGTTCACTCAGCTGTGCCCAACTCTTTGAGACCCCATGGACTGCAGCATACCAGGCTTCCCTATCCTTCACCATCTCCCAGTGTTTCTTCAAACTCATGTCCATTGAGTCAGTGATACGATCCAACCATCTCATCCTCGGTTGTCCCCTTCTCCCCCTGCCTTTAATCTTGCCCAGCATCAGGGTCTTTTCAAATGAGTCAGGTCTTCGCATCAGGTGGCCAAAGTATTGGAGCTTCAGCTTCAGCATCAGTCCTTCCAGTGACTATGCAGGCCTGATTTCCTTTAGGATGGACTGGATTGATCTCCTTACCATCCAAGGGACTCTCAAGAGACTTCTCCAGCACCACAGTTCAAAAGCATCAATTCTTCCGTGCTCAACCTTCTTTATGGTCCAACTCTCACATCCATAACCTGACTATTGGAAAAACCGTAGCTTTGACTAGATGAACCTTGTTCAGCAAAGTAATGTCTCTGTTTTTTAATACGTTGTCTAGGTTGGTCATAGCTTTTCTTCCAGGGAGCAAGCAGCTTCTAATTTCATGACTGCAGTCACATCTGTAGTGATTTTGAAGCCCAAGAAAATAAAGTCTGTCACTGTTTTTATTGTTTCCCCATCTATTTGCCATGAAGAGATGGGACCGGAGGCCATGATCTTAGTTTTTTTTTTTTTTTTTTTTTTTTAATGTTTTTAAGCCTGGAGTAGGAAATGGCAACCCATCCCAATATTCTTGCTTGAAAAATCCTATGGACGAGGAACTCAGCAGGCTACAGTCCATGGGGTCATAAACTCAGACACCACTAACTTAGAGAGTAAGAATCATTAACTTAGCGAGATCTTCAAGGGGAAAAGCAAAGAGGAGAAAAGAATCTAAATAAATTAACCTGAGATCAAGTTACAGCATTTGTTAAACTTGCTTTCCCACCAAGCAATATACTGCTGCTGCAAGTGTAACATTAACTTGGAGACTTTACTAAACAGTTCTCAGTTCTCAGAGGTTAAAAAATGAATTAAGAGACTCAGTCTTAATCTAAGTCTTTTACTCAGTCTTTAAATCTAAGACTGAGTAAAAGAAACCATAAATAATATCTCTTCAAAAGTCTCTGTATCTATCACTACTTCAAATTTAGTGATTCCTATGGCAAATTTACATGGAATTAAAAAAAAAAATAAAACTCTGATGACCTTGTCATAGACAGATGGTGTTCCAGAGTCATATTCCTCTGATAAGTAATCTACATGAATTTGTTTTAGTGTCAGTTGTGTGAGGAATAAATGAAGCTTTAGTATACTAAGAATGTTCTTTTCTTGATGAAATACTAACATGAAGTAAAAAGTGTTTAAAAGACAAATAAATTATGTTTATAGAAATTCAATTATTTGTTTCACCTTTTTTAAATATAGTGTTCTATCCTGGGGTGGATAACATAATACTTTAGAAATTATTTATTCATTTCCTCTCTCATGGACTTGTAAATAGGAGACTACATATTGTAGTTTAGCTATTAATAATATATATTATTAAGTTATACAGTTTTGTTTCAAATTCTGGCTCCACCGCTTACTAACTAGGTGCCTATTACTAGCTAGATTGATCCAATTTTCTGAAAGTTTTTAGTCTAACTGGTATTAATTTTCTTCCTTTTGCTTTCTTTCAATATATGTTATGAAAACTAATTTTTTATTTCTTTAAGTGACTCTTGCTTAAGTTAATATTTTAACTTCTGTGGATCATTTGAAAGAACATTAAAAAGACATTTCTAATGACTGCACTAGTCATAACAGATCAAATCTTAAAAGTCCTGCTATTAACATGGTCCATAATATATCTATGCCTAATTCATATTTTAATTCATGATTGAATGTCATTCTAGTGTTCCATATGCATAGTCTTTAATGTTTGATGTATTATTTCATTATATTATTTAGCTTAAAAATGACTCACCACACTGAATCATAGAAAACCAATATTAATATTACAGTTGTATTAACACTAATATTGGTACTGCCATCATGTCTATTATTACTATTGCTTCCACTTATACTCTGAACAGCCCACATATAGTAAGTGCTCTCCATATGACATTATTCTGTTTTATGTTTATTAACTATTTTAATTCTTATAATTACAGCATGAAACATAAGAGGTTCAAGAGAATTAAATATCTTCCCCAAGCTACAAATATTCTGTGTGTTAGAACCAAAAATGAAATCCCATATGTCATTTCAGAGTACACTCATTTATCCACTGCAAATTCAATGCCTTTCTTAAAGAAAAATGTTAACAATAAGGTTAATAATTTGAATAAAATTTTATTTTTTTTTAAACTTTCTCATTTTTAATTTTAACATTTTGCCATTTATTTTAAAGTGTTTCCTTTAATACTTTATTTTTACTTTGCATATTTAATTTTTTTCATGTTTGAGGCCCCATTTAAATAACCATTGCTTCCCGGGTGGCACAGTGATAAAGAACCTGCTTGCAGTGCAGGAGACAAAAGAGACATGGGTTCAGTCCCTAGGTAGGAAGCATCCCTTCAAGTAGGAAAGGGCAACACACTCCAATATTGTTGTTGGGATAATCCCATGGGGAGAGGAGCCTGGTGGGCTTCAGTCCATGGGGTTGCAAAAAATCAGACAAAACTGAGCATGCACACAGCACTTATTTACTTAAATACCACCCCCAATAGCCTATCTAGATAAGCTCCTGTTCCATAGATAATCAAATGCTTGCATATTTTCCCCAAAATATACACTACATACATGTGACACCTTGGAGATTACTTACACACTTTAATTTTCTTTCAGATGTCTTTTTTTTTAAATTAGAAATAGGCCCCAAAATATTTGACCCAATTTTCTTAAATGGTTATGAACATTAAAGCTAACTTTAATATCTATTTGATGCTATTTTTTAATTCTTTGATAGAAAACATATAAGATTAATTTTTAAAGTTATCTTCTAAATTGTTTCTTTAAAATATTTTAAATTTTCCAGTAATTATACAAAAGTGGGAAGTACCCTTGATCCTACATAAAAACCTGTGATTTATGAAATGTCTTACATAAACTAGCTCCCATATGTTCTAAGTGTTGAGAAAAGGATCCTAAATTTTAAAGTCACATACAGAGCCTGCTTATTTAACTTATATGCAGAGTACATCATGAGAAACGCTGGACTGGAAGAAGCACAAGCTGGAATCAAGATTGCTGGGAGAACTATCAATAACCTCAGATATGCAGATGACACCATCCTTATGGCAGAAAGTGAAGAGGAACTGAAAAGCCTCTTGATGAAAGTGAAAGAGGAGAGTGAAAAAGTTGGCTTAAAGCTCAACATTCAGGAAACTAAGATCATGGCATCCGGTCCCATCATTTCATGGCAGATAGATGGGGAAACAGTGGAAACAGTGTCAGAATTTATTTTGGGGGGCTTCAAAATCACTGCAAATGGTGATTGCAGCCATGAAATTAAAAGACACTTACTCATTGGAAGAAAAGTTATGACCAACCTAGATAGCATATTCAAAGCAGAGATATTACTTTGCCAACAAAGGTCTGTCTAGTCAAGGCTATGGTTTTTCCAGTGGTCATGTATGGATGTGAGGGTTGGATTGTGAAGAAAGCTGAGCACAAAAGAATTGATGCTTTTGAACTGTGGTGTTGGAGAAGACTCTTGAGAGTCCCTTGGACTCCAAGGAGATCCAACCAGTCCATCCTAAAGGAGCTCAGTCCTGTGTGTTCATTGGAAGGACTGTTGCTGAAGCTGAAACTCCAATCTTTGGCCACCTCATGCAAAGAGTTGACTCATTGGAAAAGACTCTGATGCTGGGAGGGATTAGGGGCAGAAGGTAAAGGGGATGACAGAAGATGAGATGGCTGGATGGCATCACCGACTCGATGGACATGAGTTGGAGTGAACTCTGGGAGTTGGTGATGGACACAGAGGCCTGGCGTGCTGGGATTCATGGAGTCGCAAACTGAGTGACTGAACTGAACTGAACAGAGCTTTCAGGATGGGAAAGTACATTTAATTCCCCCTCTAACTTTTTCCTGGGCCACATGCTTACTGTTCCAGACAAATGATAATCCACTCATGTCTATAATTTTCCAGAGAAGATTTCTTAACAGCCCGGTGATGCTCTCTCTCTTGCTTTTATTAGACTCTCCTTATTGCTAATTTTACTGCTGCTTCTGTTGCTCTTCTCTCTCTGGATATGAAGAACAGCTGGCCAATGTCTTCTGTGTAAACGCATTTGAAATTCTGGAATATAGTAATTAAAAGATTTCTTTGCCTTTGACTAACATTTCTTACAATTTATTTGAGAGTTTAATATATTTTTAAGGATACCTACATGCTTCTAGAGTTCTGGAATAATGCTTTTTTAGGAAGCTCACATTTTTTTAATATGAGATATTGCCTCAGTAGCTAAGAGTAATAAAGGGATTATTGTATTTGACTCTAAAATATCATCCTCTTGTTTGTTTGAAATTTTCTGTTGGAGATATGAGCAATCCAAGCAGAAGCTCATATTTAAATTGCTTTTTCATGTAGGAAAAATAAAGGGGTGTGAAATAAATTACCAGAAAGTATGACTTCATATATATACTAATATATACATGTGCATGCTAAGTTACTTCAGTTGTGTCCAACCCTCTGTGGCCCCGTGGACTGCAGCCCAGCAGTCTCCTCTGTCCATGGGATTCTCCAGGTAAGAATACTGAAGCAGGTTGCCATGCCCTTCTCCAGGGGATCTTCCTGACCCAGGGAACGAACCTGCATCTTTTATGTCTCCTGCATTGGCAGGCTGATTCTTTACCACTAATGCCACCTGAGAAGCCTGTAGATATATTCATCAATAAAATATTCATTTACAAAATATTCTGCTTTGTGGGGTTTTATCAAATTAAGCCATGAGCCTGGAATATGGATTGCTTCTTTCAATAACAATAATCAGTAATTAATGGAGCCTCAGAATTTATAAGCTTGATTACAACCACTACATCTACAAATATTATTGGCACTAGTTTCTGACATAATCTGCAATTTAATCTTGGGTTTGTTTAGTTACATGCTCATAAGTATAAAAATAAAGTAGAAAATGTGAAAATGGAAATTATACTAGGTACACTATACTATAGTATGTAGTTGGAAGGATGGAATGATTTTTTTTTTATCCCTCAAGCATAGTTGTGGTCTGTGTTCATCAAACTTTTTCTGTAAAAGGCCAGATAATAAATAGTACAGGTCAGTAAATGAATATTTTGTATACCATATGGCCTCTCTTCCAGCTCTTCAACTCTACCTTTTTAGCAATAAAGCAACCACAAAAAAATATAAATAAATACGTGTGACTATATTACAATAAAGCTGTATTACAAACACATAAGAAACACTGATTTTCACCCACTGACCATAATTTGTCAACTTTTGCTCTGCAACAAGGAGTGGAAGGACCTACCTATGCCTGTCTGGCTTTCTGTTCCCATGCTCTCAAAAATCTCTTCTCCATTGGGACTTGAGAGACAAATCTTCACCAAGAAGAGAATTAAATTTTAAATCTACCAATTTTACATCTCCTTTATGTGCTGTGCTAGTATCTTGGATGCTGACTCAGTCAGTGCAAAGCCAGGCTGATGTATTGATATATCATGACCATATATCTGAGTATCAGATCTCCTGGTTAAGTTTTCTGCTTGCAGACTTTTGATTTTTCATAGTTTAGAGCAAAATCTAATCTTTCCTGCCACAAGTCTTCCAAGAGATTGAAACTCTCATCCTAAATCTTAACTCCAGTGATTGGATATGCAAATATTCCTCACAAATTTCATTTCTCAGTTGCTCAGGCCAAAAATACCAGACAGATTTTTCGTTCTTCTCCTATTATCTCCAATTTATCAGACAACTGTGTTAACTGTACTTGAAAACACATATACTCCTCACTATCACCATGCCGCCTCAGTTTAAATATCATAATCTCTTCTCTGGATTATCAAATCTACCACCTCACTCTTATTTGTTTTTAATAAAGCAATTATATAAGTGAAGCATAAGTATGGTCAAATCAAAATCCTCCCATGAGTTCCCATTCCACCCAGTGTAGACATCAAGGCCCTTACAATAGCAGACATGGTGCCCGTGTACATGGTCTGCGCCACTTTCCCACCGTGAGGCTTCTAACACTTTACCATTCTCACCTACTCTCTGTGGTCCAGCCACACTGACCT
Source organism: Oryx dammah (assembly GCF_014754425.2). NCBI lineage: Eukaryota > Metazoa > Chordata > Mammalia > Artiodactyla > Bovidae > Oryx > Oryx dammah. The sequence goes on from NW_024070191.1 coordinate 8,970,422, forward strand.
ACTTGCTATTTCTTGACCGACCACACGAGGCACACTTCCACACTAGAGCATTTCCTAGACTTAATTTTTCTGCAGGAAATGTCCCCAGCCCCTACCTTCACTTAAACAATGGCCTCACCTCTTTCTCCTTTTGAGTATAATTCTACATTCTTAAAGTCCTGACTTGTCCAGTTTCTTATTACTGCAACCATCCCTGCTGCAACCAAATGTCCATCTCTCAAAATACTTCTTGCCTGGTTTTCCATTTTCTTTTATATATATATACATATCAATCATAATCTTGTATCATATTATAAATTTTGTATAAACTTTCATAAGTTGTAATATTGTTCTTAACTTTCTCTGGCTGTTAAATTTCAAACCCTTGAAAGCATGAATTCTTACCTTCTCTGTTTAGTGTTTTTCCCAAGCATCAAATATAGTGTTGGATCAAGCCAGTATATGAACCTCAAAAACATTATAGTAAGTAAAAGAAGCTAGACACAAAAGGTAAGCATACTGCGTATTACATGTACCTGAAACTTCAGGCATAGTAAGTAGAGGCAGAAAGCAGGTTGGTGGTTGCCAGGAGCTAGCGTTGGGGTAGGGGAGGAGATAGAGAGTAATCTGCCTAATGGTATGGATTTTCCTGGTGGGCTGATAAAAGTGCTTTGAAACTAAATGATGGTGTAGTGTTTGTATACCATGGTAAATGCATAAAATGGTGACGGATAGTTTACTTTAAAATAGTTAATTTTGTATTATATCAATTTCACCTCGATTCAAAAAACTAAAAAAAAAAAATCTATAGGGTGCCTTCAGCTGTAAAAATACTTATTAATACGAGTTCACATACTTCAGGAATAGACTTGATGCCGTTGGAAGCTGTGGACTGCTGTGTGTGTGTGTGTGTGTGTGTGTGTGTGTGTACGTGCTCAGTTTCTCGGTCTGTCTGACTTTCTTTGACACCATAGACTGTAGCCTGCCAGGCTCCTCTGCCCATGGAATTTCCCAGGCAAAAATACTGGAATGGGTGCCATTTCCTACTTCAGGGGATCTTCCTGACCCAGGGATCAAACCTGCGTCTCCTTCACTGGCACTTGAAAATGCTACTGCGCCACTTGGGAAGCCCTGGGAACTGCTAGAGATATGATATTTGCAGCAATCACATAGTGCTGCATGGCTGAAAGGACTCATAGGCTCCAAATCTTTCCCAAATGACACTAGTTTCAGTTTAACCACATATGCTTTGCCTTGATCGTTGCCCTCCATCCATAATTCACAATCTATAAACATTAGGTCACATGTTACTATAACAAGTTGCAAAAGCAGGAGATACTTATAACTATTATACTTGAATATCTTTCTTAAAAGCTTAAAAGTTACACAGTTCCATGCCTCTGTTGTTAAATATACTCCTTTGTGTGTATTTAGGAGGCAATTGTTCTCATTATTACCTAAGAATGTGCCCTTCATAATAGATAAATCTTTTTAAGATTTATCCATTAAGTCAAATGGAAACCAAAAGACAGAGTTAAAATCTTAGAATTATTGCAAATGTTCATGCAGCTGCATCAAGATACATCACAGACATATATTACTCTAAATTGCACACTCCTTAAATCTGCCCAGACCCTTTTCGAACCTTTGGCTACAAACAATGGAGGGTGATTTCTGCAGGCTTTGTCCCATTGACATCTCCTAATGTTGTGATTGCTACTGCCCATTTTCTAAGATGCTGTGAGGATGACCAATTTTTATCCTACTCAGTGAGAAGATTTTCTTTCCCTTCTTCAGTCAATGCACAGCTGCCTTATAATACATTGCAATACAGTTGTGCTCCAGTCTGAATTTTAGCCCTCTTCCCTTGAGCTACATCACTTGCTGATATCTTCTGGTAAAAACAGAAAAGTGTTCATTTAACTATGAGTCAATTAAGTTATCAAGGTGGTCTAATGTAGGGCTTGAAGACATGAGAGCTTCCTATTCAATAATGAGGGTATCTCTAGTGATGCTTATTTCTATAGTAAGAACATACCCTTTCTATTTAGAGAGTGCATCCCCCTCCTTTTTAGAAGGTTGCTATTATATTGCAAGGCAGACGTGATCAGTTTTTTAAGTCTTAAATATTTTTAATTCCTTCTGTAACAGAAACAATTCCAACTGAAGTTTAATAAAAGGCAAACAATAGCCTCTCAGAGGGAATACATCTTGAGGCCAACTCAGGTAATTGTCTAATCCAAAGTCCTCAATCACCCCTGGTTGGCAGTCACGGGCTTTTGCCAGAGACTCCCGCTTGTGTGTAAACTGATTACTTCCAATGTCATTTGAACATTGGAGTAGTGTGAACCCAAAGGGTTGACTGGGCAACAGCTCTTTGAAGTGCTAAGAGAGTATGCAGTTGTTTCGGGTATTATATAGGGTCCGAGTATGCAGTTGTTTCGGGTATTATATAGGGTCCGTCATTTTTTCATCATAGTTTGTGAACAGCGGCTACTAACGTCTGCACAAATCAAACAACCCATTCATATCTTATACTTCTTCTTTTGATTTCAGAACTGGCTGAGAAAATAACCTATTTTTGATTGTTTGAGGGATATCTCTGATGGTTCTGGCCTATGCTTTTCCTCATAATTTTAACATTTATTTTCGATTCTGAATCTTAGCTCACCAGCCACTCCCTTGTGGTTGTATGTTTAACTAGTATTTGAAAATCAGTTTTAGCTTAATATTCAGGTTGCAATATAAGTTTTATATAATAAATACAAGTAATTCTTTTATCATATGAATCAAATCTAAGTCCCATCTCACCATATTGTGAATATAAGCAAGTAAAGAAATATCCCTGAGAAAGCATGGAAACAAGTATTGCAGTCTGTTACACATGAATTTAAACTGCCTTTGATTTGCTTGCAAGATAAAAATTAAGAAGCGTTAACCTAACTAATCAGAGAATATCAATCTCCTTTAACTTACTGCCCAGCCTGAATTGTCGATACTATATTGAACACGTCTGATACATTTGGAGGTATGTATTTATTCAATCCTCTGATAACAAATGTAATAGCAAGTATCTGGTTGACTTTCAATCTATCTGAAAATTTAAAAAATCTATTTAAAATGAAAATAAAATTGCAGCATATGAAAATTTGCAAGATTCATTAACATTACTTAGAAGGAATTTTATAGCACTGAATGCATTTATTAGACAAGAAGAAAAATTTAAAATCAATACTATAAACTTCCAACTTAGGAAACTAGAATAAGAAGAAAAAGTTAAATGTAAATAAACAGAAGAAAATTGGAAAAAAATCAATGAAACCATAAGCTGGTTCTTTGCAAGAATGAATAAAATTGCTAAATATGTAGCCTAGCTAACCAAGAAAGACACAATTATTAATATAATAAATGAAAGAGGGGTCATCACTACTTATTCCATGGACATTACATGGATAATATAGAAATGTCACAAACAACTCCATGCCTACATATTGGATAACTTAGAAGAAATTTAAAAATTCCTTGAGAGAAATAATCTATCAAAACTCACATAGGGAGGAACTTATAATCTGAATATACCTGTATCTATTAAAGAAACTGAATCAGTAGTTCATAGTTTTCCACAACAGAAAGCACTACACCAACAATTTTTTTTTACTGGTGCATTCTACCTAGTATTTAAGGAAGTAAATTCATCAACTCTCTACAGTCTCATCCAGAATGGATAGGCAGAGGGAGTATTTCCTAACTCATTCTGAGACTGGCATTACCATAAAACCAAATATATTAGAAGAGATCAAAAGTATACATTGCTATTCTACAAATATAAATGTAAACGTCCTTAGCAAATCAAATTCAAGAACATGTAAATTGTATGCCATGACTAAATGGTATTTATTTCACACATGCAAGTTCTTTAAAAATCAATCAATTTAACCCATCACATCAACTGACCAAAGGAGAAAATTATTATTATGTTCACAGATACAGGTAAAGCATTTGAGAAAATCCAATATCAATTCAAAATAAATTCAAATAAAGAGCAATACTTCTTCATTTTGACAAATAATATCTGAAAAAAAAGTACAGCTAACAGTTAGATGGTAAGAAACTAGATATTTTCAAGCTAAGATTCAGAAATAGGCAAGATGTTGACTCTTACCAATCTTATTTAAAATAGTACTAAAAGTCCTTCTTAATACAATAAAGCAAAAACAAAACAAAACAAAATAAACAGCATAAAGATTGGAAAAGAAGAAATAAATCTCTCTTTGTTGCAGATGACATGATTTGCCTATGTAGAAAATTCTACAGTCAACAAAAAAACCCATAGAACTAATAAGTATATATAGCATGTTTGCAGGATTTAAGCTTAATATAAACAAAGCATTGTTTCCTCTACACCAGCAATAAAAATTGGTACCTGAAATTGAAAACACATTACCACTTTCATTAGCATCAAAAAAAAAAAAAAAAACTTAGGTATAAATTCAACAAAGTATATACAAAATCAGCATAAGGAAAACTACAAAACTTTGATAAAATAATTTATTTTAAAAGATCTAAATAAAAGGAGAGATATTCCATATAGGAAAGGAAGATCCCACATTGTTAAGAAGTCATTCTAGCCAAGTTGATGTATAGATTAAATGTGATGCCAGTAAAAATTCCAGCAGGTTAGTTTGTGGATATCAATAAACTGACTGTGAAGTTTATACAACAATGAAAAATCCAGAAGAGCCAACATAATATTGAAAAGAAGAAAAAAACTGAGGTCTGAAATTCCATGAATTTAAGGTTTACTATAAAGTTGCATTAATCAAGACAAGCTAATATTGCCAAAAGATTTGATAATAGAATAGAGAACCCAGAGGTAGACTAACAAATACAACACAACAAAATAGAGTGTCCAGAAATACTCATGAATACAATCCTTCAAATTTCAACAGAGGTCGTATATTTCTGATATATCTGAAAAATAATTTGTATCAAAATATACAAATAATAAGAAAATAAGCTCAACAAGAAAATAAACAACCCAATTCAGAAAGTTCTTACCAAAAAAAAAAAAAAGTTCTTACCAAATATCTCACCAAAGAAGATATACCAATGGCAAATAAGCATATGTAAAGATTCTCAACATCATGTGTCACCAAGAAATTAAAGCTAAAAGAGTATCATGAAATTAACACACACCTACTAGCATGTCTAAACTCCAAACACTGATGAGGATGTGGAGCAACAAAACCTTTCATCTGATGCTCATGGCAAAGTAAGACGTATTTGTTAAATGATAGGTATAGATCACTCAAACAGGTTAGAGACATCAGAAAAAGAGCCATAACCATAGTCCACTGACTTTGACAAAGGTGGAAAAACAACCCAATGGACAAAGAACACTAATGTTGAGAAATTGTGCTAGAAAAATTGGATATTCATAAGCAGAAAAGTGAAATTTACACATAGAAATGGCAACCCACTCCAGTATTCTTGCCTGGAGAGTCTCATGGACAGAGGAGGCTGGTGGGCTGCTGTCCATGGTTTTGCACAGTCGGACACAACAGAAGCGACTTAGCATGCATGCATTGGAGAAGGAAATGGCAACCCACTCCAGTATTCTTGCCTGGAGAATCCCAGGACAGAGGAGCCTGCTTGGCTGCCGTCTATGGGTTGCAGAGTCGGACATGACTGAAGCCACTTAGCAGCAGCAGTAGCACACATACTCTTAAACATATACAAAATTTAACTAAAGATAGACAATACACCTGAATATGTGGCTGAAAACTATGACATTTTTATATTAAAAGAGAAAATACATGAGACATGAGGTTAAGTAAAATTACTTAGACATGCAAAAGACATGCTTATACCAAAGACATGTTCAATCCAGAGAAGAAACAACTGAGAACAAATACATAGGGGCCATGAGTGCTGACGTCAACAGGCAGGGAAGTTTATATAATTATGATTAACATGTTAACAGCTTCAGTGGAAAAGGGGAAAATATGCATGTTTAATTTTAATAATCTCAACACCTACATCAAAAGAATCCCTTCCAATTATGCAGTGGAAGTAACAAATAGAATCAAGAGATTAGATCTGATAGAGTGTCTGCAGAACAATGAACGAAGGTTTGTAACTATGTATGGGAGGCAGTGATCAAACACATCCCCAAGAAGAAGAAATGCAAAAAAAGCAAAATGGTTGTCTGGAGGCTTTAAATAACTGAGAAAATAAGAGAAGCAAAGGCATAGAAGAAAAGGAGAGACACACCCACCTGAATGCATAGTTTTAAAGAATAGCAAGGAGAGATAAGAAAGCCTTCCTCATCGTCAGTGACCAATGTGAAGAAATAGAGAAAAACAATAGAATGGGAAAGGCTAGAGACATTTTCAATAAAATTAGAGATACCAAGAGAACATTTCATGGAGAGAGAGGCACAATAAAGAACAGAGATGGTATACACCTAATAGAAGCAGAAGCTATTAAGAAGACATGGCAAGAATACACAGAAGAACTATACAAAAATGATCTTCATGACTGAGAAAATCATGATGGTGTAATCACTCACCTAGAGCCAGACATACTGGAGTGCAAAGTCAAGTGGACCTTAGGAAGGATCACTTGAACAAAGCTAGTGGAGGTGATGGAATTCCAGTTGAGCTGTTTCAAATCCTAAAACATGATGCTATGAAAGTGCTGCATTCAATATGCCAACAAATTTGGAAAACTCAGCAGTGGCCACAGGACTGGAAAAGGTGACTTTTTCATTCCAATATCAAGAGAAGGTAATGCCAAAAATGTTTCTACTACCACACAATTGCAATCATCTCACAAGCTAGCAAAGTAATGTTCAAAATTCTCCAAGCTAGGCTTCAACAGTACATGAACTGAGAACTTCCAGATATTCAAGCTGGATTTAGAAAAGGCAGAGGAACCAAAGATAAAATTGTCAACATCCACTGGATCATAGAAAAAGCAAGAAAATTCCAGAAAAACATCTACTTTTGCTTCATTGACAGCACTAAAACCTTTGACTGTGTGGATCACAACAAACTGTGGAAAATTCTTCAAGAGAGGGGAATACCAGACCACCTGACCTGCCTCCTGAGATATCTGTATGCAGGTCAAGAATCAACAGTTAGAACCAGAAATAGAACACAGACTGGTTCCAAATTGGGAAAGGAGTACATCAAGGTTGAATATTGTCACCGTGCTTATTTAACTTACATGCAGAGGTACATCATGCAAAATGCTGGATGGAAAAACACAAGCTGCAATGAAGATTGCTGGGAAAGATATCAATAACCTCACATATGCAGATGACACAATGTTTATGGCAGAAAGCAAAGAGGAACTAAAGAGCCTCTTGAGGAAGGTGAAAAAGGAGAGTGAAAAAGCTGGCTTAAAACTAAACATTCAAAAAACTAAAATCATGGCATCTGGTCCCATCACTTCATGGAAAACAGATGGAGAAACAATGGAAACAGTGACAGATTTTATTTTCTTGGGCTCCAAAATCTCTGCAGATGGTGACTGCAGCCATGCAATTAAACGACATTTGCTCCTGGGAAGAAAAGCTATGACCAACCTAGACAGCATATTAAAAAGCAGAGACATTACTTTGCCGACAAAGGTCCATCTAGTCAAAGCTATGGTTTTTCCAGTAGTCATGTATGGATGTGAGAAAATTGAGCACAAAAGAATTTTTCTTTTGAACTGTGGTACTGGAGAAGAGTCTTGAGAGTCCCGTGGACATCAAGGAGATCAAACCAGTCAATCCTAAAAGGAATAAGTCCTGAATATTCATTGGAAGGACTGATGCTGAAGCTGATACTCCAATACTTGGATTACCTGATGTGTAGAGCTGACTTACTGGAAAAGACCCTCATGCTGGGAAATAATGAAGGCAGGAGGGGAAGGGGATGACAGAGGATGAGATGGCTGGATGGCATCACTGACTCAATGGACATGAGTTTGAGCAAGCTCTTGGAGTTGACGATGGGCACGGAAGTCTGGCATGCTGCAGTCCACGGGGTCACAAAGTGTCAGACACAACCTATTGACTGAACTGAACTGATGCTGAAAGAAAATACATGTCAACCAAGAAGTGTGTTCTCAATCAAACTTTCTGTAGAAAATGAATGAATTACGGTGAGTACATTTTCAGACTAACAAAAACACAGAGTTTACTAACCACAAATCTGTCATTAAATACAAAGTATGTACTGTAGGAAGAAAATGGAGGGATGGTAAGGAAAAAGAAGAAAAGCAACAACTGCTACAGTCCCAGAAAGATACATGAATGAAAAAATGTATGACACAAGTGTCCAAGTGATTAAGGAAAGGTGTAACTTAGTATATATGTCTCCTCTCTCTATTATGATATGTTGAACTTGTAAATATTTTTTAAACTAAAATTGAGAATATCAACTGCCTGCAAATTTAGGCAAGAAGGTGATTGAAAATTCTAAAAACTAATGCACTGGTCATAATAGCCATCATCAAAAAGTCCACAAAGAATAAATGCTGGAAAGAGTGTAGCAAAAAAAAGAAAACCTTTTGTACTTTTGGTGGGACTGCAAATTGATACAGCCAGTATGGAGAACAGTTTGAAAATTCCTTAAAATACTAGGAATAAAACTACCATAGGACTCAGCAATTGCACTACTGGGCATATACCCTGAGGAAACCATAGCTGGGAAAGACACATGTACCCTCATGTTCATTGTAGCACTATATATAATAGTTAGGACATGGAAGCAACCTACATGTCCAGTGACAGATGAGTGGATAAGGAAGTTGTGGTACATATACCCATTAGAATATTACTTGGCTATACAAAGGAATGTATTTGAGTCAGTTCTAATGAGGTGGGTGAACCTAGAGCCTATTATACAAAGTGCAATAAGTCAGAAAGAAAAACAAGTATTGCATATTAACACACATATATAAAATCTAGAAAAATGGTACTGTGAACCTATTTGTAGGGTAGCAATGGAGACACAAACATAGAGAACAGACTGGTGGGCACAGTAGGAGAAGGTAAGGGTGGGACAAATGGAAAGAATAGTATGGAAACATACACACTACCATATGTAAAAAAAGATAGCCAGTGGTAATTTGCTGTATGACTCAGGGAGCTCATGGGAGGTGGGAGGGAAGTTCAAGAGGGAGCAGACATATGCATGCTTAGGCCCAATTCATGGTGATATACGGTAGAAACCAACACAATATTGTAAAGCAATTATCCTTGATTTAAAAAATTTTTTTAAAGAAAAAGTGTTGCAAAAGAGTCTAGACCCTTGACATAAAGAAACATCTGAAAGTCGAATAAACGTCAGAAAACATGCTAAATCTTATTTGCCATGAGGAAAATACTAAATAAAACCACAGCGTGATACAATTTCATAACAACCAGTATGAAAATGACAGATAACACTGAATTATGGATAGACTGTGGAGCAATGGGACTTCTGTAAACTGCTGGTGGGTGTGTACATTAGTAAAATCATTTTGCAAAAGAACTTGGAAGTTTCTAATAAGTAAAGTGGGCTCCCAAGGGGACAAGGTGCTAAGGAATCTACCTGCCAATGAAGGAGTCATGGGTGTGATTCCTGGAGGCTCCTGGAGGAGGATATGGCAACCCAGTCCAGTATTCTTGCCTGCTAAATCCCATGGACAGAGGAGCTTGATGGACTATAGTCCATAGGGGTCACAAAGAGTCAGATACAACTGAGCAACTCAGCATGAATGCAATAAGTAGAACATAGTTCTACCATGTGATACAAAAATTCCTCCCCTAGACAGATATTCAAGATAAATTTGCACATATTTCCACTCAAAGACAGGAAAATAAATGTTCATAGCAGAACTATTTATTGTTACCTCAAAGTGGAAGCTGCAGAAATGATTTTCAACCCAACAGATAAATAGCTGTGGCATATGCACATAATTTTGCCCAGTGTAGCAATGAGAGTAAACAACTGTAGTTACACTTAACAATATTAAAGAATAACTAAAACATAGTGTTGAGCAAAGGAAGCCTGAAAAAATAGTAAATACTGTCTGATTTTATTTTAACATTCAATACGGGCAAACATCCACACTGTAAGACCCTGAGATACTAGTCACTCTTATGCAGTGCTTAGTGATAGGTAGGAATAAACTTCTGGAATGCTGATAGTATTCCACTGTGAATATTCAATCAGGTCTGTATATGTATAACTCGTGTACTTTTCTTTTAGTGCAGTTATTTTTATGCATTATATTTTTCAAAAACGAAATAGGCTACACTTATTGTGTGCTTTCTCTGTGCCAAGCTACAGTAAAATTTCTGCAATTATGGCATAGTTCTGCAAGGTGAACACTGCCATCTTAGTGAATACACATTCATGATTAAATGAAGGAAAAATATAACTTAAGTAGTTAGCATTAGTGTTTAACGCTGAATACTATATATATATATATATATACATGTATATATTTAATTAGAAGTTATGGCCATAATAAACTTGAAAATAACTAGATGTATTTTATCATCAATGCTAACCTATGCTAACCTATTGCCACTCAGTTTAACTAAAGACTTTATGAGATTCTGCATTTAAAATGACATACTTTTTTGGACTCAATCTTAATACGAAAAAATATATATCACTGGTTCTAAAGCCTCCAGACTCAGGACTAAATTGCATCAGGAGCTCTTGCTGGAGATGAGTATAGGTATTTTTTCATGAATCTAGAAAAGTTTGAAAAAATGAACTAATTAGAAAGGAGCTATAAGTGGAAAAATGTGAAAGATTTTTTTTATAAAGTGAATAGTCTTGAACATGGATAGTAAGAATTGGTTATTATTGTCTTTCCCTCTACCATCAACCCACCTCAATTTTTAAGAAAATATCCTAATACACCCTTGACTGTCTTCCCTGCTATACATAGTCAAGAGTCACTCATAACTGAAAATACCAGAGTCTACAAAATAGATCTTTCAGTCAAAATAAAGACATGCGTGATGTCCTTACAAAAGATTAACTATCTGTGCAATTATTTCCACTCAATTAAAATATCTATATGTGCCGGGAGACAGCACGAGGAATCCCGCCCATGGCAAAGGTCATGAGGAAGAGACCCAACAGGCAAAGGAGAGTCGGATCTCGAGGGAACCTCCCTGGACCTACTCAAGCATCTACCCCAAAACCAGAATCTGTCTGCCTTACTGTATTATGCCTTTCACCAGCTCCTCTGACATTAACAGGGGGCTGTCACCCCAGCACGTTTTTCTGGAAAAAGTTAATTTAGAGCTTTTAGATAATAAGTCTCCTGGGCATAATATCCAAAAACCCCTCTGATGGCTTTCTAGCCTGCCTGACAGGTTTTATCTGGACTCTTACAGCTACTCTTGTGATTGTTTACAGCCTCCCAACCGCGAGAGGCACAGGAAGCTTAAAAAATATCCTAGGAATGTAGGGGCTTCTGAGGAGTCAAAATCATTAGAATAGGACTGATTAAGGGTTTCATTGTTGAGCCAATACTTGGTGCCAAGTTTTCATATCTTTTATTTGTAGATATAGTTGGTATGTAGAAAAAACAGGTAGTAGCCCTGGCATTAGCAACAGTAGATCTTTGAGTTAAGTACTTTCTTTGTTATAACCCACTGCACCTTTGTTCTACAGGAATGTAACTTTATTTAGTAGTATTGAGGGTGATGCAGATTAAAGAAAAAAACACTTCAAGGGAAAATGAGTTTTCTGGTTGATAGACATTTGTCTAGGAAGAGAACCATAAAAATGTTAACAGGCCTCTTGGCCAGAAGATAATGTAAATCACCTGAGACCTTTTGTATACGGGAAGATATGCAAAAGGAAAGCCTGGTTTCAATAAGGGTCAGGACTGCTGCCCCTGCATAACTCTGCATATTCCATTATTTCTTTATGTACAACTTGGGGTATATAAGCTGCCTTCAAAAATAAAGTTGTGGGTCTTGCACCGATGCTCGGCTCCCCCAAGTCGTTCTTTTCTTATTCTCCCTTTTCAGGCTGAATTACCTTCTGGAGCATAGAGGCTCACTGTGTCTACTTATTTGCCTGGGCTTGGAGCCCAAGGTGGGGCACCCTCTGCTATTCAAGCGGGCGCCTGTGGCCTACACAGACGGTGCAAGCCCCTTGTCTCGGGGCTTTATAGGCTGTCTATGTAAACCAAGGAATTTCAGCCTCTTTTCTCCTCTATTTTCTCCACTACACTATTCTTTCCTAATCTCTCTTTATATCTCTAATTAAATAAATCTTTCCTAATCGCCGACGCTGTCTCCCCTTCGAATTCCCTGGATCTACCGGGGCTGGACCCTGGCATATATGTTCAAATTCCCCAATGTACAACAACAGATTGTTCTTTTTCTTCTTGGTTCCAAAGCCCTTTTCAGATATATTTTTGCTTCACTTTTTAACAGCTTACATCTTGATTTTCCCAAACAATACTGGTGGAAAACTGAGAGGCAGGAAATGTGTCTCATTCCTCACAGTATCTTTGAGGTCCAACATTTTTTATCTTGTTCAGTTCAGTTCAGTCACTCAGTCATGTTCGACTCTTTGCAACCCCATGGACTGCAGCACACAAAGCCTCCCTGTCCATTAGTAACTCAAGGAGCTTACTCAGACTCATGTCCACTGAGTCAGTGATGCCATCCAACCATTTCATCCTTTGTCATCCCCATCTCCTCTGGCCTTCAATCTTTCCCAGCATCAGGGTCTTTTCCAATGAATCAGTTCTTCACATCAGGTGGTCAAAGTATTGGAATTTCAGCTACAGCATCAATCCTCCCCATGAATATTCAGGGCTGATTTCCTTTAGGATGGACTGGTTTGAGAGTCCAAGGAACTCTTAACAGTCTTCTCCAACACCACAGTTCAAAAGCATCAATTCTTCGGCACTCAGCTTTCTTTTTGGTCCAAATCTCACATCCATACATGACTATTGGAAAAAACATAGCTTTGATTAGATGACCTTTGTCAGCAAACAATGTTTCTGCTTTTTAATATGCTGTCTACATTAGCCATAGCTTTTCTTCCAAGGAGCAAGCATCTTTTAATTTCATGGTTGCAGTCATCTGCAATGAAGTAGAAGTAGATGTTTTTCTGGAATTCTCTTGCTTTTTTCTATGATCCAATGGATGTTGGCAATTTTATCTTTGGTTCCTCTGCCTTTTCTAAATCCAGCTTGAACATCTGGAAGTTCTCAGTTCATGTACTGTTGAAACCTAGCTTGGAGAATTTTGAGCATTACTTTGCTAGCTTGTGAGATGAGTGCAATTGTGTGGTAGTAGAAACATTTTTGGCATTGCCTTCTTTTGAGATTGGAATGAAAAAGTGACCTTTCCAGTCCTGTGGCCACTGCTGAGTTTTCCAAATTTGCTCGCATATTGAATGCAGCACTTTCATAACATCGTTTTTTAAGATTTGAAACAGCTCAACTGGAATTCCATCACTTCCACTAGCTTTGTTCATAGTGATGCTTCCTAAGGCCCACTTGACTTCACAGATGTCTGGCTCTAGGTGAGTGATCACACCATCATTGTTTTCTGGGTCATTAAGATATTTTTTGTTTAGTTCTTCTGTGTATTCTTGCCACATCTTCTTAATAACTTCTGCTTCTATTAGGTCCATACCATTTCTGTCCTTTATTGTGCCCATCTTTGCATTTTTTCTTTTAACTATTCCTAATACTGGTTAATGAAGGAGCAGAGTGAATATTCTTTGGTCTAATTGTACAACCTGAATTAAATTACAAGTTTCATAAAGAATAAATTCTATTTTTTAATGTTAATCTTTTATTTTATTTTATTTTTGACTGCACTGAGCAGCTTAAGAGCTCTTCATTCCCTGACTAGAGATCAAACCCATGCCTTCAGAGTGAAAGCACAGAGTCCTAATCAATTCACTTCACTTTAGTCCTAAGGATAAATTCCTTATGCTACTGCTAAGTTGCTTCAGTCATGTCCAACTCTGTGCGACCCCATAGACGGCAGCCCACCAGGCTCCCCTGTCCCTGGGATTCTCCAGGCAAGAACACTTGAGTGGATTGCCATGTCCTTCTCCAAAAATTCCTTATATATCTAATTTTTCCCATTTAGTATTACCTTTTTAAAAAATGGATTTCATATTTTAGGGTAGTTTTAAGTTCAAGCAAAACTGATCAGAAAGTACAGATATTTATCCTATAAATCTTACCTTCACATAGTCACAACTTCCTCAAATAACATCCTGCTTCAGACGGTACATTTATTACAAATAATGAGCCTACTCTGACACATTATATCCTCCCACGCCCACAGTTTTACATCAGGGCTCATTTTTGGTGTTGTACATTCCACATGTTTTACAAAGGTACAGTGCCACAAGTTCACCCTTGTAGTATCACACACAAGAGTTCCACTATCTCGAAAAATTCCCTGCCCTACCTGTGCATCCCTTCCTCCCTCCTTACCCCAGGCAACCATTAATCTTTTTTACTATCTCCCTAGCTTCCCCTTTTCCATAAAATCATATAGTAGGAACCATATGATAAGTAGCCTTCTCAAATTAGCTTCTTTTACTTTGTTATATGCAATTAAATTTCCCCCATGTTTTTTTCATGGATTAATAGCTCATTTAGTTTTAATGCTGAATAATATCCATTGTCTAGATGTACCACAGTTTATTATTCCATTTACCTACTTAAGAACCTCTTGAGTTGAACCTACTGGAGACTTTCCAAGTATTAGAAATTATAAATAAAGATGCTATAAAATTGTATGTGCAGGTTTTTGTATGGTTATCAGTTTTCAAAACTTTTGAGTAAATATCAAAAAGTTTATTGTTGACTTGCCAGTAATGACTTCTATTACTTACTTTTTAAGGGCAGGTATATCAGTAGAATTTATTTCAAAAACAAGGTTAAGTAACAATAAAAAATGAATTTTAAATTTTGCATTGATAAAAAAATTGTATAAATAAGCAAACAATATTATTGTGAGGAATAAAAGCCCAATTTTTAAAATATTTAAATGGCAGAGTACATGTGTGTATGCTCAGTTGCTCACTCATGTCTGATTCATTGTGACTCCATGGACTGTAGCCCACCAGGCTCTTCTGTCCATGGGATTTCCCAGGCAGCTTACTGGAGTGGGTTGCCATGTCCTACTCTAGGGGATCTTCCAGACCAAAGGATCAAACCTGCATTTTCTATGTCTTCTGCACAGGCAGGTGGATTCTTTACCACTGTACCACCTGGGAAAGACCAAAAGTTGGAAAGTATAGCCTCTCTTAATTCACACAAATCTAGAAGTCCCAGGCTATGCAGCTCTCCAGAGTAGTGGCTAACCAAGGCCATTCAGCTGCATTAAACTTTGATTTTCCAGAAGTAGAAAATGATAAAGGATGCTATTAACATTAGGTTGAAGGGAAATAATTGCAATGACTACTAGAAAGTTAATCTGCCTATTCTGATTAATAGAAATGTAACCAATTACTAAATGCAATATTCAAAGTTACTTATGTTAAAAATTTGCAATTGTGTGACACAAGAAACTTTATGTGCTCACATTTCACAAAAATTAATAAATATTTGAGAATAAAACAAAGTTAAATTCAAATCACAGTAATTTTTCTTCTACTACTTACTATAAATAATACAACTAAGCTATGGGCCACTGAATAAATACCAGCAATGCATAAGCAATTGCTAGAAGAAAACAAACATTTGAACTTGAAATAAAAGAAGCTTTGCATATGTGCCTGGAAAGAAATCCATTGATTAAAGCAAATTACATCTCCATTTTTAGGGCTGAAGCTCCGTCTAGAATAAATAGAGAATAATCCACAGCAAGAGGGAAATCTCACAGAATGTTATAGTTGGAGAACATCAATGCAAATATTACATTCATCAAAATTAACTCTGAACTACAAATATTACAAAAAACAGCTTGCAAATAATAGACAAATGGTTTTGAATGTGAAACCTGACTTGAAACAAAAAAGGAGGATGAGAGAAGAAATAGACCTAAGAATTGAAAAGGAAGAAAGGCATTTCTAAATGCAATATACAATACTAACAGTTATTATATGTATATATAGGTATACAATTACATATAAGATAAACATTCATTGATTTCTTTAAATTCCTTTAATTTCAAATCACTTTAAATTTAAAATAAATTTATAGTTACAGTAAAATCAGACACTTGCCCTATCAGACATAACACTTCCATTTAATATTTTATGTTTCAATTAAGAACTATAAATTAGAAGCTCTTTTGTGTCCAATGATAAAGATAATTACAGAAGATCAAATTCAATGATCATCTGCAGAAAATGGTATCAGTCTCAGTGAAGGACACACGGAAGAATCTACCACTTTAATCTGAAGATTATCTATTTATCTACTTATCAATCAATATTTATCTATTTTTGTAGAAAGACACTTAAGGAAACTAACAAGAGAGTTTCAAAACTGGCAGAATACAGGTGTAAGAAAGTACGTTGATGTTCTGACTAAGGAGGCATACTGGAGTTTATAGCATACATGCATAATGAATGACAATAAATAGTGCATTTTAAACAGAAGGTTAAGGGGATGAGATCAAGATGATGGAGCAGGAAGACATTGAGCTCATCTTGCTCTGTGAACATGTCAAAACTGCAACTACATATAAAGCAACTTTTGCTGAAATGACCTGAAAAGCAGCAGAGCAGCTCATCTGAAACCAAAGCTGCAAAACAAGAATCCCTTGGAAGGGACAGATGGGACCCATGCTCATAGAGGGTGGACTAGAAGAGAAAGCAAACATCACAGGGGCAGGGATCCTCCCTAAGGAGAGAGTCCTGTGTCAGTCATATCAGCCCTGGGGTCCAACTCCAGAAAGACAAGCCCCTCTTAGCTGGTTTAAAAACAAGTGGCCCTTCCCAGAGGGCTCTAAGAAATAGAAATTCCAGTCTTACAGAGCACACATCCAGATCTGCTAGATCCTAGTCCCAGAGCAGAGACAGCAGATTAGAAGCTGTCTGGAGCTCTGGCTGGTCAGCCAGGATCAGCCCAGCCCACAGCAGGCTCTTGCTGAACCCCTCTTGCTCCAGCATTGCTCCCTGCTAAGATGGAGACTGCCATCACCAACACACACACATACACCAGGGAAAGAGAAGAGTCAGCTGGGCCCCAGTTTTGCTTCCAGCCATGGCACAGACCATCACCACAGCACACACACACATGCACCTGGAAAAAAACAGCTGGCTCACAAGAGCAGTTCCAATTCCTGGAGCCACAACTATGCCTCTAATCAGTGCACAGCACAGAATGAAATGTCAGCACAGCCGTAGGGTCCCAACAACACAGAGACCGAATCGTCCATGGAGAAGGCCTGCCTGACACCTTGCGCTGGGTCTGGCCCCTCTACTCCAGCCCCCCACCACACGGACTGCTGAAAAGTAGGGGGAAGAGATGGCCTGTGACAGCTCAGCTCAGACCCTCCTCTCACATCAAAGCCACTGAGCAGAGCTGGACTGCGTGGTATTGTCACACACAAGAGCATGCATCCAAGACTGGAAGAGTAATGCTTCAGCTCCTTCCACAGAGACAAAGAGAGAGAGTAAAGCAAAACAAGAAAACAGGTATATACTTCAAACAAAAGAACAAGACAAAAGTCCAGGAGAAAAACTCTAATGATGCAGAAATAAATCACTTTTTAAATTTATTTGTTCTAGTTTTCTGAAAAATGTGATTGATATTTTGATTGGAATTCCATTGAATCTGTAGACTGCCTTGAGTAGGATGGTCATTTTAACAATATTTTTTTCAAAGAGGAAATGCAGATAGCCAACATGCACATAAAAAAATGCTCAATATCACTAATTGTCAGGGAACTGCAAATCAAAATCAGAATAAGTATCACCTAGCAGAACTATTTAGTTAAAAAGGCAGCAAATAATAAACTGTTGGCAGGGAGGTAGAGGAAAGGGAACCATAGTACAATATTAGCAGGAATGTACATTGGTGCATTGAAAAAGCGATAGAGTTCCAGAAAAAAAAAAAAAAACATCTATTTCTTCTTTATTGATTATGCCAAAGCCTTTGACTGCATGGATCAAAATAAACTGTGGAAAATTCTGAAAGAGAAGGGAATACCAGACCACCTGACCTGCCTCTTGAGAAACCTGTATACAGCTGAGGAAGCAACAGTTAGAACTGGCCATGGAACAACAGACTGGTTCCAAATAGGAAAAGGAGTTTGTTAAGGCTGTATATTGTCACCCTGCTTATTTAATTTCTATGCAGAGTACATACATCATAAGAAACGCTGGGCTAGAGGAAGCACAAGCTGGAATCAAGATTGCCGGAGAAATAGCAATAACATCAGATATGCAGATGACATCACCCTTATGGCAGAAAGTGAAGAAGAATTAAAGAACCTCTTGATGAAAGTGAAAGAGGAGAGTGAAAAAGTTGGTTTAAAGCTCAACATTGAGAAAACGAAGATCATGGCTTCTGGTCCCATCACTTCATTGCAAGTAGATGGGGAAACAGTGGAAACAGTGGCTGACTTTATTTTTCTGGGCTCCAAAATCACTGAGGATGGTGACTGCAGCCATGAAATTAAAAGATGCTTGCTCCTTGGAAGGAAAGTTATGATCAAACTAGACAGAAAGCAGAGACATTACTTTGCCAACAAAGATCCATCTAGTCAAGGCTATGGTTTTTCCAGTAGTCATGTGTGGATGTGAGAGTTAGACTATAAAGAAAGCTGAGTGCAGAACAATTGATGCTTTTGAACTGTGGTGTTGGAGAAGACTCTTGAGAGTCCCTTGGACTGCAAAGAGATCCAACCAGTCCATTCTAAAGGAGATCAGTCCTGGGTGTTCATTGGAGGAACTGATGTTGAAGCTGAAACTCCAATACTTTGGTCACCTGATGCGGAGAGCTGACTCATTTGAAAAGACCCTTATGCTGGGAAAGATTGAGGGCAGGAGGAGAAGGGGAGGACAGAGCATGAGATGTTTGGATGGCATCACTGACACATGGACATGGGTTTGGGTAAACTCCGGGAGTTGGTGATGGACAGGGAGGCCTGCCGTGCTAGAATTCATGGGGTCGCAAAGAGTCGGACTCGACTGAGCGACTGAACTAAACTGAATTGGTGCAACCACCATGGAAAACAATATAGAGATTCATTTAAAAATTAAAATTGTACTACCATGCAACCCAGAAATTCCTCTCTTGAATGGATAGCTGAAGCAAGCAAAATGCTAATTTGAAAAGATAAATGTACCCTAAAGTTTACAGCAGCATTATTTATAATAGCCAAAATATGGATGCAACCTAAATGTCTATTAGCATATGAACTGATAATGTGGAATAATACTTAGTCATAACAAAGAAAGTTTGCCAGTTACAACATGAATAGATGTGGAGGGTGTATTGTGCAATAAATCAGACAGAAAAAGACAAACACTACGTGTTTTCATGTAGAATCCAAAGACAATGGGTAATACAAATAGATATATCAAAACAGAGACATAGAAGCATACTCAAACTTATAGTTACCAGAGGGGATAGATGGGAGAAGGGGCAAGATAGCAGTAAGAGACTAAGGGTAAAAACTACTATGTATAAAGTAAATTAGCAAATGAGTACATGAAAATACAGAAAATACAGTCAATGTTTGAAAATAACTTGAAATACAATTTACCCTATATCTAGTGATTATTTTGCAATGCCTATAACTAATATAATATTGCCATCAGAGTCACCATTCCCTGGCCCAAGTCAACTATCCCTCCAAAAAAAATATTACCTCAAAAATTAAAGTAAAACAAAACATTTCAAAGACGAATGCTGAAGAAATCTTTTGCTGAAAAACCTGCTTTATGATAAATACTAAAAGAAGTTCTTTAGGCTAAAGGGAAGAGATATCAGATGATACCATATGATGTTCCTCTAATAGCAGAAAGCAAGGAGAAACTAAATAGCTTTAGTTGATGAGGGTGAAAGAGGAGAGAGAAAAATCTGGCTTAAATCTCAACATTCAAAAAAAGGAAGATCATAGCATCTGGTCCCATCACTTCATGGCAAATAGAAGGGGGACAAAATGGAAACAGTGACAGATTTCATTTTCCTGGGCCACCAAATCACTGTGAAAGGTGGTTGCAGCCACAAAATTAAAATACTCTTGCTCTTTGGAAGGAAAACTGTGACAAATCTAGACAGAATATTAAAAAGCAGAGATATCATTTTGCTGATAAAGGTCCATATAGTCAAAGCTATGTTTTTTCCAGTGATCATGTATGGATGTGAGAATTGGACCATTAAGGCTAAGCACCAAAGAACTGATGTTTTCAAACTCAAGTGCTGGAGAAGACTCTGAGAATCCCTTGGACTGCAAGCAGATCAAACTAGTCAACCCTAAAGGAAATCAGCTCTGAATATTCTTTGAAAGGACTGAAGCTGAAGCTGAAGCTCAATTCTTTGCCTACCGGATGCAAAGAGCCAACTCACTGAAAAAGACACCAATGCTAGGAAAGATTGAGGGCAGGAGAAGAGGGTGGCAGACGATGAGATGGTTAGTTGGCATTATCAACTTAATGAACACGAATCTGAGCAAACTCAGGAGATAATGAAGGACAGGTGCCTGGCATGCTGCAATCCATCGGGTCACAAAGATTCAGACAGAACTTCATGACTGAATAACAAGAGATAACAGAGACTAAATGGAATCCACTCCTGCACTGTAGGTGAATTATTTACCACTGAGCAAGCCCCTAATCACCCCCACTCCAGTACTCTTGCCTGGAAAATCCTCTGGACGGAGGAGCCTAGTAGGCTGCAGTCCACGGGGTCACTGAGAGTCAGGTACAACTGAGCGACTTCACTTTCACTTTTCACTTTCATGCACTGGAGAAGGAAATGGCAACCCACTCCAGTGTTCTTGCCTGGAGAATCCCAAGAATGGGGGAGCCTGGTGGGCTGCCGTCTATGGGATTGCACAGAGTCAGACACGACTGAAGTGACTTAGCAGTAGGAAGCCCCTAATAAATGAATACTATATATATATATATATATATACATGTTTGTGTGTGTGTATGTAAGAGACTGAAATTAAAATAATTTAAAAAAATAGTTTTCAAATAAAGGAAACTGAATTTTAGTTTTTTCAGTAATTAGTCTCAGACTTTATATGAATCCTTTTACTGACTCTTCAACTGTAGTAAAATTAGCTGGAATATACGTCCTCTGATATCCTAAACACTTTTAGACTTCTAAAATTGTGAAGTTCAAGGTATTGCTAAAGCTGCTGGTGAATTAACTGAAATGCAGATGAAGGTACTGAAGCCCTAAATGTGACAGCAAAGAATAAGCAAGAAAAGCCTTATTCTTAATCTGATTGTCTCCAAAGAGATTTAAGAGATATTTTAATCACAAGTACTCTTACTTAACAATAGCTGTGAACAGTCAGTCTGTCACTGTCTTGTTTGACTGTCTTATGTAAATTCTTAGGTTCTCTCTGACAAATTATCTACTGGTTCTGGACTTCCAAGACATTGTTTCATGTCCTGGGTCATATTTTTATAATTTCCTTTTTGTTGTTGTTGTTGAGAAAAAGTTTTTGGACTCAATTATTGGGTTGGGTTGGGGCTTCCCTCCTGGCTCAGATGGTAAAGACTGCCTGCAATGATGATGCTCTGAAAAATGGAATGGCTACCCACTCCAGTATTCTTGCCTTGAAAATTCCATGGGCAGAGGGGCCAGGTGGGCTACAGCCCATGGGTCGCAAAGAGTTGGACATAACTGAGTGACTAGTACTTTCACTTACTTTTCATTGGGTTGGTTGATTATTTTGTCTATCTCTAAACCCATTCTCCCGGCAATCTTGATTACAGCTTGTGCTTCCTCCAGCCCAGCGTTTCTCATGATGTACTCTGCATAGAAGTTAAATAAGCAGGGTGACAATATACAGCCTTGACATACTCCTTTTCCTATTTGGAACCAGTCTGTTGTTCCATGTCCAGTTCTAACTGTTGCTTCCTGACCTGCATTTAGGTTTCCCAAGAGTCAGGTCAGGTGGTCTGGTACTCCCATCTCTTTCAGAATTTTCCAGTTTCTTGTGATCCACACAGTCAAAGGCTTTGGCATAGTCAATAAAGCAGAAATAGATGTTTTTCTGGGACTCTCTTGCTTTTTCAATGATCCGGCTGATGTAGGTAATTTGATCTCTGGTTCCTCTGCCTTTTCTAAAACCAGCTTGAACATCTGGAAGTTCACAGTTCATGTATTGCTGAAGCCTGGCTTGGAGAATTTTGAGCATTACTTTGCTAGCATGTGAGATGAGTGCAATTGTGCGGTAGTTTGAGCATTTTTTGGCATTGCCTTTCTTGGGATTGGAATGAAAACTGACCATTTCCAGTCCTGTAGCCACTGCTGAGTTTTCCAAATTTGCTGGCATATTGAGTGCAGCACTTTCACAGTATCATCTTTCAGGATTTGAAACAGCTCAACTGGAATTCCATCACCTCCACTAGCTTTGTTCATAGTGATGCTTTCTAAGGCCCACTTGACTTCACATTCCAGGATGTCTGGCTCTAGGTGAATGATCATACCATCATGACTATCTTGGTGGTGAAGATCCTTTTTGTACAGTTCTTCTGTGTATTCTTGCCACCTCTTCTTAATATCTTCTGCTTCTGTTAGGTCCATCCCATTTCTGTCCTTTATCGAGCCCATCTTTGCATGAAATGTTCCCTTGGTATTTCTAATTTTCTTGAAGAGATCTCTAGTCTTTCCCATTCTGATGTTTTCCTCTATTTCTTTGCATCAAGATTGTGGGGAGAAATATCAATAATCTCAGATATGCAGATAACACCACCCTTATGGCAGAAAGTGAAGATGAACTAAAAAGCCTCTTGATGAAAGTGAAAGAGGAGAGCGAAAAAGTTGGCTTAAAGGTCAACATTTAGAAAACTAAGATCATGGCATCTGGTCCCATCACTTCGTGGAAAATAGATGGGGAAACAGTGGAAACAGTGTCAGACTTTATTTTTTGGGCTCCAAAATCACTGTAGATGGTGATTGCAGCCATGAAATTAAAAGACACTTACTCCTTGGAAGAAAAGTTATGAGCAACCTAGATAGCATATTCAAAAGCAGAGACATTACTTTGCAAACAAAGGTCCATCTAGTCAAGGCTATGGTTTTTCCTGTGGTCATGTATGGATGTGAAAGTTGGCCTGTGAGGAAAGCTGAGAGCTGAAGAATTGATGCTTTTGAACTGTGGCATTGGAGAAGACTCTTGAGAGTCCCTTGGACTGCAAGGAGATCCAACCAGTCCATTCTAAAAGAGACCAGCCCTGGGATTTCTTTGGAAAAAATGATGCTAAAGTGGAAACTCCAGTCCTTTGGCCACTTCATGAGAAGGGTTGACTCATTGGAAAAGACTTTGATGCTGGGAGGGATTGGGGGCAGGAGGAAAGGGGGATAACAGAAGTTGAGATGGCTGGATGGCATCACCGACTCGATGGATGTGAGTTTGAGTGAACTCCGGGGGTTGGTGATGGACAGGGAGGCCTGGCGTGCCTCAGTTCATGGGGTTGCAAAGAGTCGGACACGACTGAGTGACTGAACTGAACTGAACTAAACCCATTTATGATTTATATGCCATGCAATCATGGTAAATATTTGTTCATTATTTTTTAAAGGACCTGATAAATTATTCTGGATGACATCATGGCAACTGGGAAGTGGAAAAAAAGACACATAATACCTCCCTTTTAAATTTTATCAATTTGTGTGAACACTTTCAATCATGTCCTATGATGAAAAATAGAAGAATAATTGCCCATAAGTAGGAATATAATGATTTACACCATTTAAATCAACTTCTTGATTTCAATGCATCATAATATGTTTGCTCTATTTAGAAAATAAAGACAGAAATGAAGAAAACAGCATTGGTAATCTTCAAATATATCTTTCAATTTATTGGGAATTAAAATACAAGATCCACATGTATAATATAGCACAAATGAGAAACTGATTGTAAATCTTTGAATGGGTGCCCAAAATCTGCCTACCTGAAATTAAATAGCAAAAGTCTACTATAAAAGTATTGACTTGGTAATAAAAATCACTTAACACAAAGACACAAAGCTCTTTATTTCTCTTTATTATTTTATAGTAACAATATGACCTAAATACATTATGTAGTCTAATTTTGTTCCCTCAAAAAGTGTGTACTCTTTTTGCTTGTTAGAGATTGTACACTTTACATTAGAAAAAAAAAAGTTCCAGAAAATATATATTCTGAGGCATTATTTATCTATTATGTATTCTCTCTTGATTTTATGCTGGTAAATATTGAGATGTAAAAAGGAGAAATCAGAGAATAACATCTGCCTTTTCAGAATCCACCAGCTGAAACTGTCATGTGAGAAATGTGTGAGATTCTCAGACTAAGAAAGACACAGATTTTAGTTAATATTTCTTTTGATCTGTGTGTCTGTTTACTATAATGCATAGAGATTTTTCATATTAACTTTTATGTGAAGAATAAGAATGGAGTTACAACCTCATACAAGCCAGATTGTCCTCAAATATATACCAATTATCATCATTCACAAGTCATTCATAAAAGAATGAATATACAGTTTGAAAACTTAAATATTTTTACAAATGTTCAATAAATATTCTTATACTCACATAGTTTCATTATTTTATTGGATGATACCTATTCAAGAATTGCATTAACCTAAATGTTCATCAAAAGAGGAGTGGATAAAGAAGACGTGGAACATATGCAGTGGAATACTACTCAGCCACAAAGGAAGGGAATAATGCCATGTGCAGCAATGTGGATGGGCCTAGAGACTGTCACACCAAGTGAAATATGGGCAAATATTATACGATATAGCTTATATGTGGAATCTTTAAAAATGGCGTAAACAAACTTATTTATAAAACATACTTAGAGTCACAGATATAGAAAACAGAATTATGGTTATAAGGGCACAAAGAGAGAGAGAGATAATTGGAAGATAGGGATTGACATATACACACTACTATATATAAAATAGATAACTAATAAGCACCTATAGTATAGCTCAGGAAAATCTTCTAAATAGTCTATAATGGTCTTTTTGATGAAAAATCCCCCCAAAAAGAGTGGATATATGTATAAGAATAAGTGCTTCACTTTGCCGTACATGTGAAACAAACACAACTTTGTAAATAAATTATACTCTGATGAAAGTGAAAGTGTTAACCACTCAGTCCCAAACTCTGTGACTCCAAAACCAGACTCCTCTGTCTATGGACTTCTCCAGGCAAGAATATTGGAGTGGGTTGCTATTCCTTTCTCCACGGGATTTTCCTGACCAAGGGATTGAACCTGAGTCTACCACATTGCAGGCAGACTCTTTACCAACTGACCACCAGGGAAGAACTAATAATACATTTTATGCTCCAATATATACATATATGTTTTTAAAGAATTTAGATGAGTCCTAGGAACAATTCATGGAACAAGACAGAAGTGAATCATAATCTCTCAAATGTGACAACCTTGCAATTAAAGATGACATTTTTTAAAAAAATTCAAATGCATTGATTATAACTTAAATCATAGAATTCTATGGTAATTTACAATAGAGGATTATAACATATCAAGAAGGATATAAATAGAACGTTTTTATAATTCAACTTCTTCAGGCTGAGAAACAAAGTTTGTTTAAAGCAGACAATATTACAGATGAGGCTTTTAGGAGGGAAGAAACAGAAAAGTGAAATAAATAAGAGAATTCCACTAGTTTTGTACAAAAAAAAAAATTGGAAAGGAGTGATGTTATTAGCA
Source organism: Oryx dammah (assembly GCF_014754425.2). NCBI lineage: Eukaryota > Metazoa > Chordata > Mammalia > Artiodactyla > Bovidae > Oryx > Oryx dammah. The sequence goes on from NW_024070191.1 coordinate 8,996,265, forward strand.
CAAGTGGCAATGAAAGGGCCTCTGAAAATCTTCATGAAAACAATGAGAATACTGACAACAACAACAACAACAAAAACAAAAATCCACTTTTTCAGAACTCTGGAAATTAACCAATGAATTGCAACAATAGCTAACTGTTGGAAAGAATAGTGGCCTCTGTGATATTTTAACTTGTACTGAGATGGTTAGAAAGCATGGCCAATTCAATGGATATGAATATGAGTAAACTCCGGGAGATAGCAAAGGACAGGAAGCCTGAAGTGGGGCAGTCCATGGGGTTGCAAAGAGTTGAACATGACCTAGTGACTGAAAACAACTTATACAATTATCAATACCATCCCCACAACTCTAAGAGAAACTAGAAAAGAAATGACCTCGTAGGCACAGGAAGGGAAAGAAAGAGTCACATTCCAAGATGACTCTCATTATCTGACTTGTCTGGAAATTCCTCAGAAAATCCTACTTGTAAGATTTGCCCGTATTGGACTTATTAGTACTCTCCCATGAAGAACCACAGGTGAAACTCCCCAGACTCCCCTCCCATCCTGGCTGACACATAACACTGAGCAGAGCTCCCTGTGTGTGTACTGTAGGTGCTTGTTGGTTATCCATTTTAAGTATAGCAGTGTGTACATGTCCATCCCAAATGCAGTTAAAATTTTTAAGACACTTTAAGAATTGATTGCAACAAAGCACTATGGACTCAGAGCTCAGAGGGAATGTGATAAAGTAAAGAGAATGTCAATGCATAAGGAAATAATAGAGTAGGTTAATAAATCAGAAACCTAATGTGGTTTCAGATGACAGCCAGTGGTGTTACATAATCAGTCTATTTATAATAATAGAAACTGTACCAAATTCACTATATGAAAATTATAAAAATTGTTAATAGGAGAATGCTAGAAAGCTGAGCACCAAAGAATTGATGCTTTTGAACTGTGGTGTTGGAGAAGACTCTTGAGAGTCCCTTGGACTGCACGGAGATCCAGCCAGTCCATCCTAAAGGAGATCACTCCTGGGTCTTCATGGAAGGACTGGTGCTGAAGCTGAAACTCCAATACTTTGGCCACCTCATGCGAAGAATTGACTCATTGGAAAAGACCCTGATGCTGGGAAGGATTGGGGGCAGGAGGAGAAGGGGACGACAGAGGATGAGATGGTTGGATGGCATCACTGACTTGATGGACATGAGTCTGAGTGAACTCCGGGAGTTGGTGATGGACAGGGAGGCCTGGCGTGCCTCAATTGATGGGATCACAAAGAGTCGGACACGACTGAGCGACTGAACTGAACTGAGTGTAGCATTTAGTACAAAAAGGGAACCATATTTTGAGCAAGGGTGCATATGCAACAACGTATGGGTTAATAAATTTAATCTTAATATTTGCACAAATAAAATGTCATGACTCACTTTGTTGAGGTGTGAAAATCATGCCTGATGGATGTTCGTTTTGCTTATTGATAAATGTAAACAAACTGAATTAAATCCATCCACTCATATGAGTAAGAAGTAAAACAGAGGAATTCCTTGGTGGTCCAGTGTTTAAGACTCTGTGATTCTGAGCACAGGGAAGTCAGCTCAATGCTCTGTGATGAACTAGAGGAGTGGGATGGGGAGATGCTGGGAGGAAGGCTCAAAAAGGAGGGCATATAAGCAGACATATAGCTTATCCATGCTTTTGTATAGCAGAAATTAACACAACATTATAAAGCAATTATCAGTTCAGTAGCTCAGTCGTGTCCGACTCTTTGTGACCCCATGAACCGCAGCACACAAGGCCTCCCTGTCCATCACCAACTCCCAGAGGTTACCCAAACCCATGTCCATCGAGTCAGTGATGCCATCCAGCGATCTCATCCTCCATCGTCCCCTTCTTCTGCTGCCCCCAGAAGTGTTTTTTCAAATGAGTCAGCTCTTCCCATTAGGTGGCCAAAGTATTTGAGTTTCAGCTTCAGCATCAGTCCTTCCAAACAACTCCCAGGACTGATCTCCTTTAGGATGAACTGGTTGGATTTCCTTGCAGACCAAGGGACTCTCAAGAGTCTTCTCCAACACCACAGTTCAAAAGCATCAATTGTTCTGTGCTCAGCTTTCTTCACAGTCCAACTCTCACACCCATACATGACTACTGGAAAAACCATAGCCTTGACTAGATGGACCTTTATTGGCAAAGTAATGTCTCTGCTTTTTAATATACAGTCTAGGTTGGTCATAACTTTCCTTCCAAGGAGTAAGCATCTTTTAATTTCATGGCTGCAATCACCATCTGCAGTGACTTTGGAGCCCAGAAAAATAAAGTCAGCCACTTTTCCACTGTTTCCCATCTATTTGCCATTAAGTGATGGGACTGGATGCCATGGTCTTAGTTTTCTGAATGTTGAGCTTTAAGCCAACTTTTTCACTCTCTTCTTTCACTTTCATCAAGAGGCTCTTTATTTCTTCTTCACTTTCTGCCATAAGGGTGTTGTCATCTGCATACTCCAATAAAAAAAAAAAAAGACTCTCTGCTTCCAGTGCAGAGGGGTGTGGGTTTGACTCCTTGTCAGGATATTAATATCACACATGCCATGGTGCATTGCTAAATAAAGTTGTTTTTAAAAGTAAAATAGAGTAATAAATATAGTGGATAACATGTAAAATGAGGATATGTGAATATGAAAATTTTTCTAAATACATATATGTTTGTATAAATTTCTCATATATATTTATGTATAGTGTGTGTTTGGAGCTGTAGAAATACAATAACCAATAGACTTACACTTCTAGAAGGCAGTTTTAACAGTGTGCTCCAAGACTAGAACAGTTGTCTACTGAATTTTCTAACACCAGGAAAGTGGATCATGTGCTACTGTAATAATGATCTATCAGAAACTGAGTAAATTTATTGATGGTAAAACTCTTACATTTGATCTCATACACATTCTCTCTTTCTCTCTCTCTCTCTCTCTCTCTCTCGTTACATGCATTTGGAGTTTATTATGTGCTGTGAATGGGAGATATCAAATACCTAGATAGGACCACCATAGAGACATGGCTGAGTTGAGTTACAGCAAAAAATTTGTTGATTGGATATACAAAAGTGTGTTAGCTGGATGCATACATGAACATACTGCAGCATACAGAGATATGAAAGCTCCTGATTGATTCCTAAGGATTTGTCTTTTGAGGGTGTTTTACTCTCTAAGCAAATAAAAATTCAGTTATTAAATATATGAGAACTATACAACATTTTCTCATAATGCACAATTGTGGGCCTTATCCCATATTCTATGAATCTGATTCTTGATTTAATAACATTGAGTGGCACCACTTTAGAACATGTGCAAATGCAAGTAGAAACAGGACTGGTAAACTTTACAAACAACTCTCTTGAGTCAATAATACACTGTCACTATTCAGACACTAGATTTTGGAACTAATATCAATGGGCATGGATGATTTAGACTCAAAATGCATGGATCTGGCCGATTAAGAGCAGGTGTGAACGGAGACAAAATTCAGAAGCATGCTTTCCCGGAGCCTCAGCAGCACTGAGCTCAAACCTCCTTGGAAAATCTCCACACTACTGATTCCAACAGGAAAGGGATGATGACCAAGTCATACCCACATTTTATGAACAAAACAAGCTAACCAGTTCAGGTCAGCTCAGTCGTGTCTGACTCTTTGCAACCCCATGAAGCTAACCAGAAGATGAGTTATTTCACTAGCCATGGCCTAAGCCTTATTAGCAAGTGCAAGTAGCTAATTAGCAAATTGACACTCTCAGGTACCTGAAAATCTTTTGAGAAGGCTTCCATAAATCTCCTGAGATGCTGCTACTAATGTGAGGAAAGCAAGCATATCCATGAATAGGCATGTCTGTCCTGGAGCACAAGTATAAAGACAGTAACTTTATGGAGAAAGGTTCTGGATCACTTTATCTAAATTACAACCATTGCTCTTTGTGGATGTTGTTGTTGTTGTTCAGTTGTGAAGTCATGTCTGACTCTTTCGGACCCCATGGACTGCAGCACTTCAGTTTATCTTGTCCTTCACTATCTCCTAGAGTTTTTGCTCAGATTCAAGTCTATAGAGTCAGTGATACTATCTAACCATCTCATCCTCTGCCACCCACTTTTGCTTTCAATCTTTCCTAGCATCAGGGTCTTTTCCAATGAGTTGGTTCTTTTGCATCAGATGATCAAAATATTGGAGCTTCAACTTCAAAGTCAATCCTTCCAATGAATTGAATATTCAGGGTTGATTTCCTTTAGGATTGACTGATTTGATCTCCTTGCAGTCCAAGGCACTCTCAAGAGACCTCTCTAGGCACCATAATTTGAAAGCACCAATTCTTCCACACTTAGGTTTTCTGTAGTCCAAATCTCACATTCATACATGACTGCTGAAAAACCATAGTTTTCACTATATGCACCTCTATCAGCAAAGTGATATCTCTGTTATTTGATACACTGTCTAGGTTTGTCATAGTTTTCCTTCCAAGGAGCAAGTTACTTTTAATTTCATCACTAATGTCACCATCTAGAGTGATTTGGAAGCCCAGGAAAATAAAATCTATCACTGCTTCTACTTTTCCCCCTTCTTTTTGCCATGAAGTGATAAGATTGGATGACATGATCTTAGTTATTTTAATATGAGTTTTAAGGTAAATTTTGCTCTAATAACTATCACTGATCTGGTTTCCAAAGTTCTTTAAATTTCAAATTAAATGTGTTTGGAATTTATTGATTTATATATTTTCCTCTACAGACAATGATTTAATTAATTATTTTCCCCAATTAAAATTCTGGAATTTAAAAATCTGATAAAAATTTATTTTTCATTTTAGCCACTACTTCCCAATGTATCAATTAAAAAAAGAAACAACATTCTATACTGAATAATACTGAATCATGTCTGCAGTTCAGTCAATCGGCTAAATCCTTTAACCATGTCCAAATATTTGTGACCCCATGGACTGCAGCAGGCCAGGCTTCCCTGTCCATCACCAACAACCGAAACTTGCTCAAACTCATGTCCATCAAGTTGGTGATGCCATTCAACAATCTTATCCTTTGTCATCCCCTTCTCCTCCTGCCTTCAATCTTTCCAAGTATCAGGGTCTTTTTCAGTGAGTCAGTTCTGCAAATAAGGTGGTCAAAGTATTGGAGCTTCAGCTTCAGCATCAGTCCTTCCAATGAATATTCAGGACTGATTTCCTTTAGGATTAACTGGTTTGATCTCCTTGCAATCCAAGAGATCTCAAGTCTATTTCAATACCACAGTTCAAATGGATCAATTTCGATGTTCAGTTTTATTTATGGTCCAACATTCACATCCATACATGACTACTGGAAAAACCAAACTTTAACTAGACGGACCTTTGTTGGCAAAGCAATGTCTCTGCTTTTCAATATGTGGTCTAGGTTGGTCATAGCTTTTTTTTCAAGGAACAAGTATCTTTTAATTTCATGGCTACCGTCACCATCTGCAGTGATTCTGAAGCCCAAGAAAATAAAGTCTGTCACTGTTTCCATTGTTTCCCCATCTATTTGCCATGAAGTACTGGGACCAGATACCATGATCTTAGTTTTTTGAATGTTGAGTTTTAGGCCAACTTTTTCACTCCTCTTTCATTTTCATCAAGAGGATCTTTAGTTCTTTGTTTTCTGCCATAAGGGTGGTGTCATCAGTGTATCTGAGGTTACTGATATTTCTCCAGGCAATCTTGATTCCAGTGTGTGATTTTCCACCCCAGCATTTTCCATGATGTACTCTGCATATACATTATATGAGCAGGGTGACAATATTCAGCCTTGATGTACTCCTTTCCCAATCTGGAATCAGTCTGTTGTTCCATGTCTGGTTCTAACTGTTACTTCTTAACCTGCATACAGAATTCTCAGGAGGCAGGTTCAGTTCAGTTCAGTTCCTCAGGCATGTCCGACTTTTTGCAGCCCCCTGGACTGCAGGACACCAGCCCTCCCGTCCATCACCAACTCCTGGAGTTTATTCAAACTCATGTCCATTGAGTCAGTGATGCCATCCAGCCATCTCATCCTCTGTCATCCCCTTCTCCTCCTGAATTCAATCTTTCCAAGCAACAGGGTCTTTTCCATTGAGTCAGTTTGTCGCATCAGGTGGCCAAAGTATTGGAGTTTCAGCTTCAGCGTCAGTCCTTCCAATGAATATGTAGGACTGATTCCCTTTAGGATGGACTGGTTGGATCTTCTTGCAGTCCAAGGGACTCTCAAGAGTCTTCTCCAACACCACAGTTCAAAAGCATCAAGTCTTTGGTGCTCAGCTTTCTTTATGGTCCAGCTTTCTTTTAGGCTTCCCTGGTGGCTCAAATGGTCAAATGTCTACCTACAACGCAGGAGACACAAGTTTGATCCCTGGGTCGAGAAGATCCCCTGGAAAAAGAAATGGAAACCCACTCCAGTACTCTTGCCTGGAAAATCTTATGGACAGAGGAGCCTGGTAGGGTACAGTCCATGGGGTAGCAAAGAGCTGGACACGACTGAGCGACTTCACTTTCTTTATAGTCCAACTTTCACATCCATACATGACTACTGGAAAAAGCATAGCTTTGACTAGTCAGACTTTCGTTGACAAAGTAACATCTCTGTTTTTTAATATGGTGTCTAGGTTGGTCATAACTTTTCTTCCCAGGAGCAACTGTCTTTTAATTTCACGGCTTCAGTCACCACCTGCTGTGATTTTGGAGCCCAAGAAAATAAAGTCTGTCACTGTTTCCACTGTTTCTCATCTACTTGCCATGAAGTTAAATTCTTCATGGCATGAAGAAAATTCTTCAAGAGATCAGAATACTAGACCACCAGGAGGGAAATAAGGTGGTCTGGTATTCCTATCTCTTGAAGAATTTTCCATAGTTTGTTGTGATCATCACAGTCAAAGGCTTGGTGTAGTCAATAAAGCAGAAGTAGATGTTTTTCTGGAATTCTCTTGCTTTTTCAATGATCCAATGGATGTTGGCAATTGGATCTTTGGTTCCTCTACCTTTTGTAACCCCAGCTTGAGCATCTGGAATTTTATGGTTCATGTACTGTGGAAGCCTAGCTTGGAGAATTTTGAACATTGCTTTGCTAGCATGTGAGATGAACTCAGTTGTGCAGAAGTTTGAAAATTATTTGGGATTGGAACGAAAACTGACTTTTGCCAGTCATTTGGCTATTGCTGAGTATTCTAAACTTGCTGGCATATTGAGTGGCATATTGGCATAGCATCATCTTTTAGGATTTGAATTAGGTCAACTGGGGAATTCTATCACCTCCACTAGCTTTGTTTGTAGTGATGCTTCCTAAGGCCCACTTGACTTTGCATTCCAGTATGTCTGGCTCTAGGTGAGTGATCAAACCATCATGGTTATCTGGGTCATGAAGATATTTTTTGTATAGTTCTTCTGTGTATTCTTGCCACCTCTTCTTAATATATTCTGCTTCTTTTGGTCTATACTATTTCTTTCTTTTATTGTGCCCATCTTTGCATGAAATTTTCCCTTGGTATCTCTAATTTCCTTAAAGAGATCTCTTGTTTTTTTCCATTTTATTGTTTTCCTCTATTTCTTTGGATTTCTCACCGAGGAAGGCTTTCTTATCTCTCCTTGGTATTCTTCAGAACTCTGCATTTAAATGGGTATATTTCTCCTTTTCTCCTTTGCTTTTTGCTTCTCTTCTTTCCTCGACTCTTTGTTAAGCCTTCCCAGACAATCAGTTTGTCTTTCTGCACTTTTTTTCTTGGACTGGTCGTGATCACTGCCTCCTGTACAATGTCATGAAGCTCCATTCATAATTCTTCAGGCATTCTGTCTATGAGATCTAGTCCCTTGAATCTATTTGTCACGTCCACTGTGTAATTGCAAGGTATTTGATTTAGGTCATACATGAATGGTCTAGTGGTTTTCCCTACTTTCTTCAACTTAAGTCTGAATTTGACAATGAGTTCAGGATCTGATCCGGTCAGCTCCTGGTCTTGTCTTTGCTGACTGTATAGAACTCCATCTTTGCTGCAAAGAATATTATCAATCTGATTTCGGTATTGACCATCTGGCCATGTCCATGTGTTGAGCCTTCTTCTCTTGTGTCATTGGAAGAGGGTGTTTGCTATGACCTGTCCATTCTCTTGGCAAAACTCTGTTAGCCTTTGCTCTGCTTCATTTTGTATTTCAAGGTCAAATGTGCCTGTTACTACAGGTATCTCTTGACTTGCTACTTTTGCATATCAGTCCCCTATGATGAAAAGACATCTTTTTTTGGGTTTTAGTTGTAGAAGTTCTTGTAGGTATTCATAGAATCGATCAAATCAGCTTCTTCAGATTACTGGCTGTGGCATATTCTTGGATTACTCTGATATTGAATGATTTGCCTTGGAAACGAACAGCGATCATTCTGTTATTTTTAAGATTGCACCCAATTACCACATTTCAGAGCCTTTTTTTGACTATGAAGAATTAGCCATTGACTATGAGCAATTAGAACATCTAACAAGTCTTTCTTTCCTTGATTTTTTTTTTTGGGGGGGGAGTGGAAAATATATATTATTCCTGTTATAGTAACATTTTTATCTGTTAAGATTTTTACTTCAAGTATTTGAATATCTATTGCAAAGGTCTAAATATGTGCATTGCCCTCAAATTCATATTTTATATTCTAATACCTAATGGCACACCCTTGTACTCTGCCATCTTTGAGTGCAGAAATCACTCCAGAAAGAATGAACAGGCTGAGCCAAACTGGAAACAATGCCCAAGTGTGGATGTGTCTAGTGATGAAAATAATGTCTGATGCTATAAAGAACAATATTGCATAGGAACCTGGGATGTTAAGTTCATGAATCAAGTTAAATTGAAAGTTGTCAAACAGGAGATGGCAAGAGTGAACATTGACATTTTAGGAATCAGTGAACTAAAATAGACCAGAATGGGTGAATTTAATTTAGATGATCATTATATATACCTACTGTGGGTAAGAATCCCTTAGAAGAAATGGAGTAGCCCTCATAGGCAACAAGAGTCTGAAATTCATTATTTGGGTGCAATCTCAAAAACAGAATTGATCTCTGTTTGCTTCCAAAGCAAACCATTCAATATCACAGTAATCCAAGTCTATGTCCTAACCACTAAAGTTGAAGAAGCTGAAGTTGAATAGTTCTATGAAGATCTACAAGACATTTTAGAACTAAAATGGAAAAAAAAAAAGGCATCTTTTTCATCATAGGGAACTGGAATGCAAAAGATGAAGTCAAGAGATACCTGGAGTAACAGGCAAGTTTGGCCTTGGAGTACAAAATGAAGCAAGGCAAAGGCTAACAGAGTTTTGTCAAGAGAACAGACTGGTCATAGCAAACACCCTCTTCCAACCACACAAGGGAAGACTCTACACATGGACATCACCAGCTGGTCGATACTGAAACAGTGGATCATATTCTTTGCAGCTGAAGATGGAGAAGCTCTGTACAGTCAGCAAAAACAAGACCAGGAGCAGACTGTGGCTCCTATCATGAACACCTTATAGAAAACTTCAGACTTAAACTAAAGAAAGTTGGAAAAACCACTAGGCCATTCAGGTCTCACCAAAATCAAATTACTTACAATTATACAATAGAAGTGACAAATAGTTTCAAGGGATTAGATCTCAGAGACAGAGTGCCTGAAGAACTATGAACAGAAATCTGTAACATTGTATAGGAGGCAGTGATGAAAATTATCCCCAAGGAAAAGAAGTGCAAAAAGGCAAAATGGTTGTTGAGGAGGTCTTACAAATAACTGAGAAAAGAAGAGAAGCAAAAGGCAAAGAGAAAAGGAAATATATACCCATCTGAATGTAGAATTCCAAAGAATAGCAAGGAGAGAAAAGAAAACCTTCCTAAGTGATCAGTGCAAACAAATAGAGGAAAACAATGGAATGGGAAAGAGGAAAGAACTCTTCAAGAAAATTAGAGGTACCAAGGGAATATTTCATGCAAAGATGGACTCAATAAAGGGCAGAAAAAGAACCAGAAGGTATTAAGAAGAGGTGGCAAGAATACACAGACGAACTATACAAAAAAGATTTTAATGACTAGGTAAACACAATGGTGTGATCATTCACCTAGAGCCAGACATTCTAGACTGTGAAGTCAAGTGGACCTTAGGAAGGATCACTATGAACAAAGCTAGTAGAGTTGATGGAATTCCAGTTGAGCTATTTCAAATCCTAAAAGAGAATGCTGTTAAAGTGTTGCACTCAATATGCCAGAAAATTTGGGAAACTCAGCAGGTGCCACAGGAGTGGAAAAGGTCAGTTTTCATTCCAACCCCAAAGAAAGGCAATGCCAAATAATGTTAGAACTACTGCACAATTGTACCCATTTCACACATTAACAAATTAATGCTCAAAATTCTCCAAGCCAGGTTTCAGCAGTATGTGAACTGTGAACTTCTAGATGTTCAAGCTGGATTTAGAAAAGGCAGAGGAACCAGAGTACAAATTGCCAACATTTGTTGGATCATCGAAAAAACAAGATAGTTCCAGAAAAACATCTACTTCTGCTTTATTGACTAGGCCAAAGCCTTTGACTGTATAGATTACAAAAGAATGGAAAATTCTTCAAGAGATGGGAATACCAGACCACCTTACATGCCTCCTGAGAAACCTGTATGCAGATCAAGAAGCAACAATTAGAACTGGACATGGAAAAACAGACTGGTTCCAAATTGGGAAAGAAGTATGTCAAGGCTGTATATTGCCACCTGGTTTTTTAACTTATACACAGAGTACATTATGCAAAATGCTGGGCTGGAAAAGCACAAGCTGGAATCAAGATTGCCAGGAGAAATCAATAGGCTCAGATATACAGATGACACCATGCTTATGGTAGACAGCTAAGAGAAATTGAAGAGCCTCTTGATGAAGGTGAAAGAGAAGAGTGAAAACTTGGCTTAAAACTCATCATTCAAAAACTAAGATCATGCTATCCAGTCCCATCACTTCATGGCAAATAGATGGAGAAACAATGGAAACCATAACATACTTTATTTTCTTGGGCACCTAAATCACTGCAGATGGTGACTGCAGATGGTGACTGCAGATGGTGAATGAAATTAAAAGATGCTTGCTCTTTGGAAGAAAAGTAATGACAAACCTAGGCAGCATGTTAAAAAGCAGAGACATTAGTATGCCAGCAAACATCCTTCTAGTCAAAGCTATGTGTTTTCCAGTAGTCATGTGTAGATGTGAGGGTTGGATCACAAAGAAAGCTGAACACTGAAGAATTTATGCTTTAGAACTGTGGTGCAGAAGAAGACTCTTGAGAGTCCCTTGGACTGCAAGGAGATCAATCCAGTCAATCCTAAAGGAAATAAGTCCTAAATATTCATTGGAAGGATTGATGCTGAAGCTGAAACTCCAGTACTTTGGCCACCTGATGCAGAGACCTGACTCATTAGCTATGTCCCTGATGTTGAAGGCAGGAGTAGAACAAGAAGACAGAGGGTGAGATGGCTGGATGGCATCACTGACTCAATGGACATGAGTTTGACCAAGCTCTAGGAGATGGTGAAGGACAGGGAAGCCTGGGTGCTGCAGTCCTTGAGGTCACAAAGTGTTGGACATGACTGAGTGGCTGAACAACAACAGTGTGATGGTGTTAGGAAGAAGGTCCTTTGGGAAGTGATTAAGTGTTGAGGTTGTGAAGCCCTCTAAATGAAACTGATGCTCTCAGAAAAGAGCTCCCTAGCACCTTCTGTCACTTGACTATTCTGGAACCCTGATCTAAGACTTTCAGCGTTCAAAACTGTAAGAAGTAAATCCACTGCCTATAATATAACATTTCTGTGATATTTTGTTACAGTAGCTCTAAGGGACTCAGATATCCATATTATATTGTATTTACCAATGACTATACAATAGGCTATTCTGAAATAATAGGCAATGTTAATCTCAGTTACTAATAATAGTAAAGATTTATTTCTCCCTCACACCACATGGTTATGGCCGATTTGTCTTATTGTGTCACTTGGTATCAAAGTTGAAGACAGCTGCACTATCTTAACACATCACTTATCACTCTCACAATGTCTTCAGTTTGTTGGAAAATTGGAAGAGAAGATGGAGATAGAAGATCTTAACTCTCCTTTCATAAATCATCAAATATGCCAATTCACAGGGTCATGCCTAACTTCTAAGGATCAGGGAAAGATAATCCTACAGTGTGCACAGTTAAAAGAGTAAAAAACAATAAGTTGTATTATGCCCTCCAACACTGCATAATCATAATTACAATCATTATTATTATTTCAAGTTTCTTTTTAATGGCTTAATTGTAATCGTTGCTGTCAGGCATTTTAAACTGGGACCTCTGGCAGTCATGCAATTTCTAATTAATTTTTAATAGAGAATAAATATATGCATCTTTTAATTTTTGATATTTTCCTGTGTTGCAGTCACATGTAAATGTCAATTTTTCCAGGTAAAGATTGCTTGGTTTCACACATATCTCATGTTGATCCAGCCTAGTTTTATGTGTACATAAAAAAAGCTCTGTTTACCTTGATGTTTATAATATTCTTTATACTTGAGTTATACTTATTTGCCTAGACCCTATAGTGTTACATGAAAAGTCAGACAGGACTTAGGGACTGAACAACAGCAACACTGTTGTACTGATAAGGACTAATATTTTATAATAATGGACTAATTTTCATGAAACAGTCTGATCCATTTAAAAATCAAACTTAGTCCTTAATTTTATTGAATATAATATATATATATACACATATATTTCTTTTCTTTTTCAGCATTTCTGTCTCATACTTATTGACTTCTGTAGTCACCCCAAAAGATGGATATCCTGTTATCAGGGGTTTAAGAGTTCTGTTAAACTTCAGTTATACTGAGTGTATTCCTCAAGCATAAATTACTTCCATTAGTAGTTATACATAACTGAAGAAATTCTTAAGAGACTCATAATTCCCAACTAAATAAATTTTGATGCAGTGTCACTATTTCATTCATAATTTTCTTATGTGAAGGAAAATGAGGGGAAAAGTCAGGTCATATCTATTTATCACCACCTATATCTTGCCTAAAATTTTAAAAATCAGACCTTATGTATGAGTCAATGTGCTCTGATCATTGTTTTATAAATATCTTCTCTATCCTTTTCCATTACTTGTTTCAAAATTAAATAATGGGAGCTTTGGGGTCTGCTGACCATCATTGAGTAATTTCACCTTTTCCACTGATTAGAGCTAAAAACTGTTAACAAAAGACTACAAAACAAAACAATGACCTAGTTGATAGACTGAAAAGTAAACACTAGTAGGTGCATTAAGTAGGGAACTCAACACTTAGAGGAATGACTAATATGGCAACAATGAATTTCTTGTTTTGTTTCCACTATGATATAGAGCCTGTGAAGGGAAATTTTCCTTTCTCTCCCCTCCCATCTTTCTCTCCCAATCCTGTGCTGAAGTCTTGAGCTGCATGGATGCAGGAAGACAGGCTGTGGATGTAGTAGGCACTGAAGGCTCTGAGAGAAAAATTTCTTCCATATATAGAAAAGTCAAGAAAAGTGAATTGTTTTGTAAGAGGTATTGAGTCCTCATTTTCCCTTTTTTCTCTTGGCCCTGTCTCTAGGCTGGCCCTAAAGTCACATGGCTTCAGAAGTGACAGAAATTCGGAGGGTGGCACAGGCACAGAAGAGCTTGAGAGAAAGTCAGATTTTTATGTTCAAGAGAATTGAGAAAGAGTGAGAATAATCTCTGTTACTTACCTCTCTTTTCACTTAAAGCTTAACTCCGAGGTTGGTCCCTATTATGTTTTCCTGATCAATAGCACAAGGAGTGAAGATCTGTAACAATCCCATCCCTCTGAACAGAGCAGATTTTAAAATGAGACACAGAGCCAGACGGTGTAACAGAAGACCTGGAGTTGGGAGAGTCAGAGAAGAGGAAATTTTATAGAAACTAACCAAGTCTTGGGTTTGCACTCAAGCTGTGCATGCTTGGAACACACATGGAACATTATAAACAAAAATGTTGAGAACTTACTTATACACCAAATTTGAAATCACATATGGCATGCCTTCCAAAAAGCAGGTGTGCATAGCACAGGAAAGGCTTAGAAAACTGATGATACATTGGAACCACCCATAGGAACTGAGACAGGCTGGTCAGACTGATTGCCTGCTAAAACAAATAAAGAAATCTATATTCCTGAAGATATTTTAATGGCACCTAAAAATCTCATAACATAATATTCAAAATATCCAGGATACAATGGAAAATTTATTGATTTACTTACCAGTCATCAAAGGAAAAGACAAATCAATGTCAAATATAAGATTCCCAAGTGGTATATGTATTAGACAGAGTCTTGAAGCCACTGTTACAATCAAGCACCAAGAGGGAAGTGAACATTTAAATAAGAGAAAAAAGAGAAATTATTGTCAGAGAAAAATGAAGTACAAAATAAAACCAAATGACAACTATAGAGTTTAAAAATAAAATATTATATATGGAATTTAGAAAGATGGCAATGATGACCCTGTATGCAGGACAGCAAAAAAGACACAGATGTGTATAGCGGACTTTTGGACTCAGAGGAAGAGGGAGAGGGTGAGATGATTTGGGAGAATGGCATTGAAACATGTATAATATCATGTAAGAATCGAATTGCCAGTCTATGTCCGATGCAGGATATGGCACACTTGGGGCTGGTATATGGGGATGACCCAGAGAGATGTTGTGGGGAGGGGGGTGGGAGGGGGGTTCATGTTTGGGAACGCATGTACACCCGTGGTGGATTCATGTCAATGTATGGCAAAACCAATACAGAATTGTAAAGTAAAATAAAAAATAAATTAATTAATTAATTTTAAAAAAATATTTGAAATTAGAGAATTCACTGGCTCCATAACAGGATGATGATGAGTAGGAAAGAGGACATAAGTTGAAAATAGAACAATAGAAATTATACAATCTGACGAACAAGAAACAATAGTTGTTGTGTTTTTTTTTATAATGAGTACCCATATTAAAGGTATAACATTCTTGAGAGAAAAATAAATAATGGTTTGGCAGAAGAAATTATGGCCAAAACTTCCTAAATTTGGTAAAAGTTGGAAATATACAAATTTAAAACACATAGCAACCCCTAAAAAGGCTAAACTCAAAGAAAACCATGTATAGACACAATATATACAAATAGAGAAAAAAATACTTTGGCCATCTGATGTGAAGAGTAACTAATTAGAAAAGACTCTGATATGGAAAAGACTAAGGGTAGGAAGATAAAGGAGCAGCAGAGGATGAAATGGTCAGACATCATCACATAGCATCAGTGGACACGAGTGTGAACAAATTGCGGGTGAAGAGTGGAGGGCAGGAAAGCCTGGCTCACTGCAGTCCATGGGCTCCAGAGTCAGACATGACTTAGCAACTGAACAACAACAGCAAGAGGAGAAAAAGTTTTATATACTTTTTTATATATAAAAGGGAAAATGCCAATCAGATGATTACATATTTCTCAAAGAAAATAAGAATGGTGGAATGAGTCATTTTAAAGGCCGAGAAAAAAAGAACTACAGACGGAAAATTCACTGTACTTGAAAATGATACATTTGTTAAAGTAATTAAACAGGGCCTCATTATACTGAGGAAACTGTGATGCCTCAGTGGCCTATGTAAGCAAACTGAAACCTAAGCCAGGATTAATGCCTTCAAATCTGAGAAAATTAAATTGAAGAACACCTAATCACAAACAGTTAACCAGACTCCCTCACACAAGGTGATCAATTAAGTTACAGCCAGTCAAAGCTAATTTGTTTGCTTAGCTTCCCACATTTTTTTATAAAAGCCTTTCCTCAGCTCTTGTCAATGGAGTGTTCCTAACCATTTTAACAGTTGTCTGATTGGAATCAATGTTTGCTCAAATAAACTCTTAATGTACCTCAGTTTATCTTTTAAATGTTCTGGTTTCAGAACTTAAAGGCCTTTAGGTATCATCAAAGCTGTACTTGGAAAATCACAATATTTTAGAATATACAAAAAATCACTATTCTTGGACTGGATCCTAATTTTTTTTTCTAGTTTCCTTCAATATCTGTATACAAATCTCCAAACTATCTTTTCCAACTTTTCTTCCATCTTTCTGACTTGAACTTATAACAAAAACATCCTTTTTCTTGAAGCCTTTTATTTATTTATTTATTTTAATTTTAATTTTTACTTTATTTTCTTTATAATACTGTATTGGTTTTGCCATACATTGACATGAATCCACCACAGGTGTACTTGAGTTCCCAATCCTGAACCCCCCCTCCCACCTCCCACCCCATATCATCTCTCTGGATCATCCCCGTGCACCAGCCCCAAGCATCCTGTATCCTTTTAAAATGAAGCTAGATGACTTGATATGAATTTCAGAAGTCACGGCAGCAGCTCATGTCTTGACAATCTTTGCATCTGTTGCTGTGTGGATCACTCAAAGAAGTTCACTAGAGCTTCTGATGACATCACGAAAGACATTCAGATTACAAAAGATGCTTTGAGTTAAGTCTCTGGGGGCCTACCACCTGGAAATATCAACTGGCTGTCCTCTGAAGTCAGAAATTGGTTTATAATCTGTTTCAACAATTGACTTTTGTTTTTCCTTTGTTTCTAGAGAAATGCCTCTAGAAACAAAGGAAACATTGACTATTAAACATCTGACTGCTTGCAACATATAGACCTAATTTCAGAAATCCATCCACAATATTATCTATTGAAAATAGAGAACTGTTTAACTGAATTGACCTAGTCTCAGGACTAAGAGACTGCTTAAACCAAACGGAATTTCAATATACCAGTGAAATTTCTAAACTGTAAAATTTCTCAGGGAAGTTTCAAAGGCAGGAAATGACGAGTGGCTACCCCCAAATATGTCTCCTTTGAATAGAATTATTTTGAGTTGATAAAGTGGTATTAGATAATAGAATTGCTTTAGATTACCTGTTGGCTGAAAAGGGAGGAATCTCTTCTAAAGCTTCCCAGGTGTCACTAGTGGTAAAAAATCCACCAGCCAGTGCAGGAGACATGAGACTCAGCTTCCATTCCTGGGTTGGGAAGATTTTCTGGAGGAAGGCTTAGCAACCCACTCCAGTATTCATGCATGGAGAATCCCATGGACAGAGGAGCCTGGCAGGCTATATAATCCATGGGGGTCACAAAGAGTAGTACACCACTGAAGCAAATTAGCATATAGCTCTACCAAAGCAAATGCCTCCTACTGCACCTGGATCAAAACTTCTGGTGTTATAGAAACTCAGAGACAAGAAATAAGCTATTTGATGCCTATTCAGATATAGTCTTTGATTTACTTGATACCAACTGGTCAAGGTCATCGGAGAAGGCAATGGCACCCCACTCCAGTACTCTTGCCTGGAAAATCCCATGGACAGAGGAGCCTGGTGGGCTGCAGTCCATGGGGTCGCTAAGAGTCAGCACGACTGAGCGACTTCACTTTCACTTTTCACTTTCATGCATTGGAGAAGAAATGGCAAACCACTCCAGTGTTCTTGCCTGGAGAATCCCAGGGACGGCGGAGCCTGGTGGGCTGCCGTCTATGGGGTCGCACAGAGTCGGACATGACTGAAGCGATTTAGCAGCAGCAGCAGCGGGTTAAGGCCATGGGGATCCTCGCTAAGGAGCATATTCCAGTCTCCTGGCATTACCCTCCTGAAATCAGCACTGTGGACTCCCTGGTGTACTGTCTTCTCTTCAGGGTCTTAAATATATGTTAGCAGCCATCAGCAGTATAAGAAATGGTCTCACTGAACTTGGAGCAACAGAAACAAGGCAATGAGGTGACCAGCAAAACCAATTCTTCCACAGACTTTATATTGTACCTATAAGTTTCACCATTAGACAACAACGACCGAATCTCGATGGTTACTGAGAATGGTATTAGTATCAAATTGTGCTCATGATGTCATGTAGGAGAGGATGACCAAAAGAGGGGAAATAGTAAACAACCTGGCCATTAACCTGAAGTGGCTCCAATGTGTTGATAGTTTATATAAGTAAATAAAAACTAGGGAGCCAATGAATCCAAATTCAAGTATACAAAACTTTGGAAGAGCTAATAACAAAAAATTAACTACTTAAGCTACAGTCAATTATTTATTTGTTTGTTTGTTTTTGTTGTGCTTCCACATCTTCTTTTATAAAAACCTTTCCCAGCACTTGTTGATGGAGTGCTGCCAACCATTTTTGGTTTGGCACTGTACAGTTAAAATCAATGCTTGCTCAAATGCTTCAAAAGTTTGATGTATTCTATTTGTTTACCTTTTTGAAAATTAAAAAAAGTTATATTTACTAAAAAAGAAATGTGCCTTAATATATTATAATATGTATTTAGATAGACAAATGTTAAATGGTTTGTTGTCTTTGTATTCATGGTGAGAATTTTCTTTCTTGCAAAGCTCCTAAAAGTCATTATCTCGGTTTCTCAGAATACAAAACAACAGTTGACTACTGTGCATAACAGAACAATTTCTTTCATATGGTATAAAAGAACTAGTCTTTTCTGTTTGTAGATGTCACAACTTTCTAGGGGAAAATTCAGCAATCTTCTACTTTCTTCTAATCTATTAAAATTCTTCCAGGTTTCCTATTGCATCTACAGCCATGGGCCTGTGATTATCACTAACTAAAATGTAAATAGACTTTACAATTGAAAATATACACGCAGGATGAGTAAAGATTCATTATCAACTTGCCTACAACAGTACACAGACGTATGATTTCAGATTCTACTAAAGCTAACGGGAAATGTCCGAATGTCAAGCTAATTTCTATCAATATGTACTCAATAAGTGCTTTGGGAAATAGGATTAAGTTTGCTACTAAAGAAAACTATTTCTTGAAATCCTGATGCTATCCATCTTTACTCCTTTGATTAATAAGTATTCTAAAACTATGTGGACATATACCCATATCATCTAAATATTAATATATAACCTGGGGCCTTATTTTTATATTACTTATTATAAATATTGACATGAATTATATTAAAATAAAATGTGATCATTAATTGTGATTATAGTCAATAGACTTTCTGATATATTGAATAAGATAAAATAATAATAATGTTCTAAATTAATGTAAGAAAGAGCAGTTCAATTTAAATGGAGTACAATCTAGAAAATTTAGCTATATAATTTTGTTTTAATACAATTTCTCTCTCATAGAAATATAACTGAATAGAAATGCATAGTCAATGTTAACATATATAATTTTATAAAAAATGAAATAATATTTTAAAAATATAAATGAAATATTCAGTCTGTAATAATTAACTGAACTGGAGTTATGTCACTGAGTCCACATAATGCCATCTAATATTTGAGTGGATTTTTATAATTTAAAATGATTTTTTTCAACATTATTTTATTTTCCCAAGAAATCTATAAGGGTATTAGACAAATGTTATTAATATTATTTCACAGAACAGGAAATTAAATTTGAGTTACTTAAGTTATAATTGGCATACATAAAATTATGACCCCACCTTTCTTTTTAAAATGCCCATTTAATGTTTATCTCATGATACCTTATTGCATATTTTCAGTGACAAATTTTGCAGCTTCCGTATAATGAAATTATAAAACATTCTGGTGATTTTTCTTGTATTTTGAAGTATATCATTTGAACAAACAGTATTTACATACATAACAGTATTTAGATAATCAAACTCTCCCAAGAGAGTTATACATTTCTACTTATTTATTTTATTCAGCTTTATGAAAGTGGGAGCAAACTAGAACAAGTTGAGAAGAAATAGATTTTTGTGTGACAAAAATTAAAAACCTATTTCATATTTATAGAGCAATATTCATATTACATTTCCAGAGCTATTCCAAAATATTTTATACTAATTTTAAGCTAATACAAAAGTTGTATAGGTCATTTTTATCTAGGAAAGTTGACTTTGATATTAATTTTTCAAAGTGTCTGAATGTACACAAAACATTTACACAAGTAATTTTGTTTGTGGATCTCAGAATTTACAATTTGATGTGTGCTGATGAAATATAGTTTTGAAGTTGACAAATTGAACCTGCTAAGAAAATCATTTTACATTTCATATTTTCATACAGGATCTACCAAGAACTTGCTACTTACTATTACAAAGACATCATCATAATGTAACTGGTAGTTCTAGTAGAAAATTATTAGTGCCTTATACACTTTGACTCTTAGCGACCCCATGGACTGTGGCCCACCAGTCTCCTCCGTCCATGGGATTTTCCAGGCAAGAGTACTGGAGTAGGGTGCCATTGCCTTCTCCGTTGATAAAGCAGAGGAGCTTCCAAATATGGGATTATCTCTGAGAAATCTATGAAGAAAGAAAATACCTGGCAAGTTATCTGGTTCATCTAACTACTTCAGTTAATCATTTACAATATGGGAACATATGTAGTGAAATTATCCCCAGACCGAAAACAGTAAATGGTTAACATAAGAGAAAATGACTGATTAATATAAAAATTTGATTTAAATTATTGGTTTGTATAATCTGTGTTTGAATTTAAAGTAAAATATAATAACTAGAGAACATTTTGAAAATAAAATAGCACAAGAAAAATTAAGTATCAATATTGTTTCCAAACTACACAAATGGCATTAAAGAGGTAACAAAGGTATTTTTATAAGATAACATTTACAATCCACAATGAGAAAACAATACAAATATTTATGAACCAAATATGACAGCCTTTAATTTGTAATGCATGCATGGGAGAGGAATAAAAGAGTTAGTGAAAACATGTCAGAAATAAGAATTGTTAACTATCTTTTATCAGCCTATGCCACATTAAGTAGAACTAAATTAAGTCGAGAATATGAGAAAGTTATTTTGATTTAATGAATATAAACTCTTCTAATTTGAAAAGAGGTTATAAATGGAAAACTGTGTCAGACTATAAGACCATTCCTAACCTCCAAAATTATGTTGTAATATTAATTATGAAATATCATTAAAATAGCAATACTTAATAGTATCACTTTTGATTACATTTTTATGAATTTTAGCAATAGGCAAATGTAATCTATGTTGTCGAATGTCGTATTATATCTATCTTTGGAGGGGGACACAGATGGAGAGAGGCCTCATGGAGTACTTCTGGAGTTGCACTAAATTCTAAGTCTTAATCTGAGGGGTCACTGTGTAAGCATATTAATCATGTGATAATTCATCTCAGTTATTGCAATTTCAATTTGTGTCCTTTTCTATATCTATGATATGTTTCCATAAATGTCTACTGAAATATAATCAGACATTTCACTTATAAAAGAATGTAGATTTTTAAATTAAACCTTCAATTCTTTCAAAGAATGATATGTAAATAATAGTTCAATAGAGTACAAGAGATTAATAAAATATATGAGTCAAGGCAACAATCATAAGTTCATCTCCAAACTTACTGAAAAAAATATTTGCTTCATCTCCAAACTTACTTTGCTTCACCCAATCAGCTATTTCTGATAGAAAAAAAAATTTCTACCAAGATATATATCATTTCTCTTTATCCCTGTGTATACACATAAACACATATGTAATAAAATGGTTACATTAAAAAGTTTATACAGGAGTTGCATCATCAAATAGTTGAAAGAGATGTTTTCTACTATCTTCCCATCAAATCAACCTAATTTTAACAATTACTTGTGGAAGTGCTTTTATGGAAGTCTAGGCTGTCAGCAGAGAAGTTCCAGCAAAGTGTTAGAGCAAAATAATCTAAGATTGGATGAACTGAGAGGGTAAGAATACTTTCACTTTACTAATGTTACTCCTCCCCTAAAGAAGCACAACTCAATGACAAGAGAGCTCTTCTTTGTGTTTTCTCCCACAGGGGAAAGTGAAAGCATGTGAGAAAGCATCCAGCTTTCCCAGAAGTGTGGAGTGCTGCCAAAGAGATCCACTTTATTCTTTTCCCATCTGGAAAAGTTCTGAGCCTCAGAACAGAGCTGATGGAAGGTATTAATCTCCCAAACCCAGGCAGTAAAGACAGGAAAAGATGACTGCTTCTTCAATGCAAAGACAGCAACACAAAACTTCAAAGAATGTGAAAACCCAAGGCATCCTGACATCAACAAAGGAACATGATAATTTTCCATTAATTTACTCCAAATAAATGAATATCTGTGATGTGCCCAATAAAGAATTTGAAACAATTGCTTCAAGGAAGTGAAGAGAGCTACAAGGAAGCACAGAAAGATAATTTAAAAAAAAATCAGGAAACATTACTTAGCAAAATAAGAAGTTCAAGAGAGAGTTGGAAATCATCAAAAACAACAAAACAGAAATTCTGGAGTTAAAGAATACAATGAATATTAATAAAAAGAAAACTGTGATAGAAAGAATGAACCACAGACTAGATCAAACAAAAGAAAAAAATCTGTGAAGTAAGACAAATCATTTCAAATTATCCACTTCAAGGAAAGCAAAGAAAAAATAATAAAGAGAGTGAGGAATCCCTACATGAACTATGGGAAAACATTAAGAAAAAAAAAAAAAAAACCTCTATTCAGTAAAACAGACCCAGAAGGAGAAGAAAGGGAGAAAGGGGAAGAAAGCTTACTCAGAGAAATGATGGTGAGTACTCCTCAGATATTGGGAGATTTGTACATCCAAATTCATTAAGTTCAAAAGCTCTCCTACATTTTAACCCAAAATAACCTTTACAGGCCAGAAGATAGGAGGATGATATACTCATAGTGCTGGGGAAAAAAACGCCGACCAACAACACTGAGCAAGGCTAAATTATCCTTAAGAAAAAAGGGAAACATAAAGATTTTGCCAAACAAAGGCTAAAAGAATTAGTCAAATTTGACCTCTCTCACACAAAATAATGAAAATAATTCTTCAAGCTTGAAGCAAAGCATGATAATTACCAACATATGAAAACATGAAAATATAAAACACACTGGTAGATGTAAGCTTGTAGCCAAATTCAGAAGATACTAATACTATGCAGTGTGGCTTCCCCCGTGGCTCAGAAGGTAAAGAAACTGCCTGCAATGCAGGAGACCCGGGTTTGATTCCTGGTTCAGGAAGATCCCCTGGAGAAGGAAGTACAACCCTTTCCAGTATTTTTGCATGGAGAATCCCATGGACAGAGGAGCCTGGAGGACTACAGTCCATGGAGTTGCAAAGAGTCACAACATGGCTGAGCGACTAACACTTTCACATTCAATACTGTAATATTATGGTGTAATACTCACTTAACTCTAGTATAAAAATTAAAGTATTAAAAATAACTATAGTTTGGAAAACTTGTCAAGGTTACAAAATATTAAAATAAGTAAAATGTGACACTGAAAACATAACATGTACAAAGGGAAAGAAGAGTAGAGTTTTTGTACACGATAAACATTAAGTGATCTGCATAAATGTTTTATATAAGCTTCATGGTAACCACAGGAATATTTTACAGTAGATATAAAAAAGATAAGAAAATGGCATTAAAGCAAACTATTATGTGATTAGAATGAGCGCTTGATGCTTTTGAACTGTGGTGTTGGAGAAGACTTTTGAGAGTCCCTTGGACTGCAAGGAGATGCAACCAGTCCATCCTAAAGGAAATAAGTCCTGAAAACTCATTGGAAGGACTGATGTTGAAGCTGAAACTCCAATAATTTGGGCACCTGATGTGAAGAGCTGACTCATTTGAAAAGACCCTGATGTTGGGAAAGATTAAAGGCTGGAGGAGAAGGGGATGACAGAGGATGAGATGGTTGGATGGCATCACTGACTCAATGGACATGAGTTTGGGTAAACTCCGGGAGTTGATGATGATCAGGGAGGCCTGACATGCTGCAGTCCATGGGGTCCCAAAGAGTCAGACACAACTGAGCTACTGAACTGAACTTAACAAATAGGATTAAAGTCTTATATATCAATAATTATTCTGATGTGAATGGATTAAATTCTCCAGTCCACTCAAAAGACACTTGTGTATGTATGTATGCAAGCACACACATACACAATGAAATTTTACTCATTCATAAAAAAGAATGAAAATTTGCCATATGCAGCATATGTGGATGGACTTGGAGGGCATTATGCTAAGTTCTGCTTTATTGACTATGCCAAAGCTTTGACTGTGTGGATCACAATAAACTGGAAAATTCTGAAAGAGATGGGAATACCAGACCACCTGACCTGCCTCTTGAAAAACCTATATGCAGGTAAGGAAGCAAAAGTCAGAACTGGACATGGAACAATAGACTGGTTCCAAATAGGAAAAGGAGTTCGTCAAGGCTGTATGTTGTCACCCTGCTTATTTAACTTCTGTGCAGAGTATATCATGAGAAACTCTGGGCTGGAAGAAGTACAAGCTGGAATCAAGATTGCTGGGAGAAATATCAATAACCTCAGATATGCAGATTACACCACCCTTATGGCAGAAAGTGAAGAGAAACTAAAGAGCCTCTTAATGAAAGAGGAGAGTGAAAAAGTTGGCCTAAAGTTCAACATTCAGAAACCTAAGATCATCACATCCCGTCCCATCATTTCATGGGAAATAGATGGGGAAACGGTGGAAACAGTGGCAGACTTTATTTTTGGGGGGCTCCAAAATCACTGCAGATGGTGATTGCAGCCATGAAATTAAAAGATGCTTACTCCTTGGAAGGAAAGTTATGACCAACCTAGATAGCATATTAAAAGGCAGAGACATTACTTTGCCAACAAAGGTCCATCTAGTCAAGGCTATGGTTTTCCCAGTGGTCATGTATGGATGTGAGAGTTTGGACTGTGGAGAAAGCTTAACGCCAAATAATTGATGCTTTTGAACTGTAGTGTTGGAGAAGACTCTTGAAAATCCCTTGGACTGCAAGGAGATCCAATCATTCCATTCTAAAGGAGACCAGTCCTGGGTGTTCTTTGGAAGGACTGATGCTAAAACTGAAACTCCGATACTTTGGCCACCACATGCGAAGAGTTGACTTATTGGAAAAGACTCTGATCCTGGGAGGGATTGAGGGCAGGAGGAGAAGGGGACAACAGAGGCTGAGATGGCTGGATGGCATCACTGACTCGATGGACATGAGTTTGAGTAAACTCTGGGTGTTGGTGATGGACAGAGCAGCCTGGCATGTTGTGATTCATGGGGTTGCAAAGAGTCGGACACAACTGAGTGACTGAACTGAACTGAATGCATTTCGTGCCCTGACTTAGTTTGTTAAAGTACCTGCCTAGTAAACAGGAAATCTTGGTTTCATATCCCAGCAGTTCCTCTGGAAGTGTTAGTTGCTTTTGGGCTTTCTTGGTGGCTCAGAGGGTAAAGAATCTGTCTACAATGCAGGAGACCGAAGGGAATGGCTATCCACTCCGGTATTCTTGCCTAGAGAATTATGTGGACAGCGGAGCCTGTCCACGAACTGGTGGGCTACACAGTTCATGGGGTCACAGAAGAGCTGAACATGACTAACTGACTAACACTTTCACTTCCCTTCACTGCAGTGTGATTAGAATCACCACAACTTTCTTACCATGTCACGCACAAACAGACACACACTTACACAATAAAGATTATATTAACAAACACAGAGATAACCTTATCTAGCAATCCTCTTTAAGTACTTGAACCATCAATTTGAACTAGCTAAGGTTTCTAGTTGAATCACATTATCTGTTATTCATGTTTTACTCTCACTGAGGATTGTTTATTTACTAGAAATGTACCCTTTATCAAACCTGTCATATTTTTACAGTGTACTTATTTTAAATACTTTCCATATGTTATTCCGAAAGTGAAGACATATGGTTCAGATAGCTTTACCATATGCATGCAATGATAAACTTACATTACAGCAATCACTACACTTTTAATTCATGAATTAACTCAGTTCAAATTATATTTTCCATCATACCAAACTAATTTCAAATATTTAATTGCATTTAAAAATAAATTTTCAACTAATTATTATTACCTATTGAACACTGAATTGAAATGGAAAATAAATTATGATATAAGAGATAAGTCTGAATGTTAAATATGTCACTGTAATAGATTAAGAAGAATTTTGAACATGTGACTTATAGGTTCTAAGACTTCAAGGTAAAGGATATCAGTAAGGAACATGGAAGTAAGAAATAGTCACTGCAAAGGAAAAATTTACACTTATTGTGCTTCTTGGCATCAAAGGGACTGTATCTATAGTATATAGACCATACTTTAACTATAATGGTGTTATTGATTTTTTTTTTAAAGGGAAGCAAAAAATGACTTTCTTTTTCTTTTTTGCTACTTTTAATTAGGTAAATAAGAATGTGCAGTGAAGAAGAATTGTCTTACTTTTCATTTTATATTCCTGTGGTTCAAGAAATCATATCAATGTCCAAAGTAGAAAATGAGTGAACAAATTTTTTGTTTTCTGCAACACAGGTTCTGAGAGGTTAAAAATGCTTTTGAGTTTTAGTTCTTCTGAGAAAGATTTAATAATTAACTCATATAATGTGACCCATTCAGGTTCAAAATAAGATTTTCCACTGATAGTTTTCCTGAGTGGAATATAATGTATTTGACCAGGCAAATGCAAGGTTTTGACTCTGCTTTATATAGATAAGTATAAATAGGTAAGTATTTAACTCAATTCACTAATATTTTTGGAAACACAATTCAGAAGTTTTACATATATACTGATGGCAAAAAAAAGCACAAGTAAAGAAAAATATGCACACAATATTGGCTTTTTCTCATAATTATCATTGCCTGATTTTGTCATTGGAGTTTTTCAATGGATGATGACTGGGAATTTATATGATTACAACTTTTTTCAAAGACTGTTACCACATCTAGTTTACTTTGTTCCCTCAGAGACACTGTGTGACCAGCACCTAGTTGATGCCCAGAAAGTGGTTGTTGAATTGAACTAACCTAACCTAAAATACAGTGACTCCTTATTTCTTTGTATTTTGTGTATTGCTTGCACATAAGAAACATTTAATATGCATTTATTTAACTTTAAGCTGAAATAAGTAAAGTTGAAGTAGGTCAGTCCTGTAGGACACAGTGCTCAAAATAATATAATTGTTATCATGGGGAAAATCTCATTTTAGTTGTTGTTTTTATTTGACTTCTTTTACCTATAAATATTGGACATGTGATTTAAGAATTAACAATCTCTGCTTAACTACTAGTAATAAATTTATTTTCCATAACCTGCAGGTAGGAGTAGGCAAACTTTCGATATAAAGAATATTTTTCATAGTGAGTATTTTGTAATCATGTATTGAAAAATAGAATATTTTCTGCATCATCAATCTAGTGTATTTAATTATATTGTCATTTATAGTAACATTTCATTTAAATTTGAGCATCAGTTGGACATCATGGTAAGACACTCATTTAAAGGGCTCAAATAGATTAGAAAATTACAAAAGTTAGTCATTAATATTATAGGCCACATGCCATTTTGGGTTACAATGTGATTCATTTTTTTCATCAGGGTTTTTATCATTTTTAAACATGTATTAATAAGACATGTTTACTTGTAAGCATTCAGAAGTTTAACAAACTTAGGTTGATTATTGTTATCTGAAATGTTCAGCTTAGTGGATTTTCTTTTTTAAAAGACTTAACTTGACAGAAGCATATTGTGCCACTGGAAGAAGTGATTAATCCTTATATTCATGGATTAGTAAAATGATAGTGTAAAACTTGTCATAAATACTAAGCTTAGCTAAGTAAATTTTCCTTTCACCCTCAGTAAATTTTTCTCCACAGGAGAAAAATCTGTCTTAGGAATTATTACTCGGGTTGTGTTTTTTCTCTTTCTTCTTAGTTTTTATTCTATTTTTATTCCATAAAAAGAACTTTTCTTCAATAGGTAGAAAGTTCACTTTCTTTTCCTTTCACAGGTTTGAGTCTCAAAATAGAAAACATTTAGAGAAAATACAAGTAGTAGCTTTGCTCTGTGTATCAATTTTGGTTGCAGTCTAAAGTAATGTGTCAAGTATATTCATTCTCATGTCACTGTTCTTAAATATTAATAAATCTCAAATGATGAAAGGTTTTGTAAGTAATATAGTCTCATTTGCATTACATGGAAAAGCATATAATTTATATTATACTAAATCATTGTTTTCTATGAGTGTTTTATATTTCCCTTGAGTAGTTACGTTCTATATAAATATGAATTTAATACAGGCTATGGTAATACAATTTTGAATACTTATAAATATAATGAAAATTAATAGTTCAAAGTACACAAAAGATAAATGTCAGATATTTAAATATACATTATCAAAATGAAGTAAAATCTGTTGTAACAGTTAATGTGGGACTTTACATGATCTTAAAAATATATAAAAGATGAACACCTCCTAATATTTATATGAGGATGGAGCAAGATAATCTCATGTATAGTATGTGGATTGCTGTAATGCAAAGTTTTCTATATGTCAAAAAGGGAGATTCTATATTCAAATTTTATTAGACTAAGTCATATAAAATAGCCATTTTAAATACCAGAAATTATGAAATATTTCACGTATTTCAGCATACTATTTCACAAAACATAGCATTGAAACATACCATCTGACCTTCTTCCTACTCTTGGTTCACTATGTAAGCAAAGGATAGTCCATGTATTAAAATCATTTCTAAAGACAGCATCTTAAAAACTGTATATATCATGGCAAAATTATATGGCAGCAAAATATAAGAGCAATGCACTGTGCAGTTGTACGTTAAGCCTGTACATTATTTCAAATAATTGAGTTAGGTTTATAAAGTCATCATAATCTAGACCTGGAAAGATGTCATAAGGCATTCAAATAATGCTTGACATTCAGAGAAGTCAACTGGTTTGTCAAAGGTCACACAGCTACTGCAACTGAGAATTGAATATGTGTCTTCAAGTCTGCAATCTTAATGGGAATTTTCAAATAAGATTTAGCATAATATGTTACTTGGCTTCTGAAGTGAAAAATGAAGAGGGAGACATGTTGGTACAAGCCTAAAATGACTAGTCAAAAGATGAAAAAAAATATTAGATGAAAGCAGGAGCCTAAGAGAAGAGTCAAACCCCACACATTTCAAGATTGGCAATTCTAAGCAATTTCAGTGAAATATTGAGATTCAAGAAGAATCTAGTATGAGGTTTTCAAAAGAAGGATGTTGCAAATATCATAGGCAAAATATGAAATTCTCAGATAGATAGTAAGGAGAGATTAAAAGTTTTTAAAAAATGATATGATAAAGTTCTAGATTTGTACCAGAGGGGAAAAGTAATTGAGTGGATGGAAAATTCACTTCCTGAAAAAAGGGAATTCAGCAGCCAGAAATTGAGATGTTCAGGGTATGAAACTTGATTTGGAGAAGCTACGATGAGAATTACTGTGAAACATGAAAGCCCACTGATTACTCAGGTAGGAGTAATGGATATGTTCCTTTTATGCTGAAAGAGATACAAAATATATTCCTGTAATTAAGTACAGGGATTAAAGGAATTGTCTAGGATTGTCTAGACACTTGGGATTGTCTAGGCTTGTAAGAGAACTAGTGGAGACCCTTATTAATTGTTCTTTCAAGATGTTTCTTCTAAAGAGTAGAAAAAATAATTTCAAAATCCATTCCAAAAATATAATTTGTACTTCCTGCAAGCCATATAAAAATTAACACCTCTCTTCTCTGCTCCCTACAATAGTTTGATTTTATCTCCAATACACCATGTATTCCTTTCTCCTCTGCATAAGATCCATGTGCTTCATGTTGCCTTCCCTTCTAGACTCCACATTTTGCAGGATATACTGGTATCTCCCACAGTGATCAGAATGGTGCTATACACTCCATAAAGGGCTTCCCTGGTGGCTCAGACAGTAAAGAACTCACCTTGAATGAGGAGATGCAAATTCGATTCCCTGGGTCAGGAAGATCCCCTGAAGAAGAGAATGGCAACCCACTCCAGATTTTTGCCTGGAGAGTCCCATGGACAGAGGAGCCTGACAGGATATAGGCATGAAGTTTCAAAGAGTTGGACATGACTGAGTGACTAAGCACACACACACACACAAACACTCCCTAAAACTGTAACAGCATATTTGTCAAAACGTGATCTGCCTCTTGAGAAACCTATATGCAGGTAAGGAAGCAAAAGTTAGAACTGGACATAGAACAACAGACTGGTTCCAAATAGGAAAAGGAGTACATCAAGTCTGTATATTGTCATCCTGCTTATTTAACTTCTATGCAGAGTACATCATGAGAAACGCTGGGCTGGAAGAAGTACAAGCTGGAATCAAGACTGCTGGGAGAAATAACAATAACTTCAGATATGCAGATGACACCACCTTTATGGCAGAAAGTGAAGAGGAACTAAAGAGCCTCTTGATGAAAGTGAAAGAGGAGAGTGAACAAGTTGGCCTAAAGCTCAACATTCAGAAAACTAAGATCATGGCATCTGGTCCCATCACTTCATGGGAAATAGATGGGGAAATGGTGGAAACAGTGGCAGACTTTATATCGGGGAGCTCCAAAATCACTGCAGATGGAGATTGCAGCCATGAAATTAAAAGATGCTTACTCCTTGGAAGGAAAGTTATGACCAACATAGATAGCATATTCAAAAGCAAAGACATTACTCTGCCGACAAAGGTCTGTCTACTCAAGGCTATGGTTTTTCCAGTGGTCATGTATGGATGTGAGAGTTGGACTGTGAAGAAAGCTGAGCACCAAAGAATTGATGCTTTTGAACTGTGGTGTTGGAGAAGACTCTTGAGAGTCCCTTGGACTGCAAGGAGAGCCAACCAGTCGATTCTAAAGGAGATCAGTCCTGGGTGATCACTGGAAGGACTGATGCTAAAGCTGAAACTCCAATACTTTGGCCACCTCATGCAGAGTTGACTCACTGGAAAAGACCTTGATGCTGGGGGGTGGGGGGGATTGGAGGCAGGAGGAGAAGGGGACAACAGAGGATGAGAAGATTGGATGCCATCACTGACTCGATGGACATGAGTTAGAGTGAACTCCAGGACTTAGTGATGGACAGGGAGGTCTGGTGTGCTGCGATTCATGGGGTCACAGAGTCAGACATGACTGAGCAACTGAACTGAACTGAACTGAATTGACATGGTGCTATCTAAAGCAAAAGTTTCTCAGTCATGTCAAGTTCTTAAGGACCCCATGGACTATAGCCAGCCAGTCTCCTCTGTCCATGAGATTTTCCAGGCAAGAATACTGGAGTGGGTTGCCATTCCTTCTCTAGGAGATCTTCCAAATCCAACGATTGAATCCAGGTCTCCTGCATTGCAGGCAGATTCTTTACTCTTTAGGTCACCAGGGAAGCCCAATACTATCTATACCTGTGTCAAAGTTATGGTTAAATAATGCAATTTAAACTGCTTTGGGAAATATTATTAATTTCAATGGCAATAAATTCTATGAAAGTTAGCAATTTCTGAATGTCTACCATGAGCAGGCAGTTCTAACTGCTTTACAGTGCCTAACTCACTTAATCCCCTCAACAATGTTATTGGACAGGTACAATTATTATCCCCATTTGTTGGCTAAGAAAACTGGAGCATAGAAAAATCAAAATTCCTATGATGTAATAGGTACTTTGTTGTTGTTTAGTCACTAAGTTGTGTCCTACTCTTTTGTGACCCCATGGTCTGTAGCCCACCAGGCTCCACTGTCCATGAGATTTCACCAGTAAGAATACTGAAGTGGGTTGCCATTTCTTTCTCCAAGAGATTTTCCTTCTCCAAGGATCTAGCTCACATCTCAAGCATTGACAGGTGGATTCTTTACACTGAAGCATCTGTGAAGTCCAATAGGTATTTCCATTGATATAAATATATTAAAGGGGCACTTTGATTTTTCAAGGGCATTGTATAAATATGCATCATCGGTTGAATCTTACCTACGGTTAATAGTTCAACCACTTCAATTTCACTCATATACTTCTGCCTTATGGTCTCTGGTTCATATCCTCTACTGGTAACAATGCCTTTAAGGTATAATTCCAATCACAAGACACTCCCAAAGACATAGCTACATTTGACAAGATTGCTCAACAAAACATATGAAAAAAGAAAGTTAAAATCATTACAAGTTAAGGTTAAAATCATTACTTTGCCTAACCAATGGATAATGTTAGATTTATAGATTTAACAGTAACTTTAGTAAATCTCATTTTTAATTTTTTAATTGGAGAATAATTGTTTTACAATGTTGTATTGGTTTCTGCTGTAGAGTAACTTGAATCAGCCATAAATATGTATGTGTATATACTGTATACATATTCGCTTCCACTTGAGTCTCCTCGCTACCTGTCTATCCCACCACTCTACGTCATTACAGAGTCCTTAAATTCTTAACAGTGTCATTTTAGAAGTAAAAAATAAATAAATAAATAAACTAAATGGCATGTGTGCTTTCTAGAACTACTCCAAAGGTTGCTCAATGAAGTATGTTAATTATTAAAGAATAACCACATTGTCAAATAATGTGTAGTTTTATAATAAATATTACTAAAAGATTTATAGATTGTGACATATATCCTGTTTGGGAAATTTTCACATGCAACGTGACTTGCATTTAATTTGTTTATAACAGTATTTTAGTGTTACTAAAAACATACACATATACCTGTCTCCTGCTAATCTGCCATACATGTATATTTTTGCTGTCTTTTCTTCTGCTATAGTTTTCTGACTTAGTGATGCACAATCACAACTGTGATTTGCAAAAGATAAGAATGACTGTAACTCAAAGACACAAGAATAATTATGTTTAAGATATAAGCAGGACTTTAATCATCATTGAACAACAAACTTAAATAGATTTTTTTATATTTTGTAAATTGTAATCTCACTGCTCCTACTCTCAAGTATGAAAACATACTGCCATATTCATGAGTATTAAATTACTACAGGAATTATAGAAAATGTAATTTCCTCTATAAGTACCAGATTACTTGAAACTTTTCTCATTAATCCAGACAAACCAATATACTGCAGTTAAGAATTGATACCCTTGATAGATATTAATGTTGTAAGTTCTGTGAATTTATCTAAGTGAACTAAATACGAACAACCATCTTCCTCACTGAAGCATCATTATTCTTTTTTACATTTGATTTTGTCATCTTAATTGGAGTTATTAAACAAAAATAGCTATAACAACTCAAAAAAGTCATGAATCTGTCACTTCATAAAATTGCTTTCCTCCAAACACTGGCAAGTATATTAGTTTATAATTATTTAGAAATTCTAATAGTGTAAAAATGCTTTGAAGAAGAATATAGTAAAAATAAATTCTAAGTATGACAGACCTCACACAGACCTTGTGTTTTATGTTCAACGTGCAGAAACAAAGTATAGAAAACCCAGAGATAAACCCATGCACCTATGGTCATGGAACCTATGACAAAGGAAGCAAGAATATACGATGGAGAAAAGACAGACTCTTCAATCAGTGGTGCTTGGAAAACTGGACAGCTACATGTAAAAGAATAAAATTAGGCACTCCCTAGACCCTGATGCTGGGAGGAATTGGGGGCAGGAGGAGAAGGGGATGACAGAAGATGAGATGGCTGGATGGCATCACCGACTCAATGCACATGTGTTTGGGTGAACTTCGGGAGTTGGTGACGGACAAGGAGGCCTGGTGTGCTGTGATTCATGGGGTCGCAAAGAGTCGGACACGACTGAGCAACTGAACTGAACTCACTGAACACCATACAGAAAAAATAAACTCAAAATGGATTAAAGACTTAAATATAAGACTGGACACTATAAAAACTCTTAGAGAAAAACACAGAACCTTCTTTGACATAAATCACAGCAAGGTCTTTTTTGACCCACCTTCTAGAGTAATGGAAATAAAAGCAAAAATAAACAAATGATACCTAATAAAACTTAAAATCTTTTGCACAGCAAAACTATAAACAAAAGGAAAAGACAACCCTCAGAATGGTAGAAAATATTTGCAAATGAAGCAACTGACAAGGGATTAATCTTCAAAAAACAGCTCATGCAGCTCAATATAAAATAATATACAAAAAATGAAAAAAAAATGGGTGGAAGACCTAAATAGATATTTCTCCAAAGAAGACATACAGGTGGCCAACAAAGACATGAGAAGATGCTCAACATCACTAATTATTAGTGAAATAAACTTTCCAGGTAGCTCAGTGGGTAAAGAATCTGCCTGCAATGCAGAAGACCTGAGTTCAAACCCTGGGTTGGGAAGATGCCCTGGAGAAGGGCATGGCAACCCACTCTAGTACTCTTGCCTGGAGAATGCTGTGGACAGAAGAGCCTGTTGGGCTACAGTCCATGGGATCCCAAAGAGTCAGTCATGACTAAAGTGACTGAGCACAGCACAGCTCAACAAATTAAAACTACAGTGAGATACAATGAGTTATCACCCACCTCACCTAGGTCAGAATGGCCATCATCAAAATAATCTACAAACAATAAGTGCTGGAGAGGATGTGGAGAAAAGGAAACCCTCCTTCACTGTTAATGGAAATGTAAATTGGTATAGCCACTGTACTTCCCACAAAAACTTAAAAGAGAACTTCCATGTGATCCAGCAGTCCCATTTCTGGGCATATACCCTGAGAAAACCATAATTCAAAAAGCTATCTGTATCCCAGTGTTCATTTCAATACTGCTTACAATAGCCTGGAAGCAATCTTAATGTATGTCAACAAAGGAGTGGATAAAGATGCGGTATATTTGTACAATGGAAAGTTACTCAGCAGTAAAAAGGAATGAAACAGAGACATTTTCAGACACCTGGATATACCTAGAGACTGTCATACAGAGTGAAGTAAGTCAGAAAGAGAAAATCAAGCATAATATCACTTACATGTTGATTCTAGAAAAATAGTATAGATGAACTTATCTGCAAAATGAAACAGAGACACAGATACAGAGAACAAACTCATGGATACCACGGGGG
Organism: Oryx dammah; assembly: GCF_014754425.2. Classification (NCBI taxonomy): domain Eukaryota; kingdom Metazoa; phylum Chordata; class Mammalia; order Artiodactyla; family Bovidae; genus Oryx; species Oryx dammah. Next base: position 9,031,207 of record NW_024070191.1, read on the forward strand.
TAAGAATAGGGGTGGGATGAATTGGGAGGTTGGGATTGCCACATGCACACTATGATGTATAAAATAGATAACCAATGAGAACCTGAGCTTCCCAGTAGGCTCAGTGGTAAAGAATATTCTTGCCAATGCAGGAGACATGGGTTCTATCCTTGGGTTTGGAAGGTCCCCTGAGAAGGAAATGGAACTCACTCCAATAGTCTTGCCTGTGTAATCCCATAGACAGAGGGACCTGGTGGCTTACACACATGGTGTCACAAAAGATTCAGAAACAATTGAGCAACTAACACTTTCACAAGCAATAGTATAAAATAACTAATAATGTTCAAAAAAATCAATTATTCAGAGTTCAAAAAAAATGAAAGCAAGTAGAATCACATGACGTTTTGTGCTAAAGAAAAAAAGGTAACCAAGAAAAGGGAAATCATAGGAAGCTACACTCTTACGATTACAAGAAGCTACACTCATGTTATCATCAACTAGAAGGTGCCTTCATACATTTCAGTGGTTTCTGTCTAATAAGCCTTCACAGAGACTCATTAAAGAAGGCCATTAACAAATATTCTGAAAACTATTTGTAATGAATCATATTATGCATTAATGTGTATATTTCTTTAGAATTCAAAGAATTAGTGTGATTTTTCTTATAAAATATTGGTTTAGACACTGCAAGAAAACAGCAGAGGAAGATTTAAAAGCAATGGTAAATTCTTTTATCTGTCAAAATGTGTCTGAAATTTTACTGATATTCCTACTAAAACGCAGAGAAATACAGGCCTGGATTAAATTTTCATATTGTCGCTCTCCTAATATAAGGATTAAATGAAATGCTGCAAGTGGCGTATGACTGAAGAATATCATGTACTACATCAGCAACTAGCACAACTATACAAACATTATTATTATCAAAGACAGGAATCTGCCCAACTACTCATCAATTTCATACAAATTCTTTACCTTATTTAAGAACATTTTCTTCCTTGAAAGTCTTTTTTACCATTCTTTCAATAAATATTGGCTAAACTAAAATAGTTACATTTGTATATGTGTGCCTTGATAAAAATCACAACTCCAAGTCAACTTATCAGTACACCTGTGGTGGATTCATGTCAATGTATGGCAAAACCAATACAGAATTGTAAAGTAAAATAAATAAATAAATAAATAAATAAAATAAAGTTAAATTTAGTTTTTATTTAATTAAATTCAATGTTATCTGAAAGCATATTTCCATTGAATTGACATAATTGGAATTGTTTAATTTTACCTGATAAAAGGGGCTAGGTCTCTGTTGGATCCAAAATATCTGACAGTTAGAAGGACAAGTGACTCAGTTGTGTCCAACTCCTTGAGACCCCATGGACTACAGAGTCCGTGCAATTCTCCAGGCCAGAATTTTGGAGTGGGTGGCCTTTCCCTTCTCCAGGGAATCTTCCCAAACCAGGGGTAGAATCCATGTCTCCTGCATTGCAGGCAGATTCCTTACCTGCTGAGCCACAAGGGAAGCTTTAGAGTTGGAAAGAGGGACCTAATTATATGGCATCCTTGAAAATAGTCAACAACTGTAAGAGAACGATATGGGAAAGGAATGCCTATGGGCATTTTCTTCCCAATAGAACTCATCGAATTAAGAAATTCTGTCTCATTATTTATTACGTGTATATTTTTATAATTATGATCATCTCCTTTGGGGACTACACTTTGATGCACATTTTGTTTGAGGCTGTCTTGTATGGTGCATATACACTCTTTCCATATCTTTATATTTTCTCTTTTGAATAGTTTCTATTATCCCGAACATTTTTCATTATTCTGTTTTCAATTTGTAGAATTTTTAGCTTTTTTAATATTCAATTATAGTTGATTTACAAAGTCGTATTAGTTTCAGCTGTACAGCAAGGTGAATCAATTATATATATATATATATATATACACACACACATATTCATTTTTTCAGGTTCTTTTCCCATATAGGTTATCTTCACTATTATTTTCTGAAAAGTTTAGAGAATAATTAAATGTATCCAGTGAAATTTTCACCTCACAGTTTGTAGTCTTCATTTATAAAATTTTATCTTCCCTATATATTCTATGCCTTCACTTAACATTTTGCAGTTTTAATTTTCTTGTTTCAACTTTTTGAGTATACAATACTTGATGCAATGTACAATCAGTAAACATAACTGTTTTAATGTCTTTTCCTTCTAAATCTAATATGTTTCAATACTGACTGGCTTTATTTTGATTGATTGTGTTTTCTCCTTATCTTGGGACAAATTTTTTTTTTTTCTGCTTCTTGCCATGCCTGATAATTTCTTTTTGTTGTTGTTGAATTTGAGGAATTATCATCTTTTGGGTGATTTTGTTTTCCTACAATTTCTCTTGCACTTTATGTTGGGACTCATTTAAATTACTTCAAGGCCAATTGACTTTTTCTCTAATAATTTTAAAATTTATTATAAGTTGATAGAAGACTGTTTATTGTTGTTCAGTTACTAATTTGTGTCTGACTCTTTGCAACCTCATGGACTGCAGCACACCAGGCTTCCCTATCCTTCACTGTCTCCCTGAGTTTGCTCAAACTCATGTTCATTAAGTTGATGATACCATCCAACCATCCCAACCTCTGCCACCCTCTTCTCCTGCCCTCAATCTTTCCCAGCATCAGGGTCTTTTAAAATGAGTTGGCTCTTCACTTCAGGTGGGCAAAGTATTGGAGCCTCAGCATCAACCCTTCCAATGAATATTCATTGTTGATTTAGTGTAGGATGGACTGGTCTGATCTCCTTGCTGTCCAAAGGACTCTCAAGTATCTTTTTCAACACCACAATTCAACCTCATCAATTTAACTGTTGTGTCTACAGTTAAAAGACTCTTCTGCTAGTAAATGCTATTAGTGTGTTTGCTATGCAGTATGTCTTTAGCATGATTTTGTTGTTTAGTCACCAAGTCGTGTCGTGTCCAATTCTTTTGTGACTCTAGCCCTCCAGGTTCCTCTGTTCATGGAATTGCCTAGGCAAGAATACTGGTGTGGGTTGGCATTTGTTCTCCAGGGAATCATCCCGACCCAAGGATCAAACTCATCTCCTGCATTGGCAGGCAGATTCATCACCACTGTGCCACTGGGAAAGCCCTCTGTATAAGTATTAAGTGACAAAATTTCACAGATACAATTTTTATATAAAAATTATGCAATTCAAATTTAGAATTATGAATATTGTAGATGAATATTATAAATAATTTTCTATTTGCTAATTATTTTCTTAAAATACACATATACATAGTAATATACATTATATATATATATACACATATAGATATAGATAGTCTAAGTGCAACACACCTTTATATTTCAAACTGGGCATTTTTTTTATTCCCTAAATCTTCCATCAACAGTAAATATCAGTCTAACCCCCAAGATACTTTTTAATATGCCTGAAGAATTATACTTCCCATATTTTGCCAGTAATTTAGCCAATTAAATGAATGTGGGTTTGTCATAAACATTTCACTACTGAAAGCTTCAGAAATCCCATGACAAAACGTGTCCTTCCATGTAGCATGTGGCAAGTTAAAGTTTCCATTTATGGTTGTTTGCCTTTTGAGGCATATCTAGAAAATGAGCTTTTTACTTTAAGTGAAACAGGCTATTTTGTTGGTTGCATTTCTATTACAGCAATAAACTGTTTCATTAGTATATGCATAGGGATTAAATATGGCAATCAGTACAACAGCTATTTGGGTATAAGAGTAAGTAAATAAATTAACTAATAAATAAAAAATTTTAATTTTATTTGCTTCAATAAAAAATGATAGCACTTGAGTCTAAATCTCTTATGATATAGCAGTTTTGTTCATTTCATATTATTTTGAAGGTGTTTAACAGAGTCTGCAAACTTTTCTCTTTTTTTTCATGAAATGAGCCCTCATATTAATTAAGCCGAAAATATTTAAATTCTTTCTTGGAGGGAGGAAATATCTCCTTCCAAAAGTGTAAACATTATAAATAAAAACATTCTGTCATGAAATAAAAATAATTCAGCAACTTACATTCTCTCGAGTTAGACCAACATTTCTTTGACACTTGATATGCTAGATATTTTAAAGAAAGTATAACATAGGCCTTGAATTAACTAGAATGTAGCGATGCCATCTTTGGTATTCAGTCTCATTAAAATACCATCCATCTATCAAGAAACCTGAAACACAGCAGACAGAGTTCAATCTCTCTCACATGTGACAGAATATGAAGTAGGGAAAGCACAAGGGGAAGCTACAAGATTCAGAACGAATATTGTTTTGTGTCACTAAGTGAAAAGCCAGATGTTCAATCTGATACTTATGATGCAAGCTAAAGACAGAGAAGCATTCACAGACCTAAACCTCAACATTTTCTTCAACTATATGAAGCAATAAAGGAGAAACTTTAAAGAAAGATTTATATAAAGCACACTTTGAACACTAAAGGTATCAATGTTCATAATGATTTTAATAATTTTATAAAAGATAAGCTACTGGTGAATGACAGGCCAAGGCAATATACCCTACACAGTACCTCTGTCACCAAGTGATTTATTTTTCTGCCCCAGATATTTATAAAAGGCTATAAATGTACATCAATTTAGTGAAGAAGGAAGTGGCCATGCAGCAAACAAATCTGTAACTAGGTCTTTTTGGAAGATACTTTCCATGATAAAATGCACTGACAGTAGCTTTAAACACAGAAAGTTGATGATTGCTATCATTCTGTTAACTCTCCATTATTATTGCTGTTTTGACAGATATGTACCTATCTTGAGTTATGAAACATAAATTTTATGTCAAGCCAAGTAATGGCTCTTAGAAATAGCCTAGCTGTATTTTGAAAACTGTTGCTAAAGCGTGGGCAATGAAATGCTTAACTATAGTGACTCTATTAAGTGATATAAGTAACTCAGCAGAGTACAGCCAGAAGCTTTGCCACCTACATAAGCACCCATTACTTGATTTCATTTTTCTTCTCATTCATAAGGTCTGTGGGTGGGGACAGAAAAATAAACAGAGCTAGAGTAAACTAAGCTGTGTCATCCAGGCTATTTAACACAGGAAGATGACATAGAATTTTGGTTCTGTTTTGTTTTCAGCTTTGCCATTAATTACAGAGATGAAGAGAGGAAAACTGTCATTCACACTATGGTTCTCAATTTTAATATCATTTCAAAGTTATGCGGTCTTAATACAACAAACAAGAGCCATATATACAACTACAATGACCCAGTGACGCTTTGCCTGATAATAAAAGCCTTGTAGAAACTTCAGAGACAGATTGGTCCTAATTATAAAGGGAAAGTGTGAAAGTGTGAGTTGCTCAGTTGTGTCTGACTCTTTCTTACAACATGGACTGCAGCCCATCAGGTTCCTCTGTCCATGGAAGTCTCCAGGCAAAAATACTGGAGTGGGTATCCATTCCCTTATCCAGGGGATCAAGGAACCCAGGTCTCCTGCATTTCAGGAGGATTCTTTACGATCTGAGACACCAGGGAAGCCCTAATCATAATATACAATTAAAAATAGTAAAAGCCAGGCTGCGCAGGTGGTTCAGTGGTAAAGATCAAATCTAGAGGTTTGATCCCTGGTCCGGGAAGATCCCACATGCTGTGGAGCAACTAAGCCCCTGCACCACAACTACTGAGCTTCTGCTCTAGAGCAGAGGCACCACAACTAATGAAGCTCAGATGCCCTAGAGACCCTGCTCCACAACAAAGGAAGGCACCACAACGAGAAGCCCAAACTAGAGAGCACCATCTCCTCACAGAAACTAGAGAAAGGCCTATGCAACAATGAAAATACAGCATGAGAAAAAAAAAAAAAAAAAAGAGCCAGTTCTTCCATAGTGGCAGTTTGCATGAATAGATATCACAGTAGATTTAACCAAAGGATTTTAATAGACATATATAATATTTTAGATTTAATGTGCTATATATTTTTCAAAAATATTTAACATATATCTATATTAAAATCCTACGTCAAATCTAATTTGTTGGCAACATTCAGAAAATACAAATGCATATATGACCCATCCATTAAATCTTTACTTATCTTTTTCAGTGTCAGTAAATCAGTTTTGTCTCATAACGGCCCATGAGATAAGCATTAAAATAATCAGCTTACAACCTCAAAGTAATGACTTGAGAAACCTAAAATCACCTAGTTACTAAATGGTGAAAAATAAACTTGAGTTCAGGATACCCAGCTTCAAGTCTTGCTTGTTTCCTTACATTCCATTCAGCCACTTAAAAAATGTCATCACAGACACTTCAAGTAGCAGACAATGAAACATTTTAATGAAATGGGCCATAAAGGATCATGACACTTAATCTGACAGAGTTCAGAACATGAAAATTTTGAATTACATATAGGTCCTATGAAAGAAAAGTAACTTGATATAGTTAGATTGTAGGAAGATAAGAGATGGAATAGCAGAAGTGGCAAGTTCAAATAGCAGATGAAAGTTCTAGAAAAAGAATTTGGACTGTAAAGAAGGCCAAGAGTAAAAAAATTGATGCTTTCAAATTGTGGTGTTAGAGAAGACTCTTGAGAGTCCTTTGGACTGCAAGGAGATAAAATCAGTCAATCCTAAAGGAAATCAACCCTGAGTATTCATTGGAAGCACTATGCCAAAACTCTAGAACTTTAGCAATCTGATGTGAAGAGCCAACTCATTGGAAAAGACCACAATGCTGGGAAAGATTGAGGGCAGGAGAAGAGGGCAACAGAGGATGAAATGGTTGGATGGTGTCGTTGACTCAATGGACAGGAGTTTGAGCAAACTATGCGGCAGAGTGAAGGACAGGGGAGCCTGGTGTGCTGCAGTTCATGGGGCCACAAAGGGTTGAACACAACTTAGCAACTGAACAACTATTAGACTCAGAATTTGACTGAGACTGTTGCCTCTTCGTTAACCAACATGCATGGTACCTCCCTAACTATCTTATTTAGCACAGTTTTTTCTGCCAAAGAGGTATAAACAAGACTTTATTAAGTATTAAAAGAAGAAGAAAAGAGGGGAAGAGTATGTGTTCTGAAGGGTACATTCGAGTATAGGCAAATACCGCTTACAATGCAGGAGACCCTCGTTTGATTCCAGGGTCTGGAAGATCCCCTGGAGAAGGGATAGACTACCCACTTCAGTATTCCTGGGCTTCCCCTGGGGCTCATCTGGTAATGAATCTGCCTGCAGTGCAGGAGATCTGGGTTCAATCCCTGGATTGGGAAAATCCCCTGGAGAAGGGAAAGGCTACCCACTTCAGGATTCTGGCCTGGAAAATTCCCAGTCCATGGGGTTGCAAAAAGCCGGACATGACTGAGCGACTTTCACTTTCAGTTTCTTTGCCCAAAAAAATCAATGATCCAGTAAAATCAAAGAGGGGTAGATCAAGGAGTCCAAAAAGAAGTTTGCTGTCTGTCATATTTCTTTGAATTCAAAAATATACTCTGGGCTGGTCTTCATATCAATTGAAAAAAGAAAGATTAATAGAGAAGATAATTTTCTTCTAACAGTGAAAACAGTGATGAAGAAGAGTATCATATTTTGGCAGGAATGGGATGGATAGAGTTAAAGCAAACTAGGACAAAGAAAACCCAAGCTCTAAGAGCTGAAGTATTTAACTGCCAGAGGGAAATGGTGTCCTGGGAGATAAACAGGCAGGACAGAAGGCAAAGAAGGGAAGAGAGAAGCCTAGGGGCAGAAAGAAGAGCTTGAGTACCTCTGTAGAAAAGAGAGAATAGGAAAGACAGAGAAATTAGTTCCCGAGGTGAATAAAGAAAATAAGAAAAGCAGAGGAAAAGAAAAATAATGCAACTGGAATTCTAAGAGATGATGAGAGAAGATGTTATCTTTGAAGATTAAATGAAAATGTATTTAAATATTACAAATAGATGCATAAGTAATTTCCTTACAGAATTTGAAATAATTTCACCACCTAACTTAATTTTTGTGGAATGACATACATAAGGTGATAAAGATGATAAGGTGTGTGTCATGCTTGATGGTAAAGCAAAGACAAATTTACTATAGGTAGGCATCTTCAATATGCCATCTGAATGGCACTACTTAATAAAAGCTTACTTTTCAAATATTAAACTTTATTTTTAAACAATGTATATATATATATATATATATATATATAATTTAAAATTACTGTTTATAACCATTAAGTATATTCACATTATGTGAAACCATTATCACCATTTAGCTCCTGAACTTTTATCATGCTGTAAAAATATAAGCTACTAAGTTTATTTTTTAGAAGATTGTATGCATATGCACCCCTATGTCATTTGAGAATTGTAACTAAGAACCTCAGCCCTTCTAACTAGGTACAATTTAAATCTTAAATGATTTTTCTTCTATTCAATCACACAAATGATACTGACTTAATTCTCTTCAGATGCTTTTTTATTTAAACAGCAAAAGTTTCAATAGACAAATTAAAATAAAAAAATAGACATTCATGTTTTTAGAAAAATAAAGAAAGCATTATTGTTTAAAATTGATATTAGAAAAATTGAAGAGCTATGATAAAAATTGATTCTGGCCTATAGCAACTGATACAAATTTTCCAAATATCTTTACCGATTAGTAAATTCTTTGGGACTGCTAAACAACAACAGTATCAATGACATTGCTAAAATGTTGGCTCCATCGATTTTCTAGGAACTTTAAAGGCAGTATCATGGACTTTGAATGAAGGACTAGAAGGAAGTGAAGTGAAAGTCGCTAAGTCCTGTCCAACTCTTTGGGACCCCATGGACTATACAGTCTATGGAATTCTCCAGGCTAGAATACTGGTGGAGTGGGTAGCCTTTCCCTTCTCCAGAGTATCTTCCCAACACAGGGATCAAACCCAGGTCTCCCGCATTGCAGGCGGATTCTTTACCAACTGAACCACCAGGGAAGCCCAGGAATACTGGAGGGGTAGCCTATCCCATCTTCAGCAAATCTTCCTGACCTAGGAATTGAACCAGAGTCCCCTGTATTGCAGGCGGATTCTTTACGGACTGAGCTATCGGGGATAGCAAATTGATTTTCTCTGTACATGCAGCTATTCTCAGAAGAATTGATCCTTTCCAGATCCTCATTTCAGTGAAGTTTGACTTAGTTTGCTGCTGCTGCTGCTAAGTCGCTTCAGTCGTGTTCAACTCTGTGTGACCCCATAGATGGCAGCCCACCAGGCTCCCCCATCCCTGGGATTCTTCAGGCCAGAATACTGGAGTGGGTTGCCATTTCCTCTTCCAATGCATGAAAGTGAAAAATAAAAGTGAAGTCGCTCAGTCGTGTCCAACTCTTAGCAACCCCATGGACGGCAGCCCACCAGGCTCCTCCGTCCATGGGATTTTCCAGGCAAGAGTACTGGAGTGGGGTGCCATTGTCTTCTCCGACCTACCAATGCAGGAGACATAAAAGACCCGGGTTCGATCCCTGGGTCAGGAAGACCCCCTGGAGGAGGAAAGGACAACCACTATAGTATTCTTGCCTGGAGATCCAATGACAGAGGACCCTGGTGGGTTATGGTCTGTAATGTCACAAAGAGTTGAACATGACTTAGCAACTGAACAACAGTTCCCTGACCCCAAATTAGGTAAAATATCCACCCTATAACGCACCCTGTAGCATCCTAACCGATCACCTAATGCCACTCTTCCAGTAGGAATTTTCTCTTTTTTGAGGCAATAAAAATCGTCTATTAGCCTTTGGAAGGGGCCGGCTCTCCCTTGAGCTGGCCTGTTTTTCTAGCAGCATCTTCCACTCTAATAAACTTTATTCTCCTCTCATTCTGCCTCATGTCTGGAAATTCTCTTCCAAGCTGTACACAGGCCACAACAAAAAGTTTATAAACTATTAAAAAGTTTAACTGGGAAGCTACAAAATGTCAGATTTTTTAGAATGTGCTGCACACTATCATACAGATGAAATTAATTTATACTGTAGGCGATGAAAAAGAATTTTCCCTCTACTCTTCTAGGTTTCAGCTGAGACAGCACTGCCTTCCTTGTAATAAAAGATTAACAGGAGAAAAAGAAACAGCAGAAGTTTAACAACATGTACACCTCCTGTGTACATGGGAGAGACCAGGATAATAATTCCTCAAAATGGCCCAAGACACCACCTTCAACGCTGTGTCCAGTTAAACAGAAGAAGGTGTTGGGGGATGGGTGAGCCTGCTCTGGGAGCCTGCCTGGATGATCACAGTCAAAAAGGTAGGGATGTTGTGCAGCTTCAGGTCACTGTCTTATCCACTGGTAAGAGTTTCTAGAGATCTGGTCATCCTTCTCTTCCTGGAAACAAAGAGACAGGGACCTTTTCAAATGGAGAGTTCCCATATAAATGCAAGTGTCTGTTTCTAAAGGGTAACTTCTACTTAAGTTTCAGAGTTTTCCCTGTGTCTGCAGCTTCTTAAAAGTAATCAGCCAACAGTCACCCTTATGATAGGATCTATTTTGAGGTGGCAAATTCTGCCCTCCTTCAGAATATGCACACTATTTCTTCAGTGGTTTTGGATCAGTCTAGTTCAGTCACTCAGTCATGTCCTGCTCTTCATGACCCGCTCTTTGCAACTGCAGCATGCCAAGCTTCCCTATCCATCACCAACTCTGGAGCTTGTTCAAACTCATGTCCATCGAGTCAGTGATGCCATCCAATCATCTCATCCTCTGTCGCCCCCTTCTCCCCCTGCCCCCAATCCCTCCCAGCATCAGGGTCTTTTCCAATGAGTCAACTCTTTGCATGAGGTGGCCAAAGTATTGGAGTTTCAGCTTTAGCATCAGTCCTTCCAATGAACACCCAGGACTGATCTCCTTTAGAATGGACTGGATGGATCTCCTTGCAGTCCAAGGGACTCTCAAGAGTCTTCTCCAACACCACAGTTCAAACGCATCAATTCTTTGGCATTCACCTTTGTTTACAGTCCAACTGTCATATCCATACATGACCACATTCTGTCAGACCTCTCCACCATGATCCGTCCATCTTGGGTGGCCCCACACAGCATGGCTTAGTTTCATTGAGTTAGACAAGGCTGTGGTCCGTGTAATCAGATTAGCTAGGTTTCTGTGATTATGGTTTCAGTGTGTCTGCCCTCTGATGCCCTCTTGCAGCACCCACCATCTTATCTGGGTTTCTCTTATCTTGGTCGTGGGGTATCCTTTCACGGCTGCTCCAGCAAAGTGCAGCCACTGCTCCTTACCTTGGATGAGGGGTATCTCCTCAGGGCTGCCCCTCCTGACCTTGAAGGTGGAATAGCTCCTCTCGGCCCTCCTGCGCCTGCGCAGCTGCCGCTCCTTGGACATGGGGTAGCTCGTTTCGGCCACTGCCCCTGACCTCTATGCTGTTACAGACCCCCAGTTTGAGTTCCCAGAGTCATACAGCAAATTCCCATTGAGCATCTATTTTATACATGGTAATGTGTGTTGTGTTACTCTTTCCCTACATCCCACTCTCTCCTTCCTCCCCTTACCAGCATCATCTTTCTAGACTCCATGTATATACAACAGCATATGATATTGGTTTTTCTCTTTCTGAACTAAATACATTTTAAAGAGAGATAATATAGTGCAATGAGATGAAATACTGGTTGAGTGAAAAATAGATGGTCTACTCTTGTTAAGTGAGTATTAGAAATAGATTTTCCTACTTTGTGTAAAGGCTTAGGACTATGCATAAGCCTCTGGGACAAAATTAAATGTAACAATATGGGAACACTAATCTGCTATCATTCTTTATAGATAATTGATAGCATGTGACCTACTATTTTGGTAAATAATATTTACTGATAAGAATTTAGCTATTTGTCCAAATAGAATTTCAATTAGAACGATTCTATCAAATATATATATATGTGTGTGTATATATATGTGTATATATATATGTATATATGTGTGTGTATGAATATGTGTGTATATATATATATATTTATATATTTATATATAATTCCAGACATTGAAACAATGGTAAGAGTCATTTAAGCATAACTGGACCTCTTTTCTAACTCGGTGATAAATGAAGTTTAGCAAATTGATCTATTAACTAAATGATCATTTAAAGCAATGGAAAGTAGAGCCACCAAAATTCTATTTAACACATTAACTAATGAGAGAGAATCAGAGTAGGAAAACATACAATGGATGAGATTGATTTACTATGCAGGGAAATGACTCCATGATAATATTTTTAATCTGAAGTGAGACACCTAAAATTAATTTTAGATTAAAATTGTAATCAGTTAAAACATTGACGAGAAGCTATTTTTTTTTAAAGAATATTTTAAAGAGCATAGCATTTGGAAGACAGATTACTTTTAAGATTTATTATTACATTTTCATTAAACATAATGTAGAATATGTGAGTTAAGGTATTCCATTTAGCTCAGGTATCCCTTCAAGACTGCCACAATTTATACTCTAATGTGTATTGAGTAACTAAGCAAATTTATTTTGGGGTATATATAAAATTCTATTTTGTTTGCTTTCTATGCTGAGACTGAACCATGGATCATATATATCAGGATGATAAGATCTCTAAATAAACATCATTTATAATATATATGACTATAAATCATGTAAGACAATGCAAATTTACTTTCAAAAATTCATCAGGCAATAAGCACTCACTAAAGAAATTAAAAATTCTTCTCATAAGTCTCTGAAGGAAAAAAAAAAAGTGTTTGTTTAAAAAAATTCTGTTAAAGAAGAAAAGTAATTTTCAAGTAAGACTGCAAACCATGTATCCAAAATACTAAGCAGTTTGTTATTTTATTTATAAGGTACTAAGTACAAATACTTACCAGCATTCTGTTAACTTGCAATATTTCAGTGATTTCTGTAAGGACTAGTAGTAGAAAAAAGCTAAGAAATACTATTACCTTTGTCAGTGTTGATTCTGGCAAGTCAACATGGATACCTATCACTATGAATTCTAGGACTTAATATAAGGCTTTGATTCCTGACTTGTCAATCAAATCTCTCATCTTTCTCTAACAATAAATTCAACTTTATTAAGAAATTGATGTGTTCTCCAAATCACGTGCTCTTTTGGGATTTTAATTATTTTTCTTGTTTCAAATCTTAAATTCTCTTTAGAGTCTTCAAAGCCTTACTACTTTTTAATATTAATTATGTTCATAGATTATATAGAAATAGTTTATATTGTATACAGCTTTAAAATACTTCATGATTTCTCCTAAGTACATTCCTAAAAATATTGATTTCAATATAGCTTGAAGAACTGATTTCACTCTCCATTCAAGTCTACTATATAAAGATTCCATATATTCTGCTCTTGTCTATTGGGTGCAATGTATCTTCGCAAACATAAAAAATCTGATTCTTCTAGGCACTTGTCTCTAATAAAGGCTGAAAGTGTAATTAGTTAATTTACTTTAACACCTAAGACTAAATTATGAAAGATAAAATAAAGTTATTTCTAGAACTGAAAAAGAAAAATAGCTTTATTTTAAATTATGAATGATATTTTAAATTTAAATCATTTTTACTTTTAGTTATTTCATGATTAAATAATATTCACTGTGTTAATCTTCTAAGTGTGTAGTATGAATATTCTGATGCCTTTTAGGCCCTAAATTTTAATTTTGTAGTTACATTTAAGAAATACATTATTTTCAGTAATAACATTTACTTATTTCTTCTTTCATTACGCAAATATTTATTGACTACTTATAAGGTGCTGGATATGGTTTAGTGTACAGAGCTAGCAGAAGCAAGGGCTTCCCTGATAGTTCAGTTGGTAAAGAATCCACCTGCAATGCAGGAGACCCCAGTTTGATTCCTGGGTCAGGAAGATCTCCTGGAGAAGGGATAGGCTACCCATTCCAGTATTCTTGGGCCTCCCTTGTAACTCGGATGGTAAAGTATCCACCTGAAATGTAGCAAACAAGATAACACTTTGTATTTTATATCTTTATTAAGAAATTTTTACTATTTAATTCTTTGGTGCATACCTTTATTGTTTGGTGTTATAATACCATTAATAACCTCAAAATTAAGCTAAGGTCTTCATACGTAAGTCACTAATATTTTAATTTTAACTTATACTTGCTTATCTTTAAGTATATTGTTTTCACCACACATATTTTAAAAATATTTATCAAATAAAGATAGTTTTTATACCTGAGGAAAAGAACAATCTCATTGCATATACCTACAAAAATTAATAGTAGTGCAAAAATTATGCACAGCCAGCAAAACTAGCAAAATTAATGTGCTGATTCTAACCAGATTTGCAAAAATGCAAATATTGCAGTTTTATCTCATAGTTTAAAGAGATAAATTTCAAGAAAACAGCAATACTTCTTTCTTATAAAAGTATTAGTAAGCTTAAATAATTCTTGATACTAAAATATTTGTTACAACAAAATATACAGAAACCATTTGTCAGAGACTTTGAGTTTCCTTCAAGAAGATATACACTTTCCAAATTGTATGACATAAAAATATATATATTTGTATTTATATACTTACAGAACCATTACTGTTCATATTATTTACAAATACTACTGAACTTAAATATAGGAACATATAATTTTGAACAATACATGTTACAATTTAACTACTTAATACTCATTAAATTACTTGCTTGGATGAGATAAAAATCTAATATTATAACTGGTTACAAAAAATACAGTAACAAATTACAATCTAAATTAGTAACTTGTTTAACATGTTTTAAGAATATTAAAGGAAACCACATCTATATAACAACAAAAAAATTTAGCTGGGCTAGGTTTCATTCTTAGTAATATGAGAAGTGCTTAGGTGTGCTATAAACTGTACATTTCTTTTGAAATAAGAAAAGGAAGAAATTATCTCCTTTAAAATTTGCACTCATGTGAGGAAGATAATTGTTATCATGTTTATAGTTAGAAAAAGTATTTTATCACAGGTCTCTACATAATAGTGTTCATAGAGAAACATTTAAGACATAGATAAGCTGGTAAAGATCAAAACAAGATTAATATTTTAAGAAAAAATTATCCAGAAGAGTTACATTAGAAGTAACATAAAACAGATATGATATTAAATTAAATATCAAGAGATAAGAGTCTTTCTTCCTTTGAAAATTAAATTTGTGAGAGTAGTCACATAAAACATGTGTTTTGAGAAGGATCTGTTCAAGAAGTAAAAGAAAACATAAAATGAAAGAAAAACAATGAAAGAACGAGAATAAAACTCAGAAAATTTTAACTGGAGATAGGTTACAATTAAACTTGATATTAATTACATAGAAATTGGAGGCTGAAGATAAAGATTAGAAAAGTTCCTAACAGGCAGGTAGCAGTTGCAATTTTCTGCCTAGAGTATTATCTAACTGAAAGTGTAGCAATACAAAGGTTAGGGAAGATATGTCTATATCTGTGTCTGTATCTATATCTTAACCTGGATCTAAATAAATATATGGGTATAATGGGACTTGTAAATATATGTGAGTAATGGGGAAAATATGGTAAGAGAAAAAAAAAACCCTCAAATCAAACAGTAGGCATTAAGGAAGGTATCAAAAGATAAGGGAGATAAACAGTAAGAAATATTCATTGGAAGGGATAAACTTGTGGAAGAAAATAAAAGTAATTCAAGAGAAAGATAAAAACAGTAAGAATTTACAGTCAGTCAAATTGTGTCTCTTATTGATTTAGTTCATTTACTGCAAATAAGAAACATAGCAGAGCTGAATTACAGTTGAGAATTATAAAATGTCTGGGAGAAATTTAAGGTGTGTGACTAAAGTAGGACTATAGTCCTAAAAGATGATGCTATTTAAGTGTTGCACTCAATATGCCAATAAATTTGGAAAACTCAGCAGTGGCCATAGGAATGGAAAAGGTCAGTATTCATTCTAATCCTAAGAAAGGCAATGCCAAAGAATGCTCAAACTACTGCACAATTGCACTCACTTAACCCACATTAGCAAAACAATGCTCAAAATTCTCCAAGAGAGGCTTCAACAGAACGAGAACTTCCAGATATTCAAGCTGGAATTAGAAAAGTCAGAGGAACCACAGATCAAATTGCCAACATCTGTTGGGTCATCAAAAAAGCAAGAAAGTTCGAGAAAAACATCTACTTCTGCTTTATTGACTACACCAAAGCCTTTGACTGTGTGGATCACAACAAACTGTGGAAAGTACTTCAAGAGATGGGACTACCATACCACCTTACCTGCCTCCTGAGAAATCTGTATGCAGGTCAAGAAGCAACAGCTAGAACCAGACAGGGAACAACAGACTGGTTTCAAAATTAGAAAAGAGTACGTGAAGGCTTTATATTGTCACACTACTTATTTAACCTATATGCAGAGTACATCAGATGAAATATCAGGCTGGATGAAGCATAAGCTGGAATCAAGTTTGCCATGAGAAATATCAATAATCTCAGATATGCAGTTGACACCACCCTTATGGCAGAAAGTGAAGAGCAACTGAAGAGCCTCTTGATTAAAGTGAAAGAGGAGAGGGAAAAAGCTGGCTTAAAACTAAACATTCAAAAAAATAATAATAAGATTATGGCATCTGGTCCCATCACTTCATGGGAAATAGATGGGGAAACAATGGAAAGAGAGACAGACTTCATATTCTTGGGTTCCAAAATCACTGCAGATGGTGACTGCAGCCATGAAATTAAAAGACTCTTGCTTCTTGGAGGAAAAGCTATGACCAACCAAGATAGCTTATTAAAAAGCAGAGACATTATTTTGCCAATAAAGGTCCGTCTAGTCAAAGCTATTTTTTTTTTTCCAGTAGTCAAGTATGAATGTGAGAGGTGGACTATAAAGAAGGCTGACACACCAAAGAATTGATGCTTTTGAACTGTGGTGTTGGAGAAGACTCTTGAGAGTCCCTTGGACTGCAGGGCAATCCAACCAGTCAATCCTAAAAGAAATCAGTCCTGAATATTCCATTGGAAGGAACGATGCTGAAGCTGAAGCTCCAATACTTTGGCCACCTGAAGTGCAGAATTGACTCACAGGAAAAGGCCTGATGCTGGGAACGATTAAAGAAGGGAGGAGGAGGGGACAATAGAGGATGAGATGGTTGAATGGCATCACCAACTCGATGGACATGAGTTTGAGTAAACTCCGGGAGTTGGTGATTGACAGGGAAGCCTGACATGCTGTAGTCCATGGGGTCGCAAAGAGTAAGACACGACTGAGTGACTAAACTGAACTGAAAACAAGACTCTTGTTTATTTTGTTTTGCTGTTATTCAGTCACCAAGTCATGTCCAACTCTTTGTGATGCCATCGTATGGAGCACTCCAGGCTTGCCTGTCCTTCACCATCTCCCAGAATTTGCTCAATTTCATGTCCATTGATTCAGTGATTTCTATCTAACCATCTCATGCTCTGTCACCTCCTTCTCCTTTTGCCTTCAATCTTTTCCAGTATCAGGGTCCTTCCCAATGAGTCAGCTCTTCACATCATTTGGTCAAACTGCTGGAGCATCAGCTTCAGCATCAGTCCTTCCAGTGAATAACCATGGTAGATATCCTTTAGGGTTGACTGGTTTGAACTCTTTTCTGTCCAAGGGACTCTCAAGAGTCTTCTCCAGCACCACAATTTGAAAGCATAATTCTTTGCCACTCAGCCTTCTTTATGGTCCAAATCTCACATCCCTAGATGACTACTGGAGAAACCGTAGCTTTGACTTTCCAAACCTTTGTTGGCAAAGTGATATCTCTGCTTTTTAATACACTGTCTAGGTTTGTCATAGCTTTCCCACGTTATTTCATGGCTTCAGTTCCTGTCCACAGTGATTTTGGAGTCTGAGAAAATAAAATTTGTCACTGCTTCCACTTTTCCCCTTTCTATTTGCCATGAAATGATGGGGGTCAGATGACCTGATCTTAGTTTTTTAAATGTTGAGTTCCAAGCTAGCTTTTTCACTCTCTTCTTTCACTGTCATCACTTTCTGCCATTAGAGTGGTATTATCTGCATACCAGAGGTTGTTGATATATGCCCTGACATTTTCAATTCCAGCTTGTGATTCATCCGGCCTGACATTTCACCTGAGGTATACTCTGCATATGTTAAACAAGCAGGGTGACAATATACAGTCTTGTCATACTCCTTTCCCAGTTTCAGCCAGTCATTTTTTCCATGTCCAGTTCTAACTTTTGCTTCTTGATCTGTATACAGGTTTCTTAGGAGACAGGTAAGGTGGTCTGGTATTTTCATCTTTTTTTTTTTTTTTTTTTGTAGTTGCCATTAGAAATAATTTCCTATGAATGTGGCAATGCCAAAATTAACTTTTTAAAGGGTTTATTTATAATTTTTGACCACACTGGGTCTTTCTTGGTGTGAGGGCTCTTCTCTAGGTGCGGAGACCAGGGGCTACCCTCCAGCTGCAGTGCACACGATTTTCATTGCTTTGTCTCCTCTTCCTGCAGATCATGGGCTCTAGTGCGTGTGTACTTTAATAACTTAGCACATGGGCTCCGTAGTTGTGGCTTGAGGCTCTAGAAGACAGACGGTGCCACACAGGCTTCATTGCTCCACCACATGCAGGATTCCCAGTTCAGGAACCACAGTCTTGTTGAGACAGGGGGACTTGCATAACTCAGTGAAGCTATGGGTCATGCCACCCGGGGCTACCCAAAAAAGAGGGGTCTTGTGAAGAGTTCTCACCAAATGTGGCCCACTGGAGAAGGAAATGGCAACCAATTCTAGTATTCTTGCCTGGAGAACCCCATGGACAATATGAAAAGGCAAAATAATATGACACTGGAAGATGAGTGCCCTGGTCAGAAGGCGTCCAATATTCTACTGGAAAAGAGCAGAAAAGTGAAAGTGAAATGGACTGTCCATGGAATTCTCTAGGCCAGGATACTGGAGTGGGTAGCCTTTCCCTTCTCCAGGGGATCTTCTCAACCCAGGGATTAAACCCAGGTCTCCCACATTATGGGCAGATTCTTTACCAGCTGAGCCACAAGGGAAGCCCAAGAATACTGGAGAGGGTAGCCTATCCCTTCTCCAGCAGATCTTCCCAACCCAGGAATCGAACGGTAGTCTCATGCACTGCAGGCAGATTCTTTACCAAACAGAGCTATCAGAGAAGAGCAGAGGGCAATTACTAATAGCTCCAAAAAGAATGACGAAGCTGGGCCAGAGCAGAAATGACGCTCAGCTGTGGATGTGTCTTGTGGTGAAAGTAAAGCCCGATGCTGTTAAGAACAGTATTGCATGGGAACCTGGAATGTTTGGTCCATGAATTCGACATGGTTAGGTAGGAAATGGCAAGGGTGAACATCAACATCTTAGGAATCAATGAACTAAAATTAATGGGAATAGGCAAATTTAATTCAGATGACCATTATATCTACTACTTGGAGAAGAATCCCTTAGAAGGAATGGAGTAGCCCTCATAGCTCACAGACAGGTCTGAAATGCAGTGCTTCAGTACAATCTCAAAAACAATGGAATGATCTTGGTTCATTTCCAAGGCAAACCATTCAATATTACAGTAATTCAAGCCTATGCCCCAACCACTGATGCCAAAGAAGCTGAAGCTGACTGGGCCTATGAAGACCTACAATATCTTCTAGAACTAACATGAGGCAGGACAAAGGATAACAGAGTTTTGTCAAGAGAATACACTAGACAAAACAAACACTCATTTCCAACAACAAAAGAGATGCCTCTACACATGGACATCACCAGATAATTAATACTGAAATCACATTGATTATGTTCTTCACAGCCAAGGATGGAGAAGCTATATACGGTCAGCAAAAACAAGACCTGGAGATGACGGTGGCTCAGATCATCAGCTTCTTATTGTAAGATTCAGACTTAAATTCACGAAAATAGGGAAAACCACTGGGCCATTCAGGTATGACTTAAATCAAATCCCTTATACAGTGGAGGTAACAGGTAGATTAAAGAGATTAGGTCTCATGGACAGAGTGCCTGAAGAACTATGGACAGAGGTTCCTAAATTGGACAAGAGGCAAAAAAGCATCCCAAAGAAAAAGAAATTAAGAAGGCAATGTCATTGTATGAGCAGGCTTAACATATAGCTGTGGAAAGAAGAGAAGTGAAAGGCAAATGAGAAAGGAAAAGATATACTCAACTGAATGCAGAGGTCCAGAGGAATCAAGGGGAGTTAAGAAGGCCTTTTTAAATAAACAATTCAAAGAAACAGAGGAACACAAAGAATGAGAAATGCTAGCAATCTCTTTAAGAAAATTGGAGATATCAAGGGAAAATTTCATGCAGTGATGAGCACAATAAAGGACAGAAATATAAGGACCTAGCAGAAGAAGAAGAAGAGATTAAAAGAGGTGGCAAGACTACCCCCCCAAAAAAATTAATCAAAGAAGGTCTTAATGACGTGGATAACCACAATGTGTGGTTACTCATCTAGAGCCAGATATACTGGAGTGTGAAGTCAAGTAGGCCTCAGGAAGCATTACAACAAACAAAGCTAGTGGGGATGATGGGATTCTAGCTGAACTATTTAAAACCCTAAAAAAGAAATGCTGCTAAAATGCTGCACTCATTATGTCAGCAAATTTGGAAAACAGTGTTAGCCCCAGGACTGGAAAGGTTCAGTTTTCCTTCTAATTCCAAAGGAGGATAATGCTAAAGAATGTTCAAACTATAGTACAATTGCACTCATTTCATATCCTAGCAAGGTTTTGCTAAAAATCTTTCAAGCTAGGCTTCATCAAAATGTGAACCGAGAACTTCCAGATATACAAGCTATATTAAAAAGGGAGTGGAACCAGAGATCAAATTGCCAACATTCATTGGCTCTTGGAGAAAGCAAGGGAGTGAGTTCTAGAAAAATATCTACTTCTGCTTCATTGACTACACTAAAGCCTTTAACTGTGTGGATCACAACAAATTGGAAAATTCTTAAAGAGATGGGAGTATTAGGCCACCTGTTTTCTGAGAAACCTGTATGTGTGTCAAGAAGCAAGAGTTAGAGCCACATATGGAACAACTGACTGGTTCAGAATTGGGTAAGGACTATGATAAGCCTGTGCTTTGCTTATTTAACTTACATGCAGAGAACATCATGGGAAATGCTGGCCTGGATGAATCACCAACTGGAATCAAAACTGCCTGGAGAAATATCAGCAGTCTCAGATATACACATGATACAACTCTAATGACAGTAAGTGAAGAGGAACTAAAGAGCCTCTTGATGAAGGGAAAAGAGGAGAGTAAAAAACCTGGCTTAAAATTCAGCTTTCAAAAAAATAAGATCATGGCATTTGGTCCTATCACTTCATGATAAACAGAAGAGGAAAAAGTGGAAGTGGTGACAGTTTTTATTTTCTTGGGCTCCAAAATCGCTGTGGACAGTAACTGAACCCATGAAATTTAAAGACACTTACTCCTTGGAAGGAAAGCTATGACAAATCTCGACAGTGTATTAAAAGAGAGACATCACTTTGCCAACAAAAGTCCCTATACTCAAAGCTATTATTTTTTCTGCAAGATCATTCCAGTCAATTCTAAAGGAACTCAACCCTGGATATTCACTGGAAGGACTGATGCTGAAGCTGAAGCATCAATACTTTGGGCACCTGATGGCAAGAGCCAATTCATTGGAAAAGACCTTGATGCCAGGAAAGATAGAGGACAGGAGGAGAAGGGGTGGCAGAGGATGAGATAACTAGATAGCATCATCAACTCAATGGAGATGAATTTTAGCAAACTTCCAGAGACAGTGGAAGATAGGAGAGTCTGGCATGCTACAGTCCACGGGATCAGAGTTGAACATGACTAGCAACTGGACAACAATAACAATGGGCGTCCTCCAGAATTGGGGATGGAATCTGTGTCTCCTGAACTATCAGACTGATTCTTTACCACTGAGCACCAGGGAAGCCTCTAGATTTATTCATTATACACAGACAGGATTTTTTTTGTATATTGAAGTTTAAAAAATGATATCTAATGATGATATTTAAACATACATATTTCATAATATATGTATATTTTCTTTTTAAAGAAATTTCAAGCCAGACACCCCTGTTCTGGAAACAAGCACACAACGTCATTCCTCCCACACTAAATACACCTATAAAACCTAAATAAAAAATGTGTTACATCTATTTGAGGAAAAACATAAAATTCAAAGTACTAAAGGAATGGTAGTGAATTTCACATTTTTCCCCTCATAGGTATTCACCAGTGTGAAACTGAGAAATGCAGAGAGAGGTCCCAAGAAACTGTCTAGTTCTAGGTTAAAGAGTAGAAATGGAAACTCTTAAACTCATAGAGAATTTTTAAAAATCTCTATTTTTTTCCTCACTTTTTTCTACATTTACTTGTATATACTTCAGGCATTTCTATGCTAAGTGTGACAGTGGCAAATATAAGTTGGTAACTGCAGAGACAAAAACTCTAAAAGACAAAATTTTTCCCCGTTAGATCAATCAGTGGTTCCAAGAAAGCTGAATAAAATGCATTGCTTTTTTTCCTTTGTTTTCCAGACTCTGAATTTCAACTGTAGAAGTGAAAGCTTCAGCTTATAGAGCCTAAAAGGAAAAACCAAACCAAGTAATACAGAAATAGCAAAGACAGAAGAGCTTAGGGAAATCAAGCCTGTTTATGAATCTGCCTGCTTCATACAACCTGCCCATGTGTGGATATGTCCCTAATTAGGATGCAAGACTTTGAAAACTGTGGAAATGGTTAGACCTCCACACAGCGGGTAAGCCTGGACACTTGACGGACACTTGAAAACAGCATTGTTTTCAAACTGAACTCATACTGCAACTACTGCCTATAGAATGTCAGTTGGACCTTGAGGGCCTGAAACAAACAAGGTCAAGTGCCTGATAAACATATCAAAATTCTTTATAGCTTTTTAAGATCCTTATGAAGTAATCTTCAAAATGCTAGAATCAAAAATTTTAAACATACAAAGGACCATGAAAATTGCAACTTGCATGTGAAAAAATAGTTAACAGATGCTAAGGAAGTAGACAGATGTTGGCATTATCTAACAAATGTACCTTTTTCTTTCTTTTGTATTTTTTAAATAATGAAATTATGATAGTACATTGAGAAAAGACTTGGAAAAGACAGAACAAAGTTACTTATAGTTGCACTATATATTACAATTATTTTTTAAGTAACTAACTGAAGATTTTTAGTTGGAGTTTCAATATCAAACTTTTAAAAACTAATAGAATGGACAGAGAAACTGAAGGATATAGTAGATGTAAAAAGTACCATGAAGCAATTCAACATAATTAAGATTTATACTGCTTTCACAAAGCAGCAGGATACAAATTTTATTCAAGTTCCCATATATTATAAACGAGGAGATACTGAAACATATTCAGGGACAAAAAACAAGGTGCAACAATTTCATGGTCTAAATGTATTGAAATCATACAGAGCCTGTTCTCTTGTCACTATGGAATTATGTTAGAAATCATGGAATTTAGAAAGATGGTAATGATAACCCTGTATGCGAGACAGCAAAAGAGACACAGATGTATAGAACCATCTTTTGGACTTTGAGGGAGAGGGAGAGGGTGGGATGATTGGGGAGAATGGCACTGAAACATATATAATATCATATAAGAAACGAATCACCAGTCTAGGTTCGATGCAGGATACAGGATGTTTGGGGCTGGTGCACTGGGATGACCCAGAGGGATGGTACAGGGAGGGAGGTGGGAGGGGGGTTCAGGATTGGGAACATGTGTACACCCATGGTGGATTCCTGTTGATGTATGGCAAAACCAATACTGTAAAGCAAAAAAAAAAAAAAAAATCAATATCAAAAAATATTTGAAAATAGCCTACATATTTTCAAGTGCAATGTGACATTTACCAAGAGAGATCTTTGGCTTAGCCATTGAAAGCCTCAATAAAGTCCAAAGACAATAAACATAAAGGGTGATTGCACAGAATAAAGAATTTAAATGGGAGATTAATATCAAAAAAAAATAAATTAACTCAAAGAAAGTTTGAAAAGCCCGTGTATTTGGAAACTAAATGTCCACTTTTAAATGATGTGTATATCTAAGAAGCCAAAAAAAGGAAAATTAGAAATTACTTGTGACAGAAAAATAATAAAAAGAAGATTTATCAGAATTTGCTGCATGTAGCTGAATTCGGTTGCTCAATCCAACTAAACACAATGTGGACTCTTGAATAAGGTATGAAAATAAATAATGGACACTAGCATAAAATTTTGTGATATTTTAACAAAATCTGTACTTTGTTAATAATATTGTATTACACATTAATTTCCTTTTTTTTAAACAACACTATTTCTTTATATTCTCAGAATTAAGTCAGAACTTTCAAGCTTCATTCAAAAAAATTTTTAAATCACTAAGATAATAAGCTTTCCAGACTTTTAGCAGTAATACTAAATGCCAGAATAAATGGAACTATATCAAAGTTTTGAGTGAATATACATTAGAAATCTAGCATTCAGTTTTGCCTAACAAAAAAGCTATGATATTTTGATTGCACTTGTTTGACTAAATATGAAAAAAGTAGCTTTTATAAAAATATTCACTTAAAGAAATGTGAAAATAAACATTAAAATAGAAAATATCAGGTAAAGAAATAAACTATTTAGAGATGAAATAAATGAAAATTTAGAACCAAATATATATATATATACAATAGCTAAAATCAAAAGTTACTGGTTGAGGTCATAATGGAAAGGAGATAACTGATGAAAGAATCAGTTGAAAAGATAAATCAATATAAATTATATAGCTTAATATCATAGAAAAACCTATTGCAGTTAAAAATAAGCTATGGAACAATAACAAATGTTATAAATTTTGTATCTTGAGTCCCAGAACGGGAGAAGGAAAAATATGACTTTAAATAAATTTAAATAGGATGAAACATTCCCAAGTACAGTAAAAGATGTCATCTGTTTTACTGATTACTGTAATCTGTTTTATTAAGATTTTATTCAGCTGAATAAATGCAAAATAGGATAAACTCCCAAACTATACAAACTGACACATCATAATCTAGTTGGTAAAAAGAAAGAAAAAAAAATTTTAAAGACAGTTAAAGGAAATGACCTATTACCTAGGAGAGATCAATGATCAATTGCTATGTTTATATTTAAACATGCAAGCCAGAAGGAATTGGTGTAACATTTTAATTTCCTGAGGGGGAAAAAAATACTATCAATCTATCATTATATATCCAGCAAATATATACTTCAGGGATAAACATTCTCTGCTGAAAGGAAATTCAGAGAATCCTTAGTGAATAGATCTAAATAATTGCCAAGGGAAGTTCTTCAGATAGAAGTTACATACTCAAGAAGGAAGGCTGAACTTTAGGAAGAAAAGGAGAAACAACAGAAATAAAAAGTTACTGTGGAAACCAGTGTGGAGGTTCCTCAAAAAAATGTAAATATACCATATGATCCAACAATTTCATGCCTAGGCACATCTGAAGAAAATGAAAACATTAATTCAAAAGGGTACTGGTTGAGGTCTAACCCTAACTTTATAGCAGTATTATTTACAATAGTCAACATATGCAAATGATCTAAGTGTCCATCAACAGAGGAACAAAGATTTATTTTATAAAGAAAATATTAGTCACAGGAAATGAACACTGCCATTTGCAATAACATGGGTAGACTTGGAGGGTATTATACTCATTGAAACATTAGACAAATACAAATACTGTATGTTATCACTTATATGTGGAATCTAAAAAAATAAATGAATGAATATAGCAAAAGAGAAACTGACTTATCAGGTATAGAGAACAGACTAGCGGTAACCAGTGGGATGGGGAGGTGGGGAGAAGTAGGATGGGGTTAGGGGACTGAAAGGTACAGACTACTGTGAATGAATGAATAGGCCACAGGGATGCACTGTCTAGCACAGGGAAATATAGCCATTATTTTGTGCTGATTTTAAATGGAGTATAAGCTATAAAAATGTTGAGTGACCATGTTGTATACCTGAAACTAGTATCATATTGTAAATCAATCACACTTCAAGTAAAAGAAAAAGATAAAGGGAAAATCAGTAAAACTGAAAACAATCAAAAATCAATAAGCTCTAAATGTGTTTATCTGAAAAGATCAAAAAATTTACAGACTTCTTAGCCAGACTGATTAAGCAACAATGAAGAAAATGATACAGTTATAATAATTGGGAATGAAAAACATGTATGTTTAGAGACCCTGCAGCTATTTGATACTAATGTAAATATACTGCTGTAAATAATATACATGATCAAAACTCACCCCAGATGAAACAAACATTCTGAATATGACTATCTGGTAAACCAAATTTCTAGGTAAAAAATATGCAGAAATATATCTGGA
This sequence comes from Oryx dammah, assembly GCF_014754425.2. Classification (NCBI taxonomy): domain Eukaryota; kingdom Metazoa; phylum Chordata; class Mammalia; order Artiodactyla; family Bovidae; genus Oryx; species Oryx dammah. Next base: position 9,057,546 of record NW_024070191.1, read on the forward strand.
CACTGTTTATATTATAAACTCATTACTTATTTTAAGAAGAAATAATTCCAATTCTACACAATCTGTTCTAGAAAGCAGAAGACAAAGAATGCCTGCTGACTCATTTAATACTAAAATCAGACAAATGTGGAATAAAGAAAAAACCTACATAACAATACCCCTTATGAATTTAGACATACACAAAAAAACCTTAAAAAAGATTTTGAAAAATTAAATTCAAAATATGTAAAAGGACCAGTGCACCATAACCAAGTGGGGCATATTTTGAGAATTCAATGCTTGCTCAGTATTTGAAAATTAATTAATGTAACCCACCATAATAATAATTTAAAGAAGAAAAAAATGCACGGTCATGTGTATATCTAACATCAAACATAACAGAGGAGAGAATAAATTTCCATTAAGAACAAAACAACAACAAAGATATCCTCTCTTACCACTCCTGTTCAACATAATGATGAAAATCCTAACATATGCAACAAAGCGATAAAGATAAATAAAAAGAACTCAGGTCATAGACAAAGAAATAAAACAACCTGATTCTAGACAATATGATTATGTAGAAAATCCAAAATAATCCACATAAAAGCTCTCAGAACTAATAATGAGTTTAGCAAGGTTCCAAGATACACAGTCAACACATAAAAATCAATTTTATTTCTATATAATGCATGAGTGCTAAATTCATTCAATTGTTTCCAACTCTTTGTGAAACTATGGGACTGTAGCCTGCCAGGCTTCCCAGTCCATGGGATTCTCCAGGCATGAGTACTGGAGTAGGTTGCCGTGCCCTCCTCCAGGGGATCTTTCCAACCCAGGAATCAAACCTGTGTCTCTGCATTGGCAGGTGAGGTTTTTACCACAAGTGTCACTGGTTTTCTTTACCACTAGCACCACCTGGGAAACCCTTCAGTAGCAATGTACAATTGGAAATACAAACTTTAAAAAATACCACTTATTTCAGACCCATCAAAATTAAATAATTAAGTATAAATCTAGCATATAATTACAACAACTGTATGCTGAAAACTACAAAATGCTGATAAAATAAGCAAAAGATCTAAATAAGTTAAGAGACATACTGTGCTCTTGGATTGGGATACTCGTTATTGTAGAGATGCTAATTCTTTCCAAATGGGTCAAAAATTTTAACAAAATGTAAAATTTGGATTCATGTCAATAATTTTTATTTTATTTTTTTAGATAAATATGTTTATTGTAAAGCACATGGAGGTACAAGTAGGACAGGGAAAACAATTTTGGCAAAAAAAAGAAAATGAAATTGGATATAAAGACTTAAAGTAACAACAATAAAAATAATGTGGCACTGGGGAAAATAAGAGAGTCCATAAAATGGTCCTCACAAATATGGCATTTGGTTAATACAAATACCAAGGGAATTCAATGCTCAAAGAATAATGCCTTTCACAAATGGTATTGCAATAACTGGCCAGGCACGCACAATCACACAGACAGAAGGAAATCAACATAAGCACCATATCTTATCAATATTTACTCAGAATAAATGAAAGATCTAAATGGTGAAAGCAAAATTATCAAGGGACTTCCCTAGCAGTTCAGTGTTTAAGGCTCCATGTCTCCAATGCAGGGGGGTGTAGGTTTGATCCCTGGTAGGGGAACTAAGATCCCTCATGCTGCATGGCATGGCTGCAATTTTTTTTTTTTAATAAAATTATCAAACAGAGGGATAAAAGTCAGAGGAAAACACTGTAGAAACTAAGATTAGGTTGAAGAGTTCTTAGACTTGATATAAAAAGAGTAATCTATTTTAAGCAAAACAATAAACTGACTTCATCAAAATAATAACAAAAATAAGAAAAGGTTGGCTCTTCTGAAAGACACTGGTAAGAGATGAAGAGATAGCTTTACCATTCGGAGAAAATATTTTTAAATCATGTCTCTGACAAAAGATTGAGTCCAAAACATATAGAGCTTTGCATTCTTACTAAATATCATTTAGTAAAGGAAATGAAATAACCAGGATTAGATTTATAAATTTACATAATTTTAATGCTATGCAAATAAATCTTAAGATAATTCCACATGGAGTACAATTCAAGAAAGAGTGATTTCAAAAGAACTTTAATATGTCTTGAGACATCTCCTAAGAATTTTCTGAAACTTAAAGTATGATATGCATTTCAATGCATACTTAAATTTCCAATAATTTTATATAATTTATTTACCAATTTTATTTGAGGATGTTCCTTTCTCTTTACGATTTTTAGAAGATAATCCTAGATATTGGACAAGATTTAGCAGAGCTCAATGGAAACTTTTTTTTTTCCTTTTGTTGCAAACCAAGAGGCCATTTTCTTTCATCCATCTTGTTTCATTCATTTCCTGAAATCTTCATTCTTCCTTCATTCTAAGACTCAATGTTATTATACTACATGTACTGAAAGTAAAATTGATTCCCTTATATTCACAACAGAAACCTTCAGAAATCCCACTTTTAAGAAATACTTATATGGCTGATATAAAAATTTCCTAAAGACTTTAGGCAAACTCATGTATTTACAAAGCTAACTTTTTAAAGAGATGAATCAAAACCATGGGAATTTGGGTGAGAGAAGGTGAGTATGCTACAGCAGAATTTTCCCCAAAGTATGAAAGTTAATTTTAAAATGTACACTTTTTTTCATTTTAAAATTATGTTTCTGGCTAATTTATATGACAAATTATGATGTTTCCTTTAAGAAATCTTGTTGAAATTTTATTTTTTGGAACAAAAGAAAAAAGCGGTCTGCTGTCAATGGATATTTAAGGAAACATTTTTCCCAAATATTTTCAAAGTGTTAACTCATGTCACGGCATTTACCTTGTGTATATGTAGTATTTCTCAAAATTATTAAAGTAGAAATGCCCTACTCACTTCCTAGCTACATGAAAACATTGATTTAGTGTCTTGCAAATAATATATAACTAGTGTAGATAGGGTTATAGAGCGACTAACTACATTGCTAAAACATTATTTTGTTTTCATTGGCAAAAAATTTTCATTTCACACACTCAGAGACAGATATCCAATGCTTCCTTGTTGTTTCTTACTCAACCTTGACAGTTAAAAATACTGATAGCATTGTTGTATTTTGTAATGTCACTGTTCAGAACTAAGGTACGTATGAACAGTTTTCATGTAAATGATTGGTAAATTGAGAAAATTGGCGATGTATTTGAAGCAGAATTTAAGGCATATCCATAAAATGCTGTATTTTTACATCTTTTTCATACACTTGCTATTATACTGTTTTATCCTGAGGAAGAAGTTAAAATATGTGTACATGTTTGTGAAATCAGTGTTCAGTTCAGTTCAGTTCAGTCACTCAGTCGTGTCCAACTCTTTGCGACCCCATGAATCACAGCACAGCTGGCATCCCTGTCCATGACCAACTCCCGGAGTTCACTCAGACTCACGTCCATCGAGTCAGTGATGCCATCCAGCCATCTCATCCTCTGTCATCCCCTTCTCCTCCTGCCCCCAATCCCTCCCAGCATCAGAGTCTTTTCCAATGAGTCAACTCTTCGCATGAAGTGGCCAAAGAACTGTTTTAGCCTTAGCATCATTCCTTCCAAAGAAATCCCAGGGCTGATCTCCTTTAGAATGGACTGGTTAGATCTCCTTGCAGTCCAAGGGAATCTCAAGAGTCTTCTCCAACACCACAGTTCAAAACATCAATTCTTCAGCACTCAGCTTTCTTCACAGTCCAACTCTCACATCCATACATGACCACTGGAAAAACCATAGCCTTGACTAGATGGACCTTTGTTGGCGAAGTAATGTCTCTGCTTTTCAATATGCTATCTAGGTTGGTCATAACTTTACTTCCAAGGAGTAAGTGTCTTTTAATTTCATGGCTGCAGTCACCATCTGCAGTGATCTTGGAGTCCAAAAAAATAAAGTCTGACACTGTTTCTTTCCACTGTTTCCCCATCTATTTCCCATGAAGTGATGGGACCAGATGCCATGATCTTCGTTTTCTGAATGTTGAGCTTTAAGGCAACTTTTTCACTCTCCACTTTCACTTTCATCAAGAGGCTTTTTAGTTCCTCTTCACTTTCTGCCATAAGGGTGGTGTCATCTGCATATCTGAGGTTATTGATATTTCTCCTGGCAATCTTGATTCCAGCTTGTGCTTCTTCCAGCCCAGTGTTTTTCATGATGTACTCTGCAAAGAAGTTAAATAAGCAGGGTGACAATATATAGCCCTGATGTACTCCTTTTCCTATTTGGAACCAGTCTGTTGTTCCATCTCCAGTTCTAACTGTTGCTTCCTGATCTGCATACAAATTTCTCAAGAGGCAGGTCAGGTGGTCTGGTATTGTTACACAAATATTAATGATTATAGTTATGCAATGAATATATCTAAGGCTCTTCCAGTGCAATAGAATAGTGAAATACAAAATCAGTAATATTATGAATCAGCATTTTTACTTTTAGAAGAAAAATTAAATCCTTCTTATAGAACACTATAGTTATATTTGGAATTAAGACCTTTATAAATATAGCAACATACAGAACAATGTATATGCCAGAACCAAGTGAGTTATCCCAGGAATGCAAAGTTAGCTTAACACCTAAACATTGCTATCAATAAGCCAAAAAACTCACAATTATTCTGATAATTTCAGTAAAGGCATTTGAGAAAATTCAATGCAGTTTCTTGATAAAACCTCTCACAAACTAGGAATCGAAAGGAATTTCCTCAACATGATAAAAGGCCTCAAACCCTTTAATGTGGAAACACACACCTACCATCAAACTTAGTGGTAAAAGCTTGGACACTTTCTGCCTAAGTTAGGAAGCACAAGAGCAATGCTAACTGTCATTGCTTGTTTTCAACATTGTACTGGATGTTCTACTCAGAGCAATTAGACAAGAGGAAGAAATCAAAGACATTCATATTGGAAAGACAGTAGTAATTCTATTTATATATTACTTATCTTGTATATAGAACATTTTAAGAATTCTACTAAAAAAAAAGCTGATAGAATGAATGAAGTTCAGCAGATTTGCAGGATACAAGATTAATACATAAAATCAATTGATTTTTATATAATTGCAACTTGACTTGCAATAGCATGAAAAAAACAACTTAGAAATACATTTAAGAAAGGAGTATAAAACATTCTCTGGAAACTACAAAGTCTTGTTGAGATAAATTACAGAAAAACTAAGAAACTGGGAAAACATTCCATGTTTATGGATCAGAAGGCTTAATAAAATTGCTAACATTCCTCAACCTGATCTACAGATGCAACACAGCCCCTGTCCAAATTCCAGCTAACATTTTTACAGAAATTAGCAAGCTTATTTTAAAATTCTTATGAAGCCAGAATGCCAAGACAATCTTGGAAAAGCAGAGGGACACATACTTCCTGTCCGATTTCAAACTTAACTATGAAACAACGGTCAAAGACAGCTTGGTACTGGCACAAGGACAGGCATATAGATCAATGCAGTAGGATTAGTAATACAAAAATAAACCTAAATATCTACTGTCAACTGACATTTGACAGTTGTGGTAAGACCATCCAGAGGTGAAAGAACAGACTCTTTAACAAATAATGTTGGGACAACTGGCTACACAAAGTTAAAGAATAAAGTCGAATACACACCTGCAACTTAAACACACTGAACTCCCCCTGTTACTTAAGGATTTGGGTATTTGGGGTGGTGGTGGTGCTGGGAATTTTATGACTATATTTATGACTTACTCAAACTTCTTTAAATTTATCAAAAGTGTTTTTAAAATGTATTTTCTGCTATTATTGAGCTTAGGATTCCATATCTTCTCGTTAAATCATCATCTCCATTATGCTGATTTAATGGTGTTTGTGGCTCTTTTTGTGCACATGATAAGAAGTTTACCCAAGAGGTTAATTATGTGTGAAAATTATTTTCAAATCCCTCAGCTATATTTGTGTTTCTTAATATCTTATATATGACCATCAGTTTTCAATATGTGTGTGTATATATGTAATATATATATATTATATATAATACAAATACATACAAAGATTGGCTCAATGAAGGACAGAAATGGTGCAGACCTAACAGAAGCAGAAGATAAGAAGAGGTGGCAAGAATACACAGAAAATGAAGTCACTCAGTCGTGTCCGACTCTTTGCGACCCGTGGACTATAGCCCACCAAGCTCCTCCGTCCATGGGATTCTCCAGGAAAGAATACTGGAGTGGGTTGCCATTTCCTTCTCCAAGAATACACAGAAGAACTGTACAAAAAAGATATTCACAAACCAGATAATCACAATGGTGTAATCACTCACCTAGAGCCAGATATCATGGAATGTGAAGTCAAGTGGGCCTTAGGAATAAAGTAATGCTCAAAATTCTCCAAGCCAGGCTTCACAGTACATGAACTGTGAAATTCCAGATGTTCAAACTGGTTTTAGAAAAGGCAGAGGAACCAGAGATCAAATTGCCAACATCCGCTGGATCATGGAAAAAGCAAGAGAGTTCCAGAAAAACATCTGTGTGTGAAGTCACTCAGTCGTGTCCGACTCTTTGCAACCCCATGGACTATAGCCTACCTGGTTCCTCTGTCCATGCGATTTTCCAAGCTATTGTACTGGAGTGGATTGCCATTTCCTTCTTCAGGGGATCTTCCCAACCCAGGGATCGAACCCAGGTCTCCTGCATTGTAAACAGATGCTTTACCGTCTAAGCCCTGCTTTATTGACTATGCCAAAGCCTTTGACTGTGTAGATCACAACAAACTCTGGAAAATTCTAAAAGTGATGGGAATACCAGACCACCTGACCTGCCTCTTGAGAAACCTATATGCAGGTCAGGAAGCAACAGTTAGAACTGGACATGGAACAACAGAGTGGTTCCAAATAGGAAAAGGAATACATCAAGGCTTTGTTACTCTGCTTATTTAACTTATATGCAGAGTACATCATGAGAAACAATGGGCTGGATGAAGCACAAGCTGGAATCAAGATTGCTAAGAGAAATAACAATAACCTCAGATATGCAGATGACACCACCCTTATGGCAGAAAGTGAAGAAGAACTAAAGAGCCTCCTAATGAAAGTGAAAGAGAGTGAAAAAGTTGGCTTAAAGTTCAACATTCAGAAAACAAAGATCATGGCATCTGATCCCATCACTTCATGGCAAATGATGGGGAACCAGTGGAAAGAGTGACAGACTTCATTATGGGGGGGCTTCAAAATCACTGCAGATGGTGACTGCAGCCAAGAAATTAAAAGACGCTTACTCCTTGGAAGAAAAATTATGGCCAATCTAGACAGCATATTGAAAAGCAGAGACATTACTTTGCCAACAAAGGTCCATCTAGTCAAGGCTACAGTTTGTCCAGTAGTCATGTATGGATGTGAGAGTTGGACTATAAAGAAAGCTGAGTGCTGAAGAATTCATGCTTTTAAACTGTGGTGTTGGAGAAGACTCTTGAGAGTTCCTTGGACTGCAAGGAGATCAAACCAGTCAATCCTAAAGGAAAGCAGTCCTGAATATTCATCGGAAGGACTGGTGCTGAAGCTGAAACTCCCATATTTTGGCCACCTGATGCGAAGAGCTGACTCAGTTGAAAAGACCTTGATGCTGGGAAAGATTGATGGCTAGAGGAGAAGGGGATGATAGAGGATGAGATGGTTAGATGGCATTACCAACTCAATGGACATGAGTTTGGGTAAACTCTGGGAGTTGGTGATGGACAGGGAGGCCTGGCACGCTGCATTCCATGGGGTCACAAAGAGTCAGACACGACTGAGTGACTGAACTGAACTGAATACAAATACATGTATTATTGTCCATTGCAGTGCACAGGCTTTCTCTTTTTGCAGAGTATGTGCTCTAGAGTGTGCAGGCTTAGTAGTTGTGGCACATGGGCTCTCTAGTTGCCCTCTGAGATCTTAGTTCCCCAGCCAGGGATCAAACCCACATTCCCTGCCTTGGGAGGTGGATTCTTAACCACTGGACCACCAGGGAAGTGTCTATATATACTGAATATATGTTACTAGGAGCTAAAAAGATCAGCTATACAAATTTTCATTTGGTTGGTGCTTATGATATATTTTGTTCATAGTTTTAAGACACATAGTTTTCATTTCTGTTTAGCTATATTTTTATAAACAGCATGTAGCTGGGTTGTCTTTATTCTGTCAATGTAAACTTAGTAAATTTAAATTCTATACATTTACCATTATTTTCAATAGTATTATATTTAGGACTTTTTTCTATCCAAATTTTGAACTTCCTATTTGTCTTATGTTTCCCACATCTTCCTGTTTTCTTTTCATATGAGCTGCTTTACCCATTTTATTTTTATATCACTTGCCTTGAAACATATACATTCTGTTTATATTCTGCAGTCATTAAGTTTGTAATGTGAACATGCATATTTAACTAGATCAGTCAGGATTCAGTGCCTGAAACCAAAACCATGCAAAGCATATTAAGGAGCAAAAGACATTTAATACAAGTGCTTATAAAACTACAGAAAACACTGAAGGAATATTCTGCAAAGTCTGCAATTGGGACTCTTGTGAAAATAGTTCATGCCTTTGTGTGGTTGGTCTCCAAAGATTAGTAAGCCATTGTATGACACTGTCATCACCACCACTGCAGTGACTCCTACAAGAATGTGAAATAGTGAATACAGCAACTATCCAGCAATATAGGAAAAAACCAATAGGAAGCTGATGTTTCTGTCTCCCCAAAGTTTAATTGCTGCATCTTAGTAATAAAACGCAATTTGTATCAAGGACTCCAGTTGCAAAGAATCCAAGGTTTGTAGTTTTTAGATTTTCATCCTCTATGTGACAACAAGTTCACTAGAAGTAAGTTGGAAAGGAGATGAGTACATATCCATCAAATTCACAATGGCCAATTTAAATGAACAACATTCAAGGCATCTTATAATTCAATCTTCAATAAACTACAGCAACAATACCATACTGCATAGTGTAATTTAAATTTTGATATTACAAAAGAAAGCATGCTCGCTCTTTCTCTATAAAGACAGGCTAAAGCATTATTGGCCACCCAGTTTTGTTGAACTTAGTCGCATCCTAAACTTAATATACTGATGGGTTCTCTGCCTCATGGGGACTTGGTGTTCCATGACACCATTTCCAACTTGAACCTAATAATATGCCAAACAACAGATGCTCATTTTTTCCCCTTTGCTAAAGTGGTCACAATTTTATTTGAACACCTCTTGTCTTTCATTAAGATTGTCCTCGTGGGACTGGAGAAAGAAGATATGATACATTTATACAGTGTAATATTACTCAACCATTATAAAGAATAAAATAACACCATTTGCAGCAACATGGATGAACCTAGAGATCATCATGCTGAGTGATACAGTCAGACAGAAGGAGGAATATTTTATGACATGCCTCACATCTGAAAAGAAACGATACAAGTGAACTTAGAAAATAGACAGAGAGACACAGGAAAAAATTTATGGTTTCTGGGGGAAGGGATAATTAGGAAGTGTGGGATGGACATGTACACATTGCTGTACTTACAATGGATATCCAACAAGGACCTACTGTAGGGCACAGGGAACTCTGGTCAATATTGTGTGGCATCCTGGTTGTAAGGGGAGTTTTGGGGAAAATGGATACATGTATATGTATGGCTGAGTCCCTTCGCTATTCACCTGAAACAATTCAGTTCAATTCAGTCGCTCAGTTGTGTCCAACTCTTTTCGACTCCATGGACTACAGCCAACTCCAGGCCTCCCTGTCCATAACCAACCCCCAGAGTTTACTCAAACTCATGTCTACTGACTCAGTGATGCCATCCAACCATCTCAACCTCTGTCATCCCCTTCTCCTCCCACCTTCAATCTTTCCCAGCATCAGGGTCTTTTCAAATGAGTCAGTTCTTCCCATCAGGTGGCCAAAGTATTGGAGTTTCAGCTTCAGCATCCGTCCTTCCAATGAATATTCAGGACTGATTTCCTTTAGGATGGACTGAGATCTCCTTGTTGTCCAAGGGACTCTCAAGAGTCTTCTCCAACACCACAGTTCAAAAGCATCAATTCTTTGGTGCTCAGCTTTCTTTATAGTCCAACTTTGACATCCATACATTAGTACTGGAAAACCATAGGCTTGACTAGATGGACCTTTGTTGGCAAAGTAATGTCTCTGCTTTTTAATATGCTATCTAGGTTGGTCACAACTTTTCTTCCAAGGAGCAAGCGTCTTTTAATTTCATGGCTGCAGTCACCATCTGCAGTGATTTTGGAGTCCCCAAAAATAAAGTCTGACACTCTTTCCACTGTTTCCCTATCTATTTGCCATGAAGTAATTATAACACTGTTAATCAGCTATACTTCAATACAAAATAAAAAGTCAAAAATATTGTCCTTGTGGACTAACATCTGCCATATTTCCAGCAATATGGTATTACCTAGATATTCCTTACAGGAAAATGTTGAGCAAATATTAGGACTAAAAATCTATCTTTCTTTCTGTCACTCAAGGTCAACCATCAGTGACTTTGCATATTAGTGAAAATTGCTTCATATGTCAAAAATAATTTCTTTGAACTAGAGATCTTTTTTGTTTGTTTTATGCTTCACTGTATTTTTCACTGGAATAGAAACTGAAGAAAAGTTAGTGAAATCAACACTTTTGCTGAACACTGATCTCCACTGTGATGACTGTGGGCACTGGCTACTTCAGTGTTTAGGAGTCCAGGGCCATGTGAGAAACTCTGACCCTTGAGACATACACACTACTTAAAGGAGGCTATTAAGGAGGAGCTTCTTTCTTTCCATTTTTCCTCCCATAAAGAGGGAAGGGTTTGTTTGTTTGTTTTGTGAGTAGAAGCAGTCATACGATGAACAAAAGGTAACGACCCTGAGGAATAAAGCCACACTTTGTATGGGGGAAAATACAGGGAGAGAGAAAGACTGGCATCTTTGACCAGTGAACTGATGCAAAAGCTACATTCACTTCTAGACTTTGTGTGATGCATGGAAAAATAATACTTTTTTTTTTTTAAGTGAAAGGGAGGAGTCAGGGGTAATTACAAGGTTGCTGGGTTGAAATATTGTAGAGTTGTCATTTAAAAACCAACTCAGAACAAGTGTGAGGAGGGTAGGAAAAATGAGAATTAAATGTGGACATATTAGCTTCATTTCAAATACCTCATTGCATTCCATTTAAGAAATCCTTATGCCCCCTCACTATTCTCTGGAACTCTCCCTTTCCCAATGCAGGGGGAACAGGTTCAGTCTCTGGTCAGGGAACTAAGATCCTGCATACTGTCTCATGGTGTAGTCAAAACAGAAAAATATAAAAACGAGTGCAGGAAGTCCTGTAAACTGGAAAAGACAAGAAAATGGGTTCTGCTAGAACTTCCAGAAGCAACACAGCCCATGGACACCACAAACAGAGCTCAATGAAAGTGATTTCAGGCCTTTTAGCTTCAGAACTACAAATAATGGGTAGATGATAAATATATATTGTATTGAAACACTATATTTGTGCCAATTTATTTTAACTGCAATGGAAAACCGAGGCAGGGTTCAAAGAAATTTTATATAAAGTTTTTATATTTTGAAATAAACTGCATATTTAGTAACATACATGCAACTTCAACAGAAAATATTTTAAAGCAAATGTCTATGTAATTTGAAACCCCATGTTGCAAAGACATGGAAAATTCCTTTAAAGCTTCCTGTATACTCTTTGCCAATGAAAATGCCTTTAGTCTCTTAGATGCAACCACTACTTTGACATTTACAATGCTTCCTTCAATATTTCCCTTTTCGCCTTTTTGATCTAAAAATATATACTTTAAAATATAGTTTAGATTGCTCTGTTTGAGCATTATATGGCGGCATCAGAATACATATTTAGTATCTGACTTACTGCACTTAAAATTGTTAAAATATACTTATGTTTCTGCCCATAGAAAACAATAAATTTTCATTGAAATGAGATTCCACTGCCTAAATATGCCACAATTACATGGTGATGAGCTTTCATTTACTTTCTGGTTACTGCAATTATCAGCTAAATTGTTTTTATTTCTGCAGGTAAAGTACTAAGAAATAAAACCATAAGTAATGGGCAGCATGATGTCCACATTTGTTAGAAAATACAAAATACCAGTGTTTTTTTTTTTTGAAATACAGTGCTACCAGCAGGATATTAAAGGTCCCTTTGCTCTACATTCTTGCCATCATTTGGTACAGCCAACATACTACATTTGTTCATCTTTTTGACAAAAACACATGTCCATTATGGGTACGTAGTCTTTATGACTTTTTGCAATCCCTTGATTACTTGAAGTGAGAATCAATGCATTTTTTTTTTTCTTGAGCACATAGATTTCTTCTGTTTCAGATAGTTTTTTTTTTTATATTTCAGTTTTCTACTTACAAAGAAGCTATTTTCTTCCTTTCTTCAATGATAATTTTTGAACCATCAGAAATCCAGAGCTTTCAAGACAGGAATAGTTAAAAGAAAGTGACTATAACCCAAAGCTAATATAATCAAGGAAGATTAAGACACGGCACCAGAACCTATGGACTCCTGACCTGAAGAGTTAAAGTGGGTATTAATTACCAGTTGGTAGCACGGGCTTGAAGTACGAAGGATCTTAAGTGAGAGAGGGAGAGAAAGTGGCGTGTAATTCATAATGAGGAATACTGGAGAGAATTGGAGACAAGGTACCAAAACTTGAGATAACTACAGGTTCAGCAGCAGCAATCTTAGAGAAGAGTCAGGTTTCAGGTTAAGGCAAGAACAGGAAGGGATAACAATAATAAAAGAGATTTACTAATGGTGCATTCCAGAAACTGGAAAGGTTTCCATGAAAGTGAAAGTGTTAGTCACTCAGTTGTGTCCAACTCTTTGTGACCCCATGAACCATAGCCTGCCAGACTCCTCTGTCCATGGAATTCCCCAGGCAAGAATTCTGGAGCCGATTGCCATTCCTATCTCCAGGGGATCATCCCAACTCAGGGATTGAACCTGGGTCTCCTGCATTGCAGATTGCAGGAGGTTTCTTTACCATCTGAGCCATCAAGGGAAGTTCTAAGGTTTCCATACTGGGACTGAAATAGAATGTGGGTTTTGTTAGTGTTATATGAGGAAGGCATCCCTAAGGACATGAAAAGCTGGGATTTGAGAAAACGTCTGGGGCTTTTTTGTGGTTATTGATATAAATATGCCAAAAGGTATGGTGAGATTAGTCCTGGTCTCTTGAAAGTATTTAGCTTTTTTTTTTTTTTTTAGCATTAGAAAGCACTGATAAGAAAGAGGGAAATTTCCTGGAGCAAGGAAAACACTGTGGATCATCCCTTTGCTAATGAGAGCAGCAGGAAAACCAGGAGGGAATAGTGTTATGAGGACAAATGCTAAAGCTTTCCATCTTCATTCTTACTGCTTAGAACAAGAGAATTATTAATACAAAACAGAATCTTAAGAGTAATACAATTAGATAAAAGGATCAGTCATAGGAAAAGATCCCAAAATTACAAAGAATTTTCATAAGTGACCTGAGTGGAAAATATATTGACAGCACCCTAGATAAAATTTTGTTTGCCACATAGAGATGGTCTGGGAACCAACCCAAAAATTATTGCCTCAGGTTTAGATCATCTTGTAGGTGCAACCAGTCCAAACATCTTTCAACAATTCATCCCATGTCATTGTAAATCAAGATAAAGGATTATATTCTACTGTTAATTTTTTAACAAATGAAATAATAACCTTTGGGCACAAGTCATATAATTGCATATTTTCTCAAGATTAATAAAACATGTCATAGTATGTCTTGCTTTGTGGGGGTCTGATAGGAAAATATTAAGAGAATCATAGCAGTAACATATGTAATGATTGTAAAAGACTTTATTTTACCTGAATAGGAATGCAGATGAAACTCTTAAAAAAGAAACACATACCAAGAAAAAAAAAAAAAAACATTAAAAACACTAAGAATTTGACTTAAGTGAAATCTAATAAAACTGATGAGGACAACACCAAGACTATCCCCTTGGTCTTCCCTGACTTTCAGGGGAAAAATTAAAGTCCACTATTATGTAGATGCTTCATGTCATTTAGGGCAGAGGAAGTGCAAATCAGGTGATTCTATCCAATTAGAAAGTGTAGGCAGCACAGGCTCAATCGCTCATGGTCCTGGAGGACAAGACAGGCAAATATTAATTCCTGACATTAGCTACTTTAGTGAATAACTCAGAATTATTCTAATGACTATCTTCTTTTTGTTCTCTTCTCTCTGTTTGTCTCTTTATCTCTGTACTTTCTTGTTCTTACCCACATTTTACACATGGGCACAGACACAAACTCACCATACTTTCATTTATTATTCCCTATATACATATGTATGGGTGCCAAGAAAGGTAAATTTGTAGAAACCTGTAGGACCAAAGATATTTAACAAATAAGCATGTATGTAGTAAGATTCCAAGCACATGTTTTCTAAAATTTCCCAGAAAGAAATTTGCTTTTATTCCTCTCTCTCATGCTCTATGTTCATGCATGTGTGTGCGTGTGTGTGTAAAGCTCACTGAGTGAAAGTAATCCTGGGGTTTTGCTAGAATGCAATCTTGGGTTCCAATCCAACCCCAGGATATTAAATTTGCATTTTAATAAGATCCCCAGGTGATCTGTTTCCACATTAAATTTTGAGAAGAACTGTTACAGAAGATGCAGAAAAATACCTCAGTTACATTGAAGGAAAGTGAATGGAGTATTTGAGTGATATATTCTAAGCATAGCTATAGTTTCTTGAATTTTTAATAAAAATGAGCTGTTGCTTTTATTCAGTTATGATTATGTCCCCAAGAAACTAGGATCCTGTTGACCTCATAGTACAATATAATTTGCAAAACTATCTAAGGCAAATGTGACTCCATTTGTTCTTGTAACCATTCAGCCATATGCATGTTAATCAAATTCCCTTCCTCTTAAAGAAGAGAAAAATGACAATCAGGAAAAATTGATTTCCTCACAGTTCAGTTCAGTTCAATCTCTCCATCATGTCCAACTATTTACAACCCCATGGACTGCAGCATGCCAGGCCTCACTGTCCATCACCAACTCCCGCAGTTTACTCAAACTCATGTCCATTGAGTCAGTGATGCCATCCAACCATCTCATCCTCTGTCATCCTCTTCTTCTCCTGCCTTCAATCTTTCCCAGCATCAGGGTCTTTTCAAATGAGTCAGTTCTTCCCATCAGGTGGCCAAAGTATTGGAGCTTCAACTTCAGCATCAGTCCTTCCAATGAATATTCAGGACTGATTTCCTTTAGGACTGGTTGGATCTCCCTGCAGTCCAAGGGACTCTCAAGAGTCTTCTCCAATACCACGGTTCAAAAGCATCAATTCTTCAGCACTCAGTTTTCTTTATAGTCTAACTCTCACATCCATACATGACTACTGGGAAAACCATAGCCTTGACTAGACTGACCTTTGTTGGCAAAGTAATGTCTCTGCTTTTTATTATGCTGTCTAGGTTAGTCATAACTTTTCTTTCAAGGAGCAAGTGTCTTTTAATTTCATGGCTGCAGTCACCATCTGCAGTGATTTTGGAGCCCAAGAACATAAAGTCTCTCACTGTTTCCCCATCTATTTGCCATGAAGTGATGGGACCAGATGCCATGATCTTAGTTTTCTGAATGTTGAGTTTTAAGCCAACTGTTCTCACTCTTTTTTCACTTTCATCAAGAGGCTCTTTAGTTCTTCTTCACTTTCGGCCATAAGTGTGGTGTCATCTGCATATCTGAAGTTATTGTTATTTCTCTTAGCAGTCTTGATTCCAGTTTGTGCTCCATCCAGTCCAACATTTCTCATGATGCAGTGGGCATATACCAAAAATAACTAACAAACTATGCTATGAAAAAATTGTAAATATTTATTCAATCTATATTTCTACCTACTGGGTAGACTACTGAATTACATGTTGTGCTGATCTGAAGAATAGTGAATTTTGATTTTTAAATACTAATCACACCAAATAGATAATATGTAAATATAAATATAGTTATAGGTCTGTGTGCCTAGTTACTCAGTCATGTCTTACTCTTCTGACCCCATGGACTGTAGCCTGCCGTGCTCCTCTGTCCATGAGGATTCTTCAGGCAAGAATACTGGAGTGGGTTGCCATTTCCTACTGGGTTGGGTTCTTCCCAACCCAGGGATTGAACCTAGGTCTCCCACATTGCAGGTAGATTCTTTACAGATTGAGCCACCAGGGAAGCCCATCATAGGTTTACATGATTTCAAAAGTCTACTTTTACCCATTTGTATCATATCTACCTCATTTATAATTACAACTCTGTGAAAGTTCCTAATATGCCAATATGATAACCAACTAATAATTTTATCATGCCTTCCTAAAAATGTTATGATTTATTAGCTTTAGAACACTGCTTCCTTTTAAAATAAATATACCCAGAAGTTGTCACTTATAATGAAATTTCAGCTAATTGAGCTTTGTCATGTAAAGATAGAAATAGTTTTATTTATAAATCAAGGTTAAATTTGGCAAGATCATGGCAAAACAAAGATTAATTTGCCACAATAATTGGTACAGTTAGGAAAAACTATTGACTGCATTATTGAAAAAAAAAAAAAAACCAACAGCATTAGCAATGAATTAACTGGTATCTTCATCTGTTTTACAATAGTTTGCTTCATGTTTCCATAAATTCACAGTAAATAAGCATCTATATTATCAATCAATCCAACATTCTTAATTTTATTTTATAGCCTTAAGAAGGTGTGGAGAAAAGGGAACCCTCTTACACTGTTGGTGGGAATGAAAACTAGTACAGCCACTATGGAGAACAGTGTGGAGATTTCTTTAAAAACTGTAAATAGAACTGCCTTATGACCCAGAAATCCCACTGCTAGGCATACACATCGAGGAAACCAAAATTGAAAGAGACACGTGTACCCCAATGTTCATCGCAGCACTGTTTATAATAGCCAGGACATGGAAGCAGCCTAGATGTCCATCAGCAGATGAATGGATAAGAAAGCTGTGGTACATATATACAATGAAGTATTACTCAGCCATTAAAAAGAATATATTTGAATCAGTTCTAATGAGGTGGATGAAACTGGAGCCAATTATACAGAGTGAAGTAAGCCAGAAAGAAAAACACCAATACAGTATACTAATGCATATATATGGAATTTAGGAAGATGGTAACGATAACCCTGTATGCGAGACAGCAGAAGTGACACAGATGTATAGAACAGTCTTTTGAACTCTGTGGGAGAGGGAGAGGGTGGGATGATTTGGGAGAATGGCATTGAAACATGTATAATATCACATAAGAAACGAATTTCCACAGTCCAGGTTCAATGTAGGATAAAGGATGCTTGGGTCTGATGCACTGGGATGACCCAGAGGGATGGTATGGAGAGGGAGGTGGGAGGGGGCTTCAGGATGAGGAACACTTGTACATCTGTGGCAGATTTATGTATGGCAAAACCAATACAATATTGTAAAGTAATTAGCCTCCAATTAAAATGAATAAATTTAAAAATTAAAAAAAGACTTCTATCTGATCATTGGTAAGATTCAGAAAATTTACTTATTTTCTGAAATTTGAATTTTAAAATTCAAAATATTTTAAAATTTAATTATAAAAATATTTTATCAAAACAAATTTATCAAAATAACATTAAAATACTGTAAATTTTTATTATTTAATAAATTTAATAATTTTTGTATTATAAAATTATGAGGATACTTTACATATATAATAAATACCTATAGCTTAAGTTTTAAAATATATACTTTGATCATGTGCCTTAAAATCCAATTAGAATTAACACAATGATTTTAAACAATAAAATATAGAATGAGAGTAATGTAACAGACATAATTTTACAAAAATCGAAGTCAAGTTTCTTTTGAGCATTTACTTATTCATGTTCAAGTTTATCCTGTTGAAAACTGGATATTGTAGAGTTTTTCAAAGTCTAATAGAATCCTGAAAAATGACCAAATAAGCTTAAGTGTGAGAACTCAACTTACTTTCAATGATCTGCTTTCAATAAGTTGAAATAGTTACAAATTAATTATTTGAAAACAGTTAAATGGCAATTATTAAAAAATCTGCTCTCTCATATAGAATTTTTTTAAAAGATCATTACATTTTGTAAGAAAATGCCAGTTAATAAATTGGGCTTATATGCTGGAAAGGAAAAGCTTACACAAAAAAGATGATATAGACTAAATAACTTATTTTTATAAATTTATGTGAACTAATTTTTCTATATGCTTTTTGGTTTGTTTACTTATTTTTTGGCTTCCCTGGTGGCTCAGACGGTAGAGCCTGCCCACAACGTAAGAGACCTGGGTTCAAACCCTTGGTTGGCAACATCCCCTGTAGAAGGAAATGGCAATCCATTCCAGTATTCTTGCCTGGGAAATTCTATGGATGGAGGAGCCTGGCGGGCTACAGTCCATGGGGTCGCAAGGAGTCGGACATAACTGAGTAACTAACACACACAAGTGAAGACTAGATTATCTGTCTTCTGAAACTCTAATCTTAAATCAGGAACAATCACAGACATGTTTACAACAGCTCTGTGATTTTTCTTCACATACACCATGCATCTCCATGGCTTGGAAACAGGATTTTGACAAAATGAATGGAGTAGAGTACATCTGAAAAAAAGGTAAAATTGATGACTCTGTATTCAGCAGAAGCTACTGCCAGTCTCAGCTGTCATATACTGAACTATCAGTTTCCTGTTTGATACACAGTAGCTATTTCATTTACTGTTTTAAAAATTGCTCTCTCTGGATAACAAAGAAAGACAGACAAGTATCAATATTGCAGGAAGTCCCCTGTTACAAGCTCTTTGGTAAACATAAATTAAAACTTTAAAAAATGATCAAACTTTTCTGGAGTTCAGTGTTTGTACAGTGTTGTTCAGGATGATACATTCAACACCATACCTCAATTTGCTCTATCTGTTCAATTTTTGTGAGCACACCATTAAATACAATGTTTTATTCCTTTTTTTTCTAGCACATTACAGTTAACATAAAGGATGAGTGTAGCCTTTAAAAGTTTCATTTTACTTTTATCATACAAGAATTGTGGTAATATATAGTATAACCATTGTTGCTAATATTAAAATAATTAGGTGGCAAGAATACACAGAACTATATAAAATGATCTTAATAACCCAGAAAACCAGATGGTGTGATCACTCACCTAGAGTCAGATCCTGGAGTGTGAAGCCAAGGGTGCCTTAGGATGCATAACAAGGAACAAAACTAGTTGAAGTGATGGAATTAACAGCTCAACTATTTCAAATCCTAAAAGATGATGCCATTAAAGTGTTGCACTCAATATGTCAGTAAAGTTTGAAAACTCAGCAGTGGCCACAGGACTGGAAAAGGTCAGTTTTCATTCCAATCCCAAAGAAAGGCAATGCCAAAGAATGTTCAAACTTCCACACAATTGAACTCATTTCACATACTAGCAAAGTAATGCTCAAAATCCTTCAAGCTAGGCTTCAAAAGTATGTGAACTAAGAAATTCCAGATGTACAAGCTGGATTTAGAAAAGTCAGAGGAACCAGAGAGCAAATTTCCACCATCTGCTGGATCATAAGAAGGAGAATTCCAGGAAAACATCTACTTCTGCTTCATTGACTATGCTAGAGGCTTTGACTGTGTGGATCACAACAAACTGTGGGAAATTCTTAAAGATATGGGAATACCAAATCACCTTACCTGCCTTCTGCAAAACCTGTCTGCAGGTCAAGAAGCAACAGTTAGAACCAGACATGGAACAATGGACTGGTTCAAAATTGGGAAGTGAGTATGACAAGGCTGTATATTGTTACCCTGCTTATTTAACTTATATGTAGAGTACATCATGCAAAATGCTAGGCTGGTAGAAGCCCAAGCTGGAATCAAGATTGCTGAGAGAAATAACAATAACCTCAGATATGTAAATGACACCACCCTTATGGCAGAAAGCAAAGGGTAACTAAGGAGCCTCTTGATGAAAGTAAAAAAGGAGAAAGAAAAAACTGGATTAAAACTCAACATTCAAAAAACTATGATCATGGCACCCAGTCCCATAACTTCATAGCAAATAGATAGGGAAACAATAGAAACAATGACAGACTATTTTCCTGGGCTCCAAAATCACTGCAGATTGTGAGTGAAGGCATGAAATTAAAAGACATTTGCTCCTTGGAAGAAAAGCAATGACAAACCTAGATAGCATATTAAAAAGCAAAGACATAACTTTGCCTACAATGGTCCATATAAGCAAAGCTATGGGTTTTTTTCCAGTAGTTATGTAGAGATGTGAGATCTGGACAACAAAAATGGCTGAGCACTGAAGAATTGATGTTTTCAAACTGTGGTACTGGAGAAGAGTCTTGAGAGTACCTTTAACTGCAAGGAGATCAAATCAGCAATACTAAAGTAAATCAACCATGACTATGCATTGGAAGGTCTGATGCTAAAGCTGAAGGTCCAATATTTTGGCCACCTGCTGCAAAGAGATGACTCATTGGAAAATACTCTGATTCTGGGAAAGACTGAAGGCAGGAGGACAAGGGGACTACAGAGAATGAGATGGATGGATGGCATCACTGACTCAATGGACATGAGTTTGTTCAAGCTCCAGGAGATGGTGAAGGACAGGGAAGCCTGGTGTGCTGCAGTCCATGGGGTTGCAAAGACTGAGACACAACTGAGTGACTGAACAACAACAATTAACAGAAGAAACAATATCAAGTAGAAAATTTGGGGGGACATTTCTAGAGCAAAATAGGAATGTATGTATCAATTTTGAACCAGATAGAATAAATATTTATGTAGCCAATATTAGAAGATAACACATAAAGAAAAGTATCTCTAATCACCTTGATATCTCCATTTGAAATCCCTGGCCATTCTGTCTTCTCATTATTCTACTGGGACTATGCATGCTATGCTTGTTCATCCCAACTTTATTTGCAATGCCTCTTACCTCTTGCCAAGCACAGCTCTGATTTCTATGCACCTTTCTATTTGGGCAAGACATTAAAGTTTCTTATCATTTCCATTTCAAAGTAATCTTAGAAAAGTAGAAGAACTCAGAGTTCAGCTCTTAACAGGATGATACTCTTTGAAATAACCACTCCAATATTGTCCTTGACATAACATCTGTAGCCATTCATCACTTTTTCCCCAATTCTGCTGCGACTTTTCTACCTGCTTAATTAAAAAAGAAATACATAAAAACATTTTTTCCTGGAATACATCTGTTAAGCTAATTGAAGAATTGTCTCAATATTGCCTGCAGGTATACATAAATACTATATAAAACATACCATTATTGTTAGCTAACATTACTGAAAAACACATGATGGCCATAGTTGCTTTGCAGTTACATATTTGCTTCATTTTATTTCTTTATTATCACAATGAAATACATTTCATAATTATTGTCTTATTCTCCAATGCCAAATCCATAAATGGGGATTCATAGAAATCCTCTGGAGAATTTGTTTTGGTAGAGTATTATTATTTTCTATGTCAAATAGCATTTTGTGCTTAAAAGACCACCTGGTATAAATTAAGATTTGAAAAAGACAGTTTACAGAATGGGAGAAAATATTTGCAATAATGTGACTCACTAGTGATTAGTCTCCAAAATATACCAATAATTCATATAATTCAATATCTAAACAACAAACAACCCAACTATAAAACAGGCAGAAGATCTAAATAGACATATCTCCAAAGAAGACATACAGATGGTTAAGAATCACATGAAAAGATGTTCAACATCACAGACTGTCAGAAAAAGGCAAACAAAACCACAAGGAGACATCACCTCACCAGTCAAAATGCCATCATCAAAACACTACAAATAATAAATGTTGAAGAGTGTGCGGAGGAAAAAGAGCCCTCCTATACTGTTGGTGGGAATGTAAATTGGTACAGTCACTTTGGAGAACAGTATGGAGGTTCCTTAAGAAAACTAAAAATAGAGCTACCATCTGATCTTGCAATCCCATTCCTGGGCATGCATCTGAAGAAAACCATTATTTGAAATGATACGAACATCCCAAAGTTCACTGAAAATCTGTTAATAATAGCCAAGACACAAGAAGCAACCTAAGCATGCATCAACAGGTGAATGGATAAGGAAGATGTGGATATATATATGTATGTATATATAGTGAATATATATATGGTGAATATATATATATATGTGAATATATATATATATACACACACTCACACATACACACACACATACACACACACACACAATGTAATATCACTCAGCCATAAAAAATAATGAAATAACACCATTTGCACCAATATGGATGAACCTAGAGATTATCATACTGACAATATCACTTATATATGGAATCTCAAAGAAAAAAAAAAGATTATACAAAGGAACTTATATACAAACTTACAGTTACCAAAGGGGACAATTAGTGGAGAGACAAATTAGCATTTTGGAATTAGCATATACACACTACTATATATAAAACAGGTAACCAATAAGGACCTACTGTATAGCACAGAGAACTATACTTGATATTTTATGATAACCTACAAGGGGAAAGAATCGGAAGAAGAGCACATACACAGCATGTGCAGCAAAGTGATTCAGTTACATGTGTCACTAACACAACACTGCAAATCAGCTCAACTTTAACTAAAAACTTAAAATAAATTTAAAAATAAAGAAACAGAAGGGACTGGGTAATATACATCGAGCATAAAAGAAAGCACTAATTTTCAGCAATTCTATCGTTACCCAACAAAACACTGAAACTTACACTTTTGAAAAACAAATTAAGCCCAGATTCTTCCTTCAGTGTAGCGTAAAACTGTGGAATCCATTCTTTAATATTTCAACATTTCAAAACTAATTTATGAAATCTGTTTATCTTTTGCTAAGTGATAAAATAAATTTCAAAAATAAAAAAAAAACAGCATTATTTTAAATGGAGAAAGCTGCTGCAGTAAAGATTATTGTTCTCATCAAATGTCTACTCTCCCTTTTTAAGGGAAAGAAAACCTGGGATTTAGCATGAAACTTAGCCATGTGTGGAAGTATTTTATTCCCCAACCTTCCTTGCAGTAGAAGCAACTAGATCTGAAGGGAGGAATTATAAAATTATCACATATTGGAAGCATAAATATCTGAAAATGGTACTCTCATCAGCCTTGTGGGGAGGATAATAAAACAATAAATTAAAAGAGGAGAAATTTCCAAAGTTTTAAAATAAAATAAATGATCAACCTACAAAGCACTTCCTTCTAAAAGCAATGGTCCAATGGTAACATTAAGATATTATCAGGAATAACAACAAATTAAAAGAGAACTGAATAACTGGAAAGACTGGAGGAAATACCAGCAGATTCTTTTTCTTACTTATGCCTTGTGATATCAATATAATATTATGAAAAGTCAATATTCCACTAATTCATCTACAAAATAAATGTAATATCTATAAAAACCCAGAAAATTTCTTGGGAGATTTGCTAAATATTATAACATTTATCTCTCCTTCTCTTTAGTCGCTAAATCGTATCCAACTCTTGCGACCCCATGGACTGTAGCCTGCCAGGTTCCTCTGTCCATGGGATTCTCCAGGCAAAAAATACTGGAGAGGGTTGCCATTTCCAGCTCCATAACATTTATATATGCTACGAAAGATCTTAATATGAATCACCCTTTTTTTGAAAAAAGAAGAAAGAAGATAATCTTTCTCTAATAGCTAACAACACATTATGTTAACAAAGATATTATGGCATTTTCACAAGAACAGACAAAATGACCCATGTGGTAGAATAAAAAATTCAGAGATAGAGTCAATATCTATTTAATTAGGTATCAAGAATTAGGGGGAAAAAGATGACTTGTTTAGGAGAAGATAGAAAAGCTGGCAAACCATATTAAAAAATAATAATAGTAATATTGCTTTCCTACTTAAAATGATTTACAGAGATGAAATTTTTAAATGCAGCACATGAAGAAATATTATCATTATTAATAATCAAAAACATTAAAAGTTACCCATAACTAAGTATCACCCTTCTTCTATTAAATTAGCAAGATTTAGAAAATTGGCTAATGTCAAGTATTGGCCACAATGTAGGGAAAGGAAAATTTCAGCAATGCTTTTAATGTGTATGTTTGTTATTCTTGAAGCATTATCTCATATTTTCAGTTATAGACATTAATCATACTTATTTCATAATAATTTTCACTACTTTTGCTATGGCAACCAAAGGCTCCCAAATTTCAGTGACTTACAATAATAAAGTTTATTTCTTGCTCATGTTGCATGTCAGTTGCTGATTGGTTTTGACTCTGCTCAACTCAGTTTCACTTGTCTCCATAGGTTTTATACATGTCTTCATTCTGGGCTCTGGGTGAAGCAGGGGCCATATGTGGGATATGTATTTTCATGACAGAAGGCAACAAATGAAGGGACTGGATGGGAGCCCACAGAGGCTCTTAGAGCTTTGAATAGAAATGTCGTTTTCACTCACCTTTTTATTACTCAGTGCAATTCAGATGGATATACCTTCTGTTAGAAGGCACTGTGAGTCATATCACAGTGGGTGGCAAGATACGGGGAGTGAATAGTTAAGAACAATAATATAAGTTGTCATATATACACTATGATCTAATCATGTATTCCTGGGTACAGCCCCAAGTTTTCAAGCAAACAGTAAATGACACATACCACAATGACTGTGCAGCGTTCTTCATGGTGTCAGAGGTCTGGGTACAAATTGCATGCTTGTTCCTAGAGGATACTCAACTGGCAGTGAATTTTTACCGTGAGGAATTATTAGAAGAGCAATTACAAGCAATGAATTAATGTGTAAATAATTATCTGAATGGATTTTAAAACACAAAATACTTGACGAGAATATATAACATATTAAAATTTAACACATGTATACCTGTGGCAGATTCATGTTGATGTATGGCAAAACCAATACAATATTGTAAAGTAATAAACCTCCAATTAAAATAAATAAATTGATATTAAAATTTTATTAAAATGTATGTGTCACCAAACAGTATTTTATTAAAAAAAAAAGTATTTAAGTAAAGAAAAGGACTGCACAGACCAACAATTATAATGCTGTATAAATTGAGGAATACAATGAACTCAATTATATGTCACTATGTGGGTGTGTGCGTGTGCTGACTCTTTGCAACCCAATAGACCATAGCCCTCCAGGCTCCTCTGTCCTTCTCTATTTCACAGAATAAGATCTTTAGGCAAGAACACTGGAATGGGTGGCCACGGTCTCCTCCAGGGAATCATCTCCACCCAGGGATGGAATTCATGCCTCTTGTGTCTCCTGCATCGGCAGGTGGATTCTTCACCACTAGTGCCACCTGGGAAACCTATATATCACTGTAACACAAGTACCTGAAATTCTTTCAAAAACTTGTATCATAGAGGAATTGTCTCTGACCCAATGACATTAAGTTAAAATCCAATAAGAAAATAACCATATTTAGACATTGAAAATATAATATATATCTTAACATATGAAGATATAATAGGTATGGTAAAACTACAATGAAAATCCAGAAAATACTGAACACCAATTTCTAAATAAAAACAATGAGAAGAAAAGAGAGAAAAAGAAGGAGATGAGAATTATATGTGTCTCATGTTGAGTACTGCTTCTATCTGCTTTATATTTCATTTTAAAATTTTGTACATAAATTATTTTTTGATCTATTACTTAATCATTTTTGAGTTATGAACTGATGAGGCTCTTAACTGAGATAATGGGGCTTGAGTAAGGCTATAGTAGAAGACATAAGTAGAGAAGAAAAAAATACAGGAAAAAATATCTTAACAGTTGTTAACAGTAACTAGTAAAGTAATGAGTAAAGAAATGCTCAAAATTCTTCAAGCCAGGCTTCAACAATACATGAACTGTGAATATCCAGATGTTCAACCCGGTTTTAAAAAAGGCAGAGGAACCAGAGATCAAATTGCCAACATCTGCTGGATCATCAACAAAGCACAAGAGTTCCAGAAAAATATCTATATCTGCTTTATTGACTACGGCAAAGCCTTTGATTGTGTGGATCACAATAAACTGGAAAATTCTGAAAGAGATGGGAATACCAGACCACCTGACCTGCCTCTTGAGAAATCTGTATGCAGGTGTGAAAGCAACAGTTAGAACTGGACATAGAACAACAGACTGGTTCCAAACAGGAAAAGGAGTATGTCAAGGCTGTATATTGTCACCCTGCTTATTTAACTTATGTGCAGAGTACATCATGAGAAATGCTGGGCTGGATGAAGCACAAGTTGGAATCAAGATTTCCAGGAGAAATATTAATAACCTCAGATATGCAGACGACACCACCTTTATGGCAGAAAGTGAAGAAGAACTAAAGAGCCTCTTGATGAAAGTGAAAGAGGAGGGTGAAAAAGTTGCTTAAAGCTCAACATTCAGAAAACTAAGATCATGGCATCTGGTCCCATCACTTCATTGCAAATAGATGGGCAAACAGTGGAAACAGTGGCAGACTTTATTTTTGTGGGCTCCAAAATCACTGCAGATGGTGATTGCAGCCATGAAAATAAAAGATGCTTACTCCTTAGAAGGAAAGCTATGACCAACCTAGATAGCATATTAAAAAGCAGAGACATTACTTTCTAACTAAGGTCCATCTAGTCAAGGCTATGGTTTTTCCAGTAGTCATGTATGGATGTGAGGGTTGGATTGTGAAGAAAGCTGAGCACAAAAGAATTGATGCTTTTGAACTGTGGTGTTGGAGAAGCCTCTTGAGAGTCCTCTGGACTGCAAGGAGGTCAAACCAGTCCATCCAAAAGGAAATCAGTCCTGAATATTCCACTGAAGGACTGATGTCGAAGCTGAAAGTCCAATACTTTGGCCACCTGATTTGAAGAACTAGCTCATTTGAAAAGACCCTGATGCTGGGAAAGATTGATGGCGGGAGGAGAAGGGGATGACAGGATGAAATGGTTGGATGGCATCACCAACTTAATGGACATGAATTTGTGTTTACGCTGGTTGTTGGTGATGGACACAGAGGCGTGGCATGCTGTAGTCCATGCTCAGTCCATGACTGAGTGACTGAACTGAACTGAACAATAACTAACTTATTAGGTCTAGCCACAATCAAAGCAAACACCTAATAACTTTCAGTGTCTAAAAGGCAAGACACATATTTTATTTATATCAGGGATTTCAGGAAAAGCTGCTGCTAAATCACTTCAGTCATGTCCGACTCTGTGCGACCCCCTAGATGGCAGCCCACCAGACTCCCCTGTCCCTGAGATTCTCCAGGCAAGAACACTGAAGTGAGTTGCCATTTCCTTCTCCAATGCATGAAAGTGAAGAGTAAAAGTGAAGTCACTCACTCGTGTCTGACTCTTAGCGACCCCATGGACTGCAGCCCACCAGGCTCCTTCATCCATGGGATTTTTCAGGCAAGAGTACTGGAGTGGGGTGCCACTGCCTTCTCCATCAGCAAATGCTAGCAACTAGCAAAAATCTGATAGGCCTAGTCAATTTTCTGCTCTAGGAAGATGACTGGGAAATTTTCTAGTTAGGATTAAGAAGTTGAAATGTTGAGGCACAACCTAGCTAAACACCTCTAAAACATTAGGTACCTAAAATTAATTTGCAATCTCTTGCACTTCTCTTTTCCCCAGATATCTTGAGGCACCTACTGCCTCTGTTCATGTCTTGAGTTAGACTCTTACACAGGACCCCTGACGTTTTCTTATTATCTCTGCTTTAACCTTGTTTTTTATCTAAGACAGAGACTAGCCTACCCATTTCTGATGAGATCTTATATAATCTCGTGTTTTCAAACATTATTTTCCATTGTTTTCCTATTTCTCCCACAGTCTTCCCTCTTTTTATTCTTCCCTCTTTTTCCAATAAAAAGATTCTTACTCTCCACTTTTTAATGCACATTTTCAACTTAGACCAGTAAACATCATCAGTTTTTTAGCATAATCAATTTTAAAATGAGTATCCATTATTTTTAAATGAAGATAAAATTTTCTGAATATATAGAGATTAGATTATTATAACATAATAGTTATGTTATAGGCAACTATTTCCATATGTGGATTCATTATAATACATAAAATTTAGATGAATTATTAGCATTTATAGCTCAACATATTTTATCATTCAGGGTGATTTTTTGCAACAGTTTTAAAGGAAATAATCAGTTTCCTCTTCTATCTTCATTACTTTGTTTACATTATAATTATTAAATTTAAAAGCATATATTATTTTTGTCTCATCCTTAAAAATCTGTTATTTGCAAATGTATATAATTAGAACTGAGGAAATTATACATTCAGGAACAGAGGTATGCTAGATGCCAGGTATAAGGTCTCAAGCTTAAAAATTTGGAATTTAAGATTTCTGAAATAACTCAATTTATTGCTGGTGAAGCAGAAATGGTGCTTATGTCCCATATTCTATGCAGTTGTCATGGTACTCCCTCAGATACTTTCCTCAAGATTTCATAGAAATACTTTTATTGAATGCATTGAACAGTTTAATGGCTGAACTTTTCTTGTAAAAAATAATAATTTTAAAAAATTAAATTTTCTCTTTACTTTTTACATAATCTCTTTATGAGTTTGTAGAACTTTTTGAAATGTGTTAGAAAAATATTTTTCAAAATGACCTTCTATGTGGCAAGATTTTCTGGTGCACTGGAAAATGATGAAGTCACTGCTCAAAGTGATATTCCAGCTGTGCTCAGCAGGCAGGAGAATCTCAGTCTAGACACACTTACCAAGATTTTGCACATGTACAGCATTAAAGAGACAGGATGATGTTTCCTGGAGAAGACTATGAATGGCCAATGGTTCAGGTATAGGATTAGTACTGGCTTTTCTGGGACAATTTTGAATTAAAATATATTCTTCTATTTCCATTTGAGTACAACTCATCTTGCCAGATCATATATTTTGACAGTTACTTTAGAATAAAAAATCTTTCTCTTATATTCTAAACGCTCAAGAACATAATCCCTTAAGTAATAACATAACAGCCATACTGCAAAAGTTAGTAGGGTTGACTGGTAATGGAGAGACATGTTATGTTCGAGGAGGTAAAAACTTAAATTTACATACATATCTTAAATCCATTTTCTGAGAATAGTCAGAATTCATATGGTCTACAAACACTGAGGCTTGTGGAGGTGTGGATATTTTTGAAGACCCATGGAAAATGCTTTAAGAGAGCTACTTTAGAAAAATATAATAGACAAAAGAGAAAAAAATGGAAACCAAATCAGCAAAAAAAAAAAAAAAATTTAGATAACTATCAGTAGCAGAGATTTAAAACAGAATTACACAGTATTTTTCATGACTTTATATAAAGTACTTAACCTGAAAGAGAAAAAAAAAAAAAACAACTAATCCAAGAAGTGTGGAATTTGACTGAAGCTGACAATAGAATAGTAACAGGGAGCTAAAGGAATCATAGTATGAATATACTATTGTAGTTTCTGATCAGGAGATTAAAATGTATGAGGAAATCAAGCAAAATTTAACAACAGTAATGTGTGAGACATTTGATGTGTTTAATAGAACTTGAATTTATAATGAAAATGAGCAGGAAAAAATAGAGAAAATAAGAGAAGCTGAAAAAAATAGTTGTCAGCGAAGGAATTGCTGATTTTGAAATATTTAATGTGGGGCAATATTAAATAGCTGCTGTTCAGTCACTAAGTTATATCCAACTCTTTGCAACCCCATGGAATGCAGCATGTCAAGTATTTCTCTCCTCCACTGTCTCCAGGAGTTTGCTCAAATAATGTCCATGGAGTTGATGATGCTATCCAATCATCTCATCCTCAGTTCAGTTTAGTCACTCAGAGATGTCCAACTTTTTGTGACCCCATGAACTGCAGTATGCCAGGGTTCGCTGTCCATCACTAACTCCCAGAGATTGCTCAAACTGGTGTCCATTGAGTCGGTGATGCCATCCAACCATCTCATCCTCTCTCATCCCCTTTTCATTCTGTCTTCATTCTTTCCCAGTATCAGGGTCTTTTCCAAAGAGTCAGTTCTTTGCATCAGGTAACCAAAGTATTGGAGCTTCAACTTCAGCATCATTCCACCCAATGGACATTCAAGGTTGATTTTCTTTAGGATTAACTAGTTTGATCTCCTTTCAGTCCAAGAGTCTCTCAAGAGTCTTCTCCATCACCACAATTCAAAGGCATCATTTCTTCAGTGTTCAGCTTTCTTTATGGTCCAACTCTCATATCTATACATGAATACATAGCTTTGGCTTTATGGACCTTTGTAGAAAAACTGATGTCTCTGCTTTTTAATATGCTGTCTAGGTTTGCCATAGTTTTCCTTCCAAGGAGAAAGCATGTTTTAATTTTATGGCTGCAAACAGTCCACAGTAATCTTGGAGCCCAAGAAAAGAAAATCTGTCACTGAAAAAGTGAAAATGAAAGTCATGCAGTTGTGTCCAACTCTTTGTAACCCCGTGGACTATATAATCTATGTAGATCTCCAGGCCAGAATACTGGAGTGGGTAGCTGTTCCCTTCTCCAGGGGATCTCCCTAACCCAGAGATCAAATCTAGGTCTTCCACATTGCAGGCAGATTCTTTACCAGCTTTGCTGTTAGGGAAACCCAAGAATACTGAAGTGAGTAGCCTATCCCTTCTCCAGTGGATCTTCCAAACCTAGGAATCAAACTGGGGTCTCCTGCATCCCAGGCAGATTCTTTACCAGCTGAGCTACCAGGGAAGCCAATCTTCCACTTTTTATCCTTCTATTTGCCATTAAGAAATGGGACCAGATGTCATGATCTTAGTTTTCTTTAATGTTGAATTTCAAGTGTTTTCACTGTCTAGTAGGGAACTGCAAAATGGGGTTGGATTTCTAAATAATAAAACTGGGACAGATATGGAGTATATAAACATGGTGAATTCAACAATCTTTGAAAACAGGGAAGGGCAGAGAGAACAAGATGGCAGAGGAGTAGGTGGATATGGAGTACATCTATCTCCACAGATACATCAGGAATATACCTTCAGACATAGAAGTGCAGGCAGAACACCAGCTGATAGCAGACAGGAGGGCCTGACCAGAGGAAAACAATATATAGAACCACCCAAAACTCAGTAGAATGAAGGAACTAGGGGGGAAAACAGGAGTGTTAGAGGGCTGGACCTTCCTTCAGCGGGTGAGGGAACTGACTCAGGGGTCTGAGTCAGAGGGGAAATATTTAAGGCTGACAGTGGTAGAGCTGATCTTTGGCAGCCTAAATGGAATGAGAATCAGACAGTCCTTGCCACAGCCATACATACCCTGGACAGGGATGCAGGTCCCCTAGAAATTGCAGCGGCTGTAGCTGGAGCTTAGGGATTATGGAGCAATCCCAGCTAAAGGGCTGCTGTTGATTGCGGAGAGATGGATCAAGGGGATGTGAGGGAGGAGATTGTCGTGGGGAATGCCTGTGGAGGAAAGCCAGGCAGCCATGGAAGCAAGGTGATACTGCTGAGTCATGCAGAGGGGTAGAGCCATCACCATTGCCTCTCTCTCCCCAAGCCAGCATTGGCAGCTGAACAATAGAGAGGCTGGCCCATCAAATGCCTGATGCAATGAACTACAGAGTAGGACCCCACCCAGGGTGATCCTTTAAGTGCCTGATGTACCGATCCATAGAGCAGGAACCCAGCTGGGGAGCCCCTCTATGTGCCTGATGCACTGAACAACAGAGAAGGGCTCCATGTCAGGGAGCCCTCTAAGTGCCTGAATGGATGGAGCTACAGGGAAGACTGGCCAAAGAGGCCTTCTGATCGCCAGCTACAAGAGGCTTGAGGAAAGATTCTGATAGGCCCGTAACTCCTGCAGGGGAGGCAGTCCATGTCCCTGTACACTTGGCACTACCAGGGTTCCCACAAGCCAAGCAGCTGTGCTACCTTCACGCTCAACCCTCAATGGGCAAAGCTGCCACAGGCAAACGTCTTGGGTCTATGCATGCAGGGTTGCTTCGGTAGTGTCCAACTCTTTGCAACTCTGTGGATTGTGGCCTGCCAGGATTCTCTCTCAGGGGGTTCTACAGGCAAAAATACTGGAGTGTATTGCCCAGTACTGGTTGCCATACCCTACTAGAGTACTATAGTTCCTGCTACCCTAGCTGAAAACTCCCCTGAGTATCTGGTGCTGCCAGAACCCCTGCAACCCAAGCAGCTGCACCAGCTCCACACCAGGCCCTCATTGGGGCCAACCCAAGTCCTCCAGGGCAGCCTCAGGAGCAAACTCCAGGGAACATTCCACATGCAGAGGTGAAAATAAAACCACAATTGAAATTCAGGGGTAATGTGGCTAAGGAAGAAGACCCAAAACCTTCCTACCAGCTGTACAAGCTGCAGATTAAATCCACATGGTCAATTAGGCAGACTCTGTATCTATGGAATATAAAAAAGGGCATTGAGAGCTCCCACAAAATAATACACACTAGTTCTGATAACTGTGGACATTCAAGGCAAGAACAGACAGCAGCAGGACCAGATTAGAATCTGTGCTGCCCCCAGAGCAGCTCAAGAGACCAACACAGTGTTGGAGGGCATCCTAGGGAGGTGAGGTGGACTGTGACTCACAGTGAGGGAAAGGATTGACTGCAATGACTGCAATGACAGCAATGACTCAAGAAAAACATTTATTACTTATGTTTTGACTTGTTCTGTAGAATCTTTTGAATTTTTCCCCTTTCTTTTCCCCCACTATTGTAGTTGCCGATTTAATTGGCACTATGAAATCTAATTGAGCCTTTGAGCTTTTTTTTAGTAACATTTTTTTATTGTTGGCGTAAACCTCTGTCTCTACATTGGGCTTTTTCAGTTCTCTGGATTTTCCATTTTATTTTTTTCTTCCTTTCTTTTTTTTCCCCTCTATTTTTAAATTTTTAAAGCTTTTGTTACTTTTTCTACATTTATTCCTTTGTTTGCCTTTCCTATTGTTCTTTTCCCTTTGCAGTTAATCTTTAATGTATATAAATCTATTTTACCAACCTCTATTTAACTTTGCATATCTATTCTTTCTTTCTTTTCCTCTCAACATATTTGTTAGTTTTGTTTTCATTGCTTTATTCCCCACTTGGCATCTTTAGTTTTGCTTTCCAGTTGTGTTTTAGGCAGTTTTGTTCTTAACTGATATATAAATTTTTGGTCTCCTGTGTTTGCTGGGTCATCTATGTATTTTATTTTTGTTGGACTGTTTTGATTTTGTTGATGGGTGTATATGTATATGTGTATATTCAGTCTCATTTTTTTTATTGTTGGTATCAACCTCTGCCTCTATATTGGGCTTTGGCAGTTCTGTGGAGTTTGCCTTTTTTAAAAAATTTTTATTTCTTCCTTTTTTTTCTCTTTGGATAATTTTAATGTTTGAACCTATTATACCTTTTCTACATTTACTGCTTTGTTTGCTTTTCCTGCTGTTCTTTTCCCCTCTCAGTTAATCTCTGACATATATAAATCTTTATATATCTGTATTTAACTTTGCATACTTATTCATTCTTTCTTTTCTTTTTTTCATTTCCTGTCAATATATTTGTTAATTTTGCTTTCAGTTCTCTATTCCCCACTTGGCACCTTGCTTTAGTTTTGTTTTCCAGTTTGTACTTTAGTTTTGCTCTTACCTGGTAGATATTATTTTTTATTTCCTTTCTTTGCCAGGTCTTTATTTTTGCTGGACCGTTTTGATTTTGCTTATGGGTATATATGTATATGTGTATATTCTATTATTTTAATTATTATTTCCTGATTTTGTAAGTGCCATTTGTCTGGGGTTCATCTTTGGTTTCCTGTTTTGGGGTATTTGTTTTAATCTCACTTAATGCCAAGACAAACCATTTGTGGAATCTTTGTTCCTGACCAGAGATCAAGCCCTGAGCCTTTGGAGTGGTAGGACTGACTCCAAGACTATAGACTACCAGAAAACTAATCCTAGGGAGTATCAAATAGTGAGAACTCACACAAAGGAAACTGCTTGAATACAAAACCAGGCATCACCCAACCACCAGCAGCACTCTGTGCAGGATGCTTCATCTAAACAACAAACAAACAAAAATATAAACACAATCATCAGCAGACAGGATTACCACCTCATTCAGCCTTGCCCATCAGAAGAAAAACAAAGAAACAAACAAAAAACTCAGCACAAATCTCACCCTATACAAAGAAGTTTACACAAACCAGTGGACCAACCTTAGGAGGGCAGAAACCAAAAGAAAAATAGATTTCAACCTTGAAGCCCAGAAAAAGGAGACATCAAACATAATAAGTTAAAAAAAAAAAAGTAATGAAAAGGTAGAGAAATACTACACAAATGAAGGAATAAACTAGAAAAACAGAAGTCCAAATAAATGAAAAGGAAATAGGCAAGCTACCTGAAAAAGAATTCAGAATAATGATAGTAAAGATCAAAAACCTTGAAAAAAGAATGGAGAAAATTCAAGAATCAATTAACAAGGACCTAGAAGAATTAAAGAATAAACATACAGAGCCAAAAACACAATTACTGAAATTAAAAATACTCTAGAAGGAATTAATTAATAGTAGAATATCTATAGCAGAAGAACAAATCAGTGAGCTGGAAGATAAAATGGTGGAAGTAACTGCTGAAGAGCAGAATAAAGTAAAAAGAATGAAAAGAATTGAGGATAGACTCAGAGACCTCTGGGACAATATCTACATTCTAATTATAGGGGTTCCAGAAGAAGAAAAGAAAAAGAAAGGGCATGAGAACATTTTTGAGGAGATTATAGTTGAAAATTTTCTCAGCATGGAAAAGGAATCAGTTAATCAAGTTCAAGAGGTGCAAAGAGTTCCATATAGGATAAAATCAAGGAGAAACATTCCAAGACACATACTAAACAACTAATAAAGACTAAACACAAAGAAAGACTATTAAAAGCAGCAAAGGAAAAGCAACAAGTAACATACACGGGAAATCCCATACATTTAAGAGCTGATCTCTCTGCAGGCCAGAAGGGAATGGCAGGATATATTTAAAGTACTGAAAGAGGAACATCTACAACCGAGGTTACTATACCTGGCAAGGATCTCATTCAAAATTGATGGAGAAATAAAAACTTTTCAGACAAGTAAAAGTTAAGGGAATTCAGTACCACCAGACCAGCTTTACAGAAAATGTTAAAGGGACTTATCTAGTCAAGAAATACAAGAGAAGAAAAGATCTACAAAATTAACCCTAAACAATTAACAAAATGGCAATAAGAACATATATATCTATATTTACTTTAAATGTAAATGCATTAAATGCTCCAACCAAAAGACACAGACTGGCTGAATGGGTATAAAAACAAGATCCATATATATGCTATCTACAAGAAATCCACTTCAGACCTCAAGACACATATAGACTGAAAGTAAGAGGATGGAAAAATATATTCCATGCAAATGGGAAGCAAAAGAAAGCTGGAGTAGCAATCCTCATGCCAGACAACACAGACCTTAAAATAAAGAAGATTACAAGATAAGGAAGGACACTACATAATGGTCAAGGAAACAATCCAAGAGGAAGACATAACAATTGTAAATATCTATGCACTCAACACAGGAGCACCTCAATACATAAGACAAACACTAAAAGACATAAAAAGAGAAATTGACAGAAACACAATAAAAGTAGGAGACTTTACCATCCCAGTCATGCTAATGGACAGATCATCAAAGCAAAATTAATAAGGAAACATAAGTCTTAAATAATACATTAGGTGAGATGGCTCTCGTTGATATCTTCAGGACATCCCATCCAAATGCAGAAGAACATGCCTTCTCAAGTGCACATGCAACATTCTGCAGGATAGACCACATCTTGGGTCACAAATCAAACCTCAGTAAATTTAGGTAAATTGAAATTGTACCAAGCATCTTCTCCAACCACAATGCTTTGAGACTAGATATAAATTACAAGAAAAAAACCTGCAAAAAAACACACACACATAGAGATTACACAATATGTTCCTAAAGAATCAACAGCTTAGTAAAGAAATCAAAAAGGAAATGAAAAAAATTTCTAGAAACAAACGACAATGAAAATACAACAACTTAAAACCTATGGGAAGCAGCAAAAGCAGTTCTAAGAGGGGAGTTTATAGCAATACAATTCTAACTCAAGAAACAAGAAAAACACCAAATATACAACCTAACTTTACACCTAGAACAACTGGAAAAAGAAGAAAAACAACAACAAAAAATTAGCAGAAGGAAAGAAATCATTAAGATCAGAGTAAAAAGAAATGAAAAAAATAATAATAAAGATTAATAAAACTAAAAGCTTATTCTTTGAGAAGATAAGCAAACCTTTAGCCAGACTCAGAAAGAAAAAAAAAGAGAAGAATAAAATCAACAAAATTGGAAATGAAAAAGGAGAGGTTACAACAGACAGTGCAGAAATACAAAGAATTATAAGGGACTATTATGAACAACTATATGGCAATAAAATGGATAACCTGGAAGAAATGGACAGATTCATAGAAAAGTTCAATCTCCCAACTGAAGCAGGAACAAATAGAAATTATGAATAATCCAATTACAGCACTGAAATTGAAGCTGTGATCAAAACTCTCCCAAAAACCAAAAGCCCAGAACCAGATGGCTTCACAGAAGAATTCTATGAAACATTTAGAGAAGAGCTAATGCCTATCCTTCTAAATTTCTTTCAAAAAATTGCAGAGGAAGGAATACTTCAAACTCTTTCTACAAGACCACCATCACCCTTACACCAAAACCAGACAAAGACAGCACACAAAAAAAGAAAACTACCAGCGAATAACATTGATGAACATAGATGCAAAAATCCTCAACAAAATTTTAGCAAACAGAATTCAGCAACACATCAAAAAGCTCACACACCATGATCAAGTTTGGTTTATCCCAGGGATACAAGGATTCTTCAATATATGCAAATAAATCAATATGATATACCATATTAACAAATTGAAATATAAAAACCATATGATAATCTCAATAGATGCAAAAAAAGCCTTTGACAAAATTCAGCATCCATTTACAATTAAAACTCTTCCAAAAAATGGGCTCAGAAGGAACCTACCTCAACATAGTAAAGGCCATATATGATAAGCCCACAGCAAACATTATTCTCAGTGGTGAATACCTGAAAACATTCCCCCTAAGATCAGACACAAGAGAGGGGCCTCCACTTTCACCACTATTATTCAACATAGTTCTGAAAGTCCTAGCTAAACAATCAGAGAAGAAAAAGAAATAAAAGGAATCCAGATTGGAAAAGAAGAAGTAAAGCTCTCACTGTTTGCAGATGACATGATACTGTACCCAGAAAACCCTAAAGATAGTATCAGAAAATTACTAGAGCTAATCAGTGAATTTAGCAAAGGTGCAGGATACAAAATCAATACACAAAAATCACTTGCATTTCTATATACTGACAATGAAAAATCAGAAAGAAAAATAAAGGAATCAATCTCATTCACCATTGCAACAAAAAGAATTAAATATCTAGAAATAAACTTATCTAAGGAGACAAAGGAACTGTACACAGAAAATTATAAGACACTATTGAAGGAAATCAAAGATAACATAAACAGATGGAGAGATATTCCATGTTCTTGTGTAGGAAGAATCAATACTGTGAAAATGACTAGACTACCAAATGCAATCTACAGATTCAATGTGATCCCTATCAAATTACCAACGGCATTTTTTAATAGAACTAGAACAAAAAGCTTCACAATTCGTATGGAAACAGAAAAGACCCCGAATAGCCAAAGAGTCTTGAGAAAGAAGAATGGAGTTGGAGAAATCAACCTTCCTGACTTCAGATTGTACTACAAAGCTACAGTCCTCAAGACAGTATGGTACTGGCACAAAAACAGAAATATAGACCAATGGAACAATAGGAACACGATAGAAAGCCCATAAATAAACTGATGTACCTATGGGTATCTTATTTTTGATAAGAATATACAATGGGGCAAAGACAGCCTCTTCAATGTCCTGGGAACACTGGACAGCTACATGTAAACGAATGAAATCAGAACAGTTCCTAACACCATACACAAAGATAAACAAAATGGATTAAAGACCTAAATTTAAGACCAGAAACTATAAAACCCTTAGAGGAAAAGATAGGCACACTTGATAATATAAATCAAGGCAAGATCCTCTATGACCCACCTCCTAAGGTAATGGAAATAAAAACAAAAGTAAACAAGTGGGACCTGATTAAACTTAAAAAGCTTTTGCACAGCAAAGGAAACTATAAGCATGGTGAAAAGACAACCCTCAGAAAGAGAGAAAATAATAGCAAATGAGACAACTGACAAAGGATTAATTTCCAAAATATTCAAGCAGCACATACAACTCAATACAAGAAAAAAATAAAAATAAAAAAGTGGGGAAAAGACCTAAACAGACATTTCTCCAAAGAAGACATATAGATGACTAACAAACACATGAAAAGATCCTCAACATTGCTCATTATTAGAGAAATGCAAATCAAAAGTATAATGAGATATCACCTCACACCATTCAGAATGGCCATCATCAACAAATCTACAAACAATAAATGCTGGAGAGGGTGCGGAGAAAAGGAACTTGCACTGTTGGTGGGAGTGTAAACTGAAACAGCCACTGTGAATGATGAAACCACCATATGACCTAGCAGTCCCACTTCTAGGCATATACCCTGAGGAAATCAACATTGAAAAAGACACATGTATCCCGTTGTTCACTGCTGGACTATTTACAATAGCTAGAACATGAAAGCAACCTAGATGTCCACAGACAGATGAATGGATCATAGAAGTTGTGTTACATATACACAATGGAATATCGCTCTTCATAAAAAGGAACACATCTGAGTCAGTTCTAATGAAGTGGATGAACCTAGAACCTATTATACAGAGTGAAGTAAGTCAGAAAGAGAAAGATAAATATCATATTCTAACATGTATATGGGAGAAGAAAATGACAACCCACTCCAGTATTCTTGCCTGGAGAATCCTGTGGACAGAGGAGCCTGGAGAGCTGCTGTCCATAGGGTCGCACAGACTTGGACACGACTGAAGCGACTTACCATGCATGCATGCGTTGGAGAAGGAAATGGCACCCACTCCAGTGTTCTTGCCTGGAGAATCCCAGGGACGGAGGAGCCTGGTGGGTTGACATCTGTGGGGTCGCACAGAGTTGGACATGACTGAAGTGACTTAGCAGCAGCAGCAATGCATATATACGGAATTTAGAACAATGGTACTGAACAATTTATTTACAGGGCAGCAGTGGAGAAACATACATAGAAAATAGGCTTATGGACACGGGGAGAGGGGAGGAAAGGGCGAGATGTACGGAAAGAGCAACAGGGAAACTTACATTACCATATGTAAAATAGATAACCAATGGGAATTTGCTGTGTATCAACCTAGAGGGGTGAGATGGGGAGGTAATGGGAAGGAGGTTCAAAAGGGAAGTGATATATGTATACCTATGGCTGATTCATATTGAGGTTTGACAGAAAAAAAAAAAAAATTCCGTAAAGCAATTATCCTTCAATTAAAAAATAAACAAAATTAAAAATAAAAAACAGCGAAGGGCAGAATATAGAGGAAATAGGTATCAATTTTCCCCAACATGGAGGATACCAACAACCACTAATAACAACAGTGATCAAAGGACATTATACTTGTTTCTTCTAACTTCCTGGATTGGTGCAAGAAGAAAAATGTCTCTTTGTTGAAATGGTGAAGAATGTAATAGCATCAAGTGAAAATCAATTTTCTACTGATTCAAGGGAGGAAAAAAAAAAAGAATTTCATAACATATTAGGGGTTCAAAGAAAATCGTTCT
Organism: Oryx dammah; assembly: GCF_014754425.2. Lineage (NCBI taxonomy): Eukaryota > Metazoa > Chordata > Mammalia > Artiodactyla > Bovidae > Oryx > Oryx dammah. Next base: position 9,097,473 of record NW_024070191.1, read on the forward strand.
ACAGATTAAAACAGTGACTTGCTAGGATTAAAGTGTTCACAGACCTGCATACAGAGACCCCACCTCCTCTGTAAAGTGAAAAACTCCTAGGAGTATCACATGCTCAATGAAGATGACTTGATGAGTTAATTTAATTGTAAGAAGAGTCAGAAAATATGTTTGGAACCCTCCCATGAAGGAAGAAGTGATACCACTCTTGTCACTCTAGGAAGCACAGTCTAGTCAGAGCCCAGCTACAAAATGCAGCAGGAAATCAAAGAGAACCGCAACATCACTGAAGGCAACAAAAGGTTAAGTCTCTGAAGGAGGTCCATCTTTATCTGAACAAACTAAGAAGACAATTCACAAGTTCACTAGCTATACGTCAGTGAATAACAACATACAGAATCCAATTTTGAAAGCAGACTAGCCAATTGTACAAGAATCTTTATAAATTCAGAGCAATCTTTCTCTAAGCATCATGATGTCATTAAGTGAAGAAAGAAAAGTGAAGTCGCTCAGTCATGTCCGACTCTTTGCGATCCCATGGACTGTAGTCTACCAGGCTTCTCTGTCCACGGGATTTTCCAGTCAAGAGTACTGGAGTAGGTTGCCATTTCCTTCTCCAGGGGATCTTCCTGACCCAGGGACTGAACCCAGGTCTCCTGCATTGCAGGCAGACGCTTTACCCTCTGAGCCACCAGGGAAGCCCCATGATGTCATTAAGTCCCCTATTTCACTAATACAACTATATAGCTTCTTAGGTTGAAAATAGGAGAAAAAAGTCTAACAAATTGAATAAAAACTAGGTTACATTAAGTTACAAACATGGGCTACTATTAAACAGTGGGTTAAATACTCCTGATGCACAAATCAAGTTGGCTGAGAACTGTGGTACATCTTATTATATGTTAATCATTATTTTTTATTCATCAGAGCTTCTTGACATACAAGATATACTTATCCACCCCACTGACTTCTCCTTTGCCACGTGACTTGTTTTATTCAGTGGATTTTGCACAGCCTTGACATGCAATGTCTAAGCAGAAGCTTTAAATAAACTCATGTAGTTGCTTTGGGACCCTTTTTTTTTCTGTCATGAGAAAAAAAAAATGTACATGAAATAACCATTCCTTCATCCTTCATTCTAGAATGCCATATTTAGCCGAATCAGAGAAACCAGCTGGTAAAAGCAAAGGCAGGACTGAACTGTACTCTTTATGTAACATGAACAAGAAATAAACGCTTATTGTGGTATGCACTGAGGTGTCTTTTTTTTTTTTTTGATACTAGCATAAAAGCAGATTGACTATAGGTTTATCAAAATACCACATAAGTTACAGCTTATAATAATGTAAAGTGCTTTTTAAATAGAAGATCACAAAGATGATAATAAGAGCTAGTTCTAGTAGCCAGTATTATTGGATTTTGTTATTCAACATGCTTCTCTCTTACAGTCAGTCTATAATTTGCCTACAGAGTTTACAGACTAAATAGTTCTGTATCTTTGCTTTTGCACTAGTTTAACTAATGGACTTTATTGTTGTAGCAACTATCTACACTGTGATAAATTTTCAGTTATACTTTTTATATCATGTTCATTTTTCTCCATTTATCCCTTACCCTAGATATTAATGTGACCAAATTTTCTTACCACATAAATTAAATCATTAAAAACTCTTGAGTTTATAGGGTACTACACTGCTATCTTGGGATAGTCAAAGTTTGTATGGAAACTCATTTATAAAATTTAAATTTTATTGACTGAGTAACTGTAGAAAATGAGAAAAAAGATAAACACAAAAAATTAAAAGTGCTTGTAATTCCATGGTCTGCTGTTAACCACTATTGAAATATTGAGACAAATTCTGCCTCCTAAAACCTTGGATAATATTCAACATTATATAGTTAAAAATAGGTAATGATTTCCTAATGAAACTAAATATAGCTCTATTGTATTCAAATTTCTAAGTTGACAACTTATTTAGCCATTTCTTATCATTTTGAACTGGAGTCTTTCGGTTTAACTAGTTAAAACCTTAAGAGATATTTCTGATGATTTAATAAAAGCTTTGAAAAGTCTTTATATCTGGGTTGTCATTAAAGAATATCCACTTCAAAAAAATTTCTTTTTGTTAAGGTGTTATATTGCCAAGCTGTTGGAGTAATGCAGCTGGGTTCTAAAATTTTTTTCACCTAACCCTAACCCTCTTTAGACTATGAACTAAAGTAGACCCAGTTCAAAGTAGACATAGCTGTCTCTTAATATTTATAATACTGAGAAAGAAAATAAATAGTTCTCTTTTTCAAGTACTAGGCTCCAGATACAGCATCTACTGTACTCTAAAAGAATCCCTTAGTCCTAATGGACTAATGTTTTAGATTAGATTAGAAAACATCCTAATGTTTTCTTTTTACCTATTTAAAACACCAAAATCGACAGAACCAATTATTGGCATATGAAGCTGCACCTGGATAACCCCCATTGACATAATGATTTAAAAGCAATACTATTTTAGACTGAATTGAGCTTAAGATTTTGCTAGATACACTTGGACATTCTAAAATTTATCCTAAAGACAAAAAATAACATCAAGGTAACAGTAATATACCACAGTGAACCTATAACGCGTTAGCATCCAGTTTCACAGGATGGCTTTGTTCTGTCAAGAATGGAAGAATGCTACTTGAACATTTAAATATTGAAATACAGATAACTCTCCATGGGGGTTTGTATGATAAACATCAAGGCAGGGAAACAAAGGAAGTTGTTCTGATATATATATATTTTATGTCTGCCTTGCATTTTCTTTGTGAAAAAAAAAAGGGGGCTTTGTAAATATTATGCTTCAAATATACATACACACACACACACACACACATATATATACGTTGAAACACTTAAATACTAACTGAGAAGTGTTTTTTCAGGACAACATTTAAATGTGACATCAGTCAACCTCTTCCACATAAAAAAGTATTCACTAAAGTCAGCAAGTTGCTGCAACAGAGATCTTCTGTCAAGGTTTCTGTGCATTTCCCCTTTGGTTTCACATTCTTAATTGGTTTGACCAAAAAGAACATGATCTCTACCTGGTAACAGTGGTAATAGGAAGATATCCAAGTTTCATATTAGCTTTCTTATCTCTAGTGGCTATCTCTTGCAATACAGAATACTAACGAACAAAAGATAAGGACCTCTGTGACTAGGAAAAAAGGGAAAGATGCTCTTCATTTTTGGAAAGTTTTACCACTAAGACCACACGATTCCATGCAATTTTCTCTACTGTGGCCTCAAACATATTGTAAATAGACTTCCAATGAGTTGAATTCTTTTTGTTAAGGTGTTATATTGCCAAGCTGTTGGAGAAATGCAGCTGGGTCTAAAATTTTTGGCTTTTTAGTCAAAGCTGAACAGTGTCCATAGATTTTTCTGAGCCACTTCCAACATACAGTAGCAGCTGCTGTGTTTATGTACAATACCACTGTGCAAGTGGCAATTAAACTACAAAATTCTAGATACGTACTTGGGAAACAGCAGGCAGTCAGCACACAACTGGCATTGAGCTTAAACACAAAAGATTTCTACTTTAAAAATGTAAGTCAAGCTAACAAACCCCATGCTGCTGTGTACATAAAATGGTGGTAAAAACCAACACTAATAGAACAGGACAAGAATCTTTAGAATGAAATATAAAGTCTTTTTTTCTTTTTTGTCCTTCCTTTTTTTCTACATATGGCTTTAAAAAGTAATTACAATAAGCATGAACTCCTTTGATATACTATAAAATAATTAATGTTTAACACTGTTATTACTTCAGTGCATGTCCTGAGTGGGCAAATCTCTAATACTAAGCCTATAAGGGCAAATGAGTTTGGAATAATTATAGGTTTACTTTTGACATTTGGGACACATAATAAGAATGCCAAAATGTCTCTGAAGAAAATATGAGACAATTATAATTATAGGCCTTGTACCTACTGACTATTTTCTCTTTGAAATTCCTGAAAAATACTATTGTAAAATCCAATGGATTTTCAGCATCTGTCATGAACTCCAAAAAGGACGTTTTAGACTTGATTGACTTCCTTCTGAGAGATTAACCAGGACAAGTGTAAACCAAGTCAGTGTATTTACCCTTAAATAAGATTGTGGGAGATGCTCTAGTTTTCTGTATGTTGTTAAGTAGATCTTTATATGCTTTGAGAAAAGTGTATTACTACATTATTTAACATGACTTGGATAAATAGTTTATTTTTATAATGTAATTGTTTATTAGGGCTTCTCTGGTGGCTCAGAGGGTAAAGCATCTGCCTACAAAGTGGGAGACCCGGATTTGATCCCTGGGTTGGGAAGATCCCCTGAAGAAGGACATGGCAACTCACTCCAGTACTCTTGCCTGAAAAATCCGATGGACGGAGGAGCCTGGGAGGCTACAGTCCATGGGGCTGCAAAGAGTCGGACACGACTGAGTGACTTCAATTAAAGACTATATATATAGTTTTGACTTATTAACCATCATCTATAAGGTGATGGCACCCCACTCCAGTACTCTTGCCTGGAAAATCCCATGGATGGAGGAGCCTGGTGGGCTGCAGTCCATAGGGTCGCTAAGAGTCAGACAGCACTGAGCAATGTCACTTTCACTTTTCACTTTCATGCACTGGAGAAGGAAATGGCACCCCACTCCAGTGTACTTGCCTGGAGAATCCCAGGGACTGTGGAGCCTGGTATGGGGTCGTACAGAGTTGGACATGACTGAAATGACTTAGCAGCAGCAGCAGCAGGTGGTACAGTGGTGAAAGAATCTGCCTGCTCATGCAGGAGACACAGAAGACATGGGTTCAATCCCTGGATTTAAAAGATCCCCTGGAAAAGAAATGGAAACCCACTTCAGTATTCTTACCTGGAAAATTCCATGGACAGAGGAGCCTGATCGACTATAGCCAATGGGGTCGCAAAGAGTGGGACATGACTGAGCACTCAATCCTCCTCAGTGAATTAAAAAAGCCTTAAATACCTGATCAAAAATGCTGGATCACTTAATGAGTGAGTGAAAGTTACACAGTTGTGTCCAACTCTTTGTTACCCCATGGACTGTAGCCCACAAGGCTCCTCTGTCCATGGAATTCTCCAGGCAAGAATACAGAGTGGGTTGCCATTCCCTTCTCCAGGGCATCTTTCTGACCCAGGAATCAAACCTGAGTCTCCCTCATTGCAGGTAGATTCATTACCATCTGAGCCCCCAGGGAAGCCCAGGATCACACAGTAACTAACGCAAAATGCAAACAACTTGGTCTAACATTTCAAACACTCCCAGAGTTCCAGATATTACTTTTATCTAAATCTCATCTCATTTCTGACACTCTATAATATCACTGAATCCTTTGTTTTTAGTATCAACATTGATAGAGAAGTAAAATATTCCAGAGTAGAAATTTTATCTTGGGAAGGGCAAGAAGAAATCCTTAACTCCTTAACTAAGAGTCCAGATTCCACGTGTGCACAGGGTTGTTACAGTGTAAAATGCCTAGGCATGCGTGCTAAGTTGCTCCTGTCTTGACTGACTGTTTGTGACACCATGGACAGAAACCCATCAGGCTCCTCTGTCCATGGGATTATCCCAGTAAGAATACTGGTGTGGGTTGCCATGCCCTCCTCCAGGGGATTGTCCTGACCCAAGGACTGAACTCGCATCTCTTACACTCCTGTACTGGCAGGAGGGTTCTTTGCCCCTAGTGTGACCTGGGAAGCCCAACTCAAAACGGCTTATTTCTCATCACACCTTCTAGGTGTCACTCCACTGACAGTGTTGAAAGAGGTTCCTAATTAATTATTGCACGGATGAAAACCCCAATTCCCTACAAAGCCTTCTCTGATACTATCCTAGTTGGGCATCAGAATATTTCTGTTACCTCATTACATAATTTCCATGCCTGGAAAGTCTGTATGGAAGTCCAGGTTCCCTACTGGACCTCTGCAATTGTGGGTACAGATGGGGCTACATTTTTTCCTGGGGTCTGTGACTCGAGTAGCGCAGTGCTGGGTAAATGTTTTCTGTATGGTTATCATCCTCCTTCCCAGTCACATAGCTGGAAAGAGCAGCCTTTTGTTGGAGTCTATACTGTCTGCACCCATTGGCATTTCTGGGTTCACATTTCTCCTTCAAAACCCAGAAAATTCACCATCACATTAACCCCTTGTCTCCTGAAAGTGAAAGTGAAGTCGCTCAGTCGTGTCCCACTCTTTGGGACCCCGTGGACTGTAGCCTACCAGGTTGTTCGCTCCATGGGATTCTCCAGGCAAGAATACTGGAGTGGGTTGCCATTTCCTTCAAGTATAATGGGTTATATATAATGCCCAGGAGTTTAGTTATACTTAAACTGAAGGAACAGGGAAACTTTATGTGTAGTCTCTCTTCCTGGAAGCAGAAGTTATGCACGTGGTTTTAAAGGTACTATCATAAATAGCATTACTTGTATGAGAATGTTTGAACTCATAAAAAATATAATGAAAGTAAATGGTTTTACAGTTGAGACACCTGAAGCTCAGAAATGTCAAGTGGATTGTTCCAAATTTGAGGATATCTAGCCCTACATTGCTTCAAGTCCAATGTAGAAATTTTACCCCATTACACTTTCCTATATTATGAAGAAAATAGCACATCTGTAATGTTTTCTGAGATGAAGTTTACAAATTCTACTTGTAATTCTGCCAAATTATGTTTATGGTAAAGTGTACTCCAGTTTACAAACGTAGAAGCTTCCTGGAGAATTTTTCATTATCATTTTGTAGTGACTATCATTAATCATAAGTCCTATTAGTGATTTTTGCTTGATTTCCTTTTGTGTCAATACACCAACACTAATGTCAACCTCTAATTTTTAAATCTCAATCTGTGTTCTTGTAAGTGTTATATATTGGGATTTGAGGGGGGAAAAGCCTACAATCTCCTTTTTAGCGATTTGCCGTCATTACTGATATATTGGATTTGTTATTATTATCCAATTTCATTCTTTCCTTTAACCCTGCTTATTCACTCATTAATTTGACGTCTTTCTGACCTTCCTCAGAACTGATTTTCAGTCCCCTCTGTACCTTTCTACTCTTGATTTAGGTATTTGATATTATATTTCTGTTCCTGACTACCTTTGAATACTTAATTTTAAACTTTAAGAAGTTAATTTTACCACGATTCTGCTGGAAATTATACTGACTTTTAAAAAAGTACTCCTGTAATTCTGATAACCAGCCCCCATGGTACATGCTCACTTTTCAGCATTAAATTCCACCTCATTTGTCCAATTAGTCATTACTGTTATTTCTGCCACAAAGCATTAACTTATTTAGCCATCAACATTTCTTCTCAAACTCTTCTTTTAGGAATAGTCCTTTCCTTTTCAAATCCTTATTACTAGTTTCTAGTTTGCTCTATTAGAAGCAAACTCCCCTATCTTTTTCCAAAGTGACTTTTAATTTCATCCTCTCTTTTCAATTCTTCATTTCACTGCAGATAATCATACTATTTTCCTCCTCTCAGAAATGTGAAGATGTTAGAATATGTGCCATATGCAAATTTAATATAAGTATACTCGATACTGTGCGTTGCATCCTTCCATTTCACTCTATGTGTGTTTTTGAGCATGTTCCAATTTGAATGAAGCTTACTTCACAGCCATCTGATTTTTCCAACTTGATTGTATTCAGTTGTCTCATTGACACAGTTACTATTCTGCTGTTTGCCATGCCTTCCTTAACATCAGAGAACAGTATAAAGTTGGTCCTCTATCTGCTTGCTCTAACTGATCACAAATCAACTGAGAAAGTGTTTGGTGACAACCGCACAGAGGGAGAGAAGACACATATCCTGCACTACAATGTAGTCAAAATTCATATGCTGCTCATTCAAACTGCAAATGGCTACTCATTAAAAGAAGTGACAAATTTGATGATTTTATTCTGGTATTGAAAGTACCATGGAGATTCAACTCCATTCACAGTGCAAAGCATTTGAAGACTAGAGTATGCTCTGGGATGCTTAATAAGCCCTGACCTGTTTATACCTGCAGGTGAACATGGTTGTTTTGAATTTGCTGAACTTTTCACAAGTGAGATATAACCCAATTGTGTTCTCTTGTTTTCTGACATCAACTGTTGTGTTTGAAAAATCTACTAGCAATCTACTAAATCTGATCATTTTCAGATCACTCCCATTTTTTTTCTTTTTTTTAGGTTTCTCTTTCTTTTGCTTTCTTCTCTGCATTTTGCTGGAGTATGGATTAAAAATAAAAATACTCTTCAGGACTTCTTAAGCTTCAACAGTTTGAGGATTACCTTTTTCATCAACCCTGAAAAAATTTCAGTCATTATTTTCTTTGAATATTATCTTCCATAATTCTCTCTTCTCCTATCCTTCTGGGGCTCTTTCTAATCCTTCTTTGGACATTCTAAGTTAGTTTTCTTGTCTTCAAAGTTTTCTGTTATATTTCCTATCCCTTCAATTTTCCTTTTAAGCAAAGTTTATAAAAATACAAGTTTGATGTTATTATCTCCCATAGGCTCTAACCTAGGTAAGTTAGCTTGTAGTAAAAACAGATAACATTCAAGGAAGATGTATTTCTGCTCTCTGGAGAAGAGTCAGTTCTTATTTAAATATATAGTTACTGGCATCAATTTCCCTTAAAAATTAGAGTGAGCCATGATTCTCAATGCTGCTGTACTTTATAACTTTCCTCACAAGACATTAGTATGATTTACCCTGAAAACAATGACTCAGCTCTCCGTTATAGTGTCCCTTTGTGTGTTTTCAGAGCCAAAATTGTATACTACACAGTTAAAAGAGTCACTATATAGGTACTAGCAAACAGCCCTAATGGCTTAATTTTACTGAAGTGTTTTTGCAAGTCAAATTTCAGTTTTGCTCTTGTCTGTAATTTGGTATCACATCCCCTCCAAATTTTATTTTCCCAAATTTGAGTGAAATTTTAAAATATCTCAAAATCATTATTTCACAATTAAGAATGTAATGATTGAAGGCAAACAAGAACAGATGATATTACACTGTCATGATTATGAGACAAATCTTCAAAAGCACATTTTTGATGGATGGGCAATTATTGCTTAGCTGTCTGGGTATTATAAGCACAAGATAGAGTCCTCTCTTTAGTAAGTTCAAGGGGCCTTCCAACTGAAATAAGAACTAACTATATAAAGAGTGGGATGCTCAGGAAAAGAAATGTGCATCCTAAGTCTTCACCAGAGACAGCTTTAGCAAAGGAGGAAAATAAAACTCAATGTTTGCATCCTGTGCATAAGGAAATGCTGGAGATATCATCTTTGAGAATTTTTTCCCTGTCGCATGTGTCCATATGGCCCTCAAATTCTTGAATACACTAGGATGAGGCTCTAGTGGAAGAACAATGAATAGGAGGTTAAGGAGAATACAGATTTCATAAGCTTGAGAAATATCCCACATTTTAACCTTCACCTGTACCCACTATAAAAGGTTATATCAGGACTTTTATTTCTTGCTTCTCTCTGCCTTCCTCTTCCACCAAATGTGTAGTGTCTACGTTTTCCTGAATTTGTATTATGAGGCATGCATATGTTGATTTTTCTTTAAAAAAACAAAGCATTGAAATAAAAGAAGCTCTTTCTGTGAGAATTAAATAGTTTTTTGCTTTCTATTTCACGGTCAACTCAAAGTAAAGATAAAGTGTTCCATTAAATCTCTTTTTAATCGTGTAAGTGCCCTGATGAAATTGTTTCACTATACAAAACCATCATGTTATACACAAATTAAGGCATACACAAGACATTACAATGGTATTTAAAGTGAAATATTTATGAAGTGATTTAAATACTAATGACACAGCATTCCTAAAGGAGTCACAAAATTAAAGGATAAGAACATTCCACACCAGCTTTGCAGTCCATGAGTCTGTTGCATGTTGTATATATTGTTTCTCATTACTCAATTCTTAGAAATGTAGCCAGGAGATTGAAGAGAAAAAGAGGACGAATCCTCTCTATATCCTTGAATAGTAATACCAAACCCAGCAGGACATAGTTTGCCAAGAATCCACTTGTGTAGTAATTTCATCTGTCTCAGATACAACCTTGCCCTTGTATTGAAGACACTGTTTACTATTACAGGTAACTATAAACAAACTTCAGCTCAATCCAGACACCATAGTACAAATCGACCTTATTTGCAGCCGTCTGCCCTGCCATTCTCAGCATGTTGGTCCGGTCATTTTATTGTTGTTGTTATTGTGTTTTTCAGTTGCCAGATGGCTAATACGATTCTAGATGTCACAAGCAGACACTATAATGTCCAGCAAAGACTACTACATTTTCTTCTACGAGTACCAGTTCATCAATGACAAATCCTTTCCAAGATGCCCTCCTGCAGACTTTTTCTGATTCCCATTGAGTATGTTTGGGTCACATGTGGTGTGGTCCTAACTATCAATGATCAAACTGTTGGGGTGAGGTTTTCCTGACTACATGGATCTGCAGATAGCAAATAACCAAACAAGACCAGAGCTATTGCGCATATGAAGGAAGGAGGTGTATTGCTTTTAATTAGAAAACTGACGGTACCCATCTTAACTCTAAACAAAGCACTTTTTAGAATTAAGTATAATAATTCAAAAGAAGAAACCAGAAATTCATAAAATCAAATTAATACATTAAATCTTTGGAAAGTGTTTAGTGTCTAAAGCCATTACTAGGAGTTTATAATTTATTAATTCTTCATTTACTTTCAACCTCATATATTGCTTACTTCTCAAAATTTTTAACATTAGGAGCAGCGATATGAAGATGAAATGAGAGAGAAACACTGGATCAAATTTACAAACCTAGATTAAAATAAAAATAAATAACACAGCCTTGGGATGAACAACACTTTGCACTGTAATATCATTGTATGAACACCCAAATGTACTACTATAATGTTTGATGCTCTGAATGATAATTCTAAGAATATATACATGTGTATAAAATGTTTTGAACATTGTGAGAAAAATGAGGAAACTAATTCAAGCCTAAATTTCACAAGCAAATATAATTTAATGTTTAAATGTGAAGGAACTACATTTCACTGCATAACACCTTACTCCTTGATAATTTCAAACAAAGGAGGTGTATGGTGATGAAAAATATAACAAAGAAAAACTATCACAGTGATGACTTTAAAAGAGTAAGGTAGTAGGCATACCTCTCATTAATGTCTGCTATTTTACTTAGTACCTAAAAAAGAAAAATAAAAACAAAAAAAATATGTAATATTTTGATGAGATTTTCTTAAATTCTTTATTTTAGCATTCATTCAAATGAAATATTTTCTATGCTGAGAAAAAAAAGCTTTTATCTAAGCAATATAATTAAATCCTTAAGATAGTTTTATTAATTATCTCTTAAAATGTCAACATCCTACATTTCAGAGTTCCCACATTTTAGAGCTGTATATGTAAATATAATACACAAATTGATTTACATTTAAGCTAACTATTATTTAAAACAGTAAGCACTTTAAGGCAGGATAGTTTATAGTGCTTTCTGGATAACCAAATTATTGTGTTAAATGAGTGACTATGAAAGTGGTTTAATACTTGCACTACATAATGAGAAGATATCATTAAATAATTTTCATATCATTATTTAAATCATGTCAATATAAATAAATTGACACTGTTTAGTTAATAGTTTTATTTAGTTAATAATTAGTCAATAAATGAATAAGAGTATTTAAAATACTAGTCCCTCAACTCCAAAAAACAGGAAAAAAACAAGGTTGTTCTATGTTCCTTTTGAAGTTGGTATATTAGAATAAACTTTAAAGACCAGAATATTTTGATCAGGGAAAATTTATTTAAGCCACAATGTAGTCTATATTAATTCTAGCATCTATCAGTTAGTTTATGTAATACATTATAATTTGTTGAAATTAAGCATATATGTTTTCAAGTATACCATTTCTTTGACACTGAAAAGAAGGCTTAGTGAAGTTAGTAATTATCTTCCTCATTTCATTTTAGAGGAAAAATACCAACAGCTTCACATCATCTAAAGGCCTTACCCAGTGTTATTTTGCATTCTTATTCTATAGTGTTTATAATTAGGAAGAAGCAGTGTTACCACAGTTTGTGTTTAAATCCATCACTGAGTACCAGTCATAAACCTTGAGACAGTGAATAGATAACAAAGAAATTATAAATTGTTCTTTATTTTACCTGCAAACCATAAATTACGAAAGAATAAATGTTTTATTGAGAATTTACTTTATGCAAGACAAGATTATGTACCTTATATTAGTAATCTAGGGCTTCCCTGGTGGCTCAGAGGTTAAAGCGTCTGCCTGCAATGTGGGAGACCTGGGTTCGATCCCTGGGTCGGGAAGATCCCCTGGAGAAAGAAATGGCAACCCACTCCAGTATTCTTGCCTGGAGAATCCCATGGATGGAAGAGCCTGGTGGGCTACCATCCATGGGGTTGCAAAGAGTCAGACAGGACTGAGCAACTTCACTTCATTAGTAATCTAATACAATTATTATAACAGACACTCAGAAATGGGCTATATTATTCTATTCATTTTATAGATGAGAGATCTAAGATTCATAGAGGTCTATAAACTTTCCTAAGGTAACACAGAAAGTTAGACAAGTATCATTGGGAGTTTCTGCCTTTTCATGTGAACTCACTTACCATTGCTGTTCTATGTTTTGACTGGGGGAACTGCAATGAATAATTTGAGAGATTAAAAAGTTGCATTTTTTAGGGGCTACATCCCTGGGCCAGGAAGATTCCCTGGAAGAGGGCATGGCAACCCGCTCCAGTATTCTTGTTTGGAGAATCCTATGGACAGAAGAGCCTGGAACACTATAGTCCATGGAGTCGCAAAGAGTAGGACATGACTGAAGTGACTTGCACAGCATCAGTCAGTCAGTTCAGTCGCTCAGTCATCTCCAACTCTTTGTGACCCCATGAATTGCAGCACGCCAGGCCTCCCTGTCCATCACCAACTCCCGGAGTTCACTCAGACTCACATCCATTGAGTCGGTGATGCCATCCAGCCTTCTCATCCTCTGTTGTCCGCTTCTCCTTCTGCCCCCAATCGCTCCCAGTATCAGGGTCTTTTCCAATGAGTCAACTCTTCGCATGAGGTGGCCAAAGTATTGGAGTTTCAGCTTCAGCTCAGTCCTTCCAATGAACATCCAGGATTGATCTCTTTTAGAATGGACTGGTTGGATCTCCTTGCAGTCCAAGGGACTCTCAAGAGTCTTCTCCAACACTACAGTTCAAAAGCATCAATTCTTTGGCGCTCAGCTTTCTTCACAGTCCAACTCTCACATCCATACATGACCATGGGAAAATCCATAGCCTTGACTAGATGGACCTTTGTTGGCAAAGTAATGTCTCTGCTTTTTAATATGCTATTTAGGTTGGTCATAACTTTCCTTCCAAGCAGTAAGCATCTTTTAATTTCATGGCTGCAATCACCATCTGCAGTGGTTTATAGCACATACTAAAAGGGAGAGGAGGGAGGGATGAAAGGAGGGAATAGATAAAAGGAAAGGAACAAGAAAGTAATAACTGCCATCGAAGGAAAAGCAAGAGAAGGTTAAGGGGAGGAGAGAGGAATGGAGGTGAAGAGAGAAGAGAGAAGGGAGAAGACATGCAAGGAAGGAGGGAAGAAGAGGGGAGAAGAGCAAATAACCAGTGCAGAACCTCCATAAGCAGAGGAGAAATAAGTCACTTAGGGAAGAAACATATACAGTGCAGATTTGGAATCAGAAAATCTGTCATAAAAGCCGACAGGAGAGTTATTCCCAAAAGGAAATATTTTGACTTAAAGATTATTGCATTTATTTCCTAATATGTATTAGTCTTGAGAATTCTTCAGTTCAAATTCTCTTACATACTTTGAGGATTAAAAGTTTCCTTATATTTTGCCTTTTACTCCCCAGGCTACTATTCTGAAATAGACTGTTCCAAGCACCCCTGGAGATCACAGACAATAAACTAGAAATATAGTAGCTTGCATTTGGGGATTCTCAAAATTTGGCTTCACAATAGTTTTAACCTAGGAAATTTAAAGGTGATACATTGGACTTTCAATGAAGGAATGGAAGGAAGTGAAGTAAAAGTTGCTCAGTTATTGGCAAATTCAGACTTAAACTGAAGAAAGCAGGGAAAACCACTAGACCATTCAGGTAATACCTAAATCAAATTCCTTACAATTATACAGTGGAAGTGACAAATAGATTCAAGGGATTAGATCTGATAGAGTCCCTGAAGAACTATGAATGGAGGTTCCTGACATAGTACAGGAGTCAGTGATCAAGACCATCCTCAAGAGAAAGAAATGCAAAAAGGAAAAATGGCTGTCTGAGGAGGCCTTACAAATAGCTGAGAAAAGAAGAGAAGCAAAAGGTAAAGGAGAAAAGGAAAATTATACCCATTGAAAGCAGAGTTCCAAAGGATAGCAAGGAAAGATAAGAAAGACTTCCTCAGTGATCAATGTAAAGAAATAGAGGAAAACAGTAGAATAGGAAAGACTAGAGATCTCAAGAAAATTAGAGATATTAAAGGGATATTTCATGCAAAGATGGACACAATAAAAGACAGAAATGGTATGCACCTAACAGAAGCAGAAGATATTAAGAAGAGGTGACAAGAATACACAGAAGAACTATACAAAAAAGATCTTCATGACCAAGATAACCACAAAGGTGTGATCATTCACCTAGAGCCAGACATCCTGAAATGTGAAGTCAAGTGGGCCTTAGGAAGCATCACTATGAACAAAGCTAGTGGAAGGATGGAATTCCAGTTGAGCTATTTCAAATCCTAAAAGATGATGCTGTTTAAGTGCTACACTCAATATGCCAACACATTTGGAAAATTCAGCAATGGCCACAGGACTGGAAAAGGTCACTTTTCATTCCAGTCCCAAAGAAAGGCAATGGAAAAGAATGCTCAAACTACTGCACAATTGCATTCATCTCACACCCTAGAAAAATATTGCTCAAAATTCTCCAAGCCAGGCTTCAACAGAACATGAACCGTGAAATTCCAGATGTTCAAGCTGGATTTAGAAAAGGCAGAGGAACCAGAGATTAAATTGCCAACATCCACTGGAGCATCATAAAAGCAAGAGAGTTCCAACAAAACACCTGCTTCTGCTTTATTGACTATGCCAAAGACTATGACTGTGTGGATCACAGCAAACTGTGGTAAACTCTTAGAGAGATAGGAATACCAGACCACCTGACCTGCCTCCTGAGAAATCTGTAGGCAGGTCAAGAAACAACAGCTAGAACTGGACATGGAACAAAAGAATGGTTCCAAATGGGGAAAGGAGTATGTCAAAGCTGTATTTTGTCACCCTGATTATTTAACTTATATGCAGAGTACACTGCAGTCATGAAATTAAAAGACACTTACTCCTTGGAAGGAAAGTTATGACCAACCTAGACAGCATTTTAAAAATCAGAGACATTACTTTGCCAACAAAGATTTGTCTCATCAAGACTATGTTTTTTCCAGTAGTCATTATGGATGTGAGAGTTGGACTATAAAGAAAGGTGAGTGCTGCAAAATTGATGCTTTGGAACTGTATTGTTGGAGAAGACTCTTGAGAGTCCCTTGGACTGAAAGGAGATCCAACCAGTCCATCCTAAAGGAGATCAGTCCTGAGTGTTCATTGGAAGGAGTGATCTTGAAGCTGAAACTCTAATACTTTGGACACCTGACGTGAAGAACTGACTCATTTGAAAAGACCCTGATGCTGGGAAAAATTGAAGGTGGAAGGAGAAGGGAATAACAAAGGAGGAGATGGTTGGATGGCATCACTGACTCAATAGACATGAGTTTGAGCAAGCTCTTGGAGTTTATGATGGGCATGGAAGTCTGGTATGCTGCAGTCCACAGGGTCACAAAATGTCAGACACAACTGATTGACTGAACTGAACTGAAACTCCATGTGAAATGCCAGGCTGGATGAAGCATAACCTGGAATCAAAATTGCTGGGAAAAATATCAATAACCTCAGATATGCAGATGATACCACCCCTTTGGCAGAAAGTGAAGAACTAAAGAGCCTCTTGATGAAAATGAAAGAGAAGAGGGAAAAAAGTTGGTTTAAAACTCAACATTCAGAAAACGAAGATTATAGCATCTGGTCCCATCAGTTCATGGCAAATAGATGGGGAAACAATGGAAACAGTGACAGACTTTATTTTCTTGGGCTCCAAAATCACTGCAGATGGTGACTGTAGCCATGAAATTAAAAGATGCTAGATCCTTGGAAGAAAAGTTATGACCAATCTAGACAATTAAAAAGTAGAGACATTACTTGACAACAAAGGTCCATCCAGTTAAAACTATGGTTTTTCCAGTAGTCTTGTATGGATGTGAGAGTTGGACTATAAATAAAGCTGAGCACTGAAGAATTGATGCTTTTGAACTGTGGTTTTGGAGAAGACTCTTGAGAATCCCTTGGACTGCAAGGAGATCCAACCAGTCCATCCTAAAGGATATCAGTCCTGAATATTCATTGAAAGGACTGGTGCTGAAGCTGAAACTCCAATACTTTCGCCACCTAAAGTGAAGATCTGACTCATTTGAAAAGACCCTGATGGTGGGAAAGACTGAAGGTGGGAGAAGAAGGGAATGACAGAGGATGAGATTGTTGGATGGCATCACCGACTCAATGGCCAGGAGTTTGAGTAGACTCTGGGAGTTGTTCATGGACAGTGAAGCCTGGTGTGCTGTGGCCCATGGGATCGCAAAGAGTTGGACATGACTGAGCCACTGAATTCAACTCAACTGCTTTAAACCTATATCTTCCTACTGAAATAGATTGAGTTTGTATACATTTTATCTTCTTTGGCTTTAAAATCACTGCAGGTGGTGACTGCAGCCATGAAATTAAAAAATACTTGCTCCTTAGAAGAAAAGCTGTGACAAACTTAGACAGCATATTAAAAAGGAGAGACATCTCTTTGCTTATAAATGTCCATGCAGTCAAAGCTATGTTTTTTCCAGTAATCATGTATGGATGTGAGAGTTGGACCATAAAGAAGGCGGAGCAAAAAATCGATGCTTTCAAATTATGGTGTTGTAGGAGGCTCTTGAGAGTCCCTCAGACTGCAAGGAGATCAAACCAGTCAGTTCTAAAGGAAATCAACCCTGAGTATTCATTGGAAGGACTGAGGCTGAAGCTGAATCTCCAATACTTTGGCCACCTGGTGTGAAGAGCTGACTGACTGGAAAGGATCCTAATGCTGGGAAAGATTTAAGGCAAAAGGAGAAGGGGGCAACAGAGGATGAGATGGTTGGATGGCATCACCGACTCAACAAACATAAATCTGAGCAGATTTTGGGAGACAGTGGAGGACAGAGGAGCCTGGCATGCTGCAGTCCACAGGTCATAAAGAGTAAGACATGACTTAGCAACTGAACAATAATAAAAGCTAAGTAAACTTTGAAAATTTCAAAACTCATTCTTATTTTTAAAAGAATATTCTTTGTTTCAATAGTTTATGTTTTAAAAAATATACTTATTTTAATGAGAACATGTGATCTTTGGAATCTTGTGTCATATTTTAAAGAAATTGGAAAAATCAATTTACCAGATAAAGGAAAGATAAGGATATGTCTCCTTTATAATCTCAGATTTACAGCAAAACAGCCCAAAGTTTATAGTATGCTCAATGAATAAGTAACTTTGTTTCTTGCCTCTTATTCTTGATATTTCAATACCAGTGGGAAACAAAATTCTGTGGTTCCATTTCTTGTGTTTTAAATTCTTATGCACATGATCTTATTTGATCATGGATTGTTGACAAAATAACAAACATCTACACCTCTTGATACTCTGGCTACAAAAATATTCTTCGAACAGCTGCAGAATACCAATAATTATCTTGGTCAGTCCAGTGCAGCGAAGTCAGGCAGCTAGCATTCAATTCCTCTGCTAAAAAATAGCCCACATAATGAAATGTAAACTAGAGATGCTCTCTCAGACCCCAGAATGTCTCATTCTCTTTCTCTGGATAGAAAGTAACTGAAAAGTACAAACAGCTGAGGGTTTGTAACAGCTGTAGGACAACAATTCTGTATGGCATTAAGCCTTCCTCGAAGCACAAATTTTCATTTAAATATAGCTGCATGCATTGACAACTGAGTATATGGAGAAAAGATTTCAAATAATCTATATTAAGCATCAGTGAAATCCATCTATTGCCAGAAATTACTATGAAAATGCTTCTGTAAAATTCCCTGGAAACATAATGCGATGAATGATACTTAATTTTTAAAAGTGTTTCTTTCATAAACACATGTTGATGCCAGGTAAAATACTGTAGACTGAAGTTCAGCTGTTCAGAATAGTTCTTTCCCATGGTAGAAACAAGCTAATACAGTATCGGTATAAATTATATTTTCCTGAAGAAATAGAAGCAAGCTGAAGGGAATCAGATATTCACTGTCTTCAGAATGCATAGATAAAAATTCTCTTAGGTCAACTATACATTAATGCAAAGTCCTGGTAAGAAAGCAAGCAAGGAATGAGGGTAATGGAATAAAAATAGAATATTGCCTTTTTAGTGGTAAATAGCAAAATTTACACAGCCTCATTTAATAAACCCTTGACTTTTTCTTCACATTCTTTACAATACACAACCCTGGTCTTGGAAACAAAGGGAGAGAAAAAGCACAGATTTGTCTTAAGAGAATTTACAATCTTATTACAGAAGCCACCTTCTTTATTTAAATGAGAACCAGCTAGCATATAATATGAAACCACATTATAATTATATATACAAGTAATAAACTCATCTAAATAGATTTCTTAAGGAGGCAAATCTATAACCTAATTATCAACATGGATTTGTGTGGGATAAGGAAAATTAGTCAAAGACCTTTAAAGTTGTTCTGAGTTGAGTTGAAGGGGCCAACTGCTTTGACCGCCCACTACCCGTCAGGTCCCAGTTACACCGGCCTTTTGTCTCTGGGTCCTTGGTGAGCAGGACCAAGGACCTAGAAGGTTAGAAGTAATCAGACTTCCAGGGAGGGGGCGCTGCTCAGTGGCTGCTAGTATGGCGTCCCATGCCGTGCTAGTGGTAAGGAGCGCACCTGCCAATGCAGATGTCAGAGATGCGGTTTCAGTCCCCGAGTCAGGAAGACCCCCTGGAGAAGGGAATGGCAGCTCACTCCATTACTCTTGCCTGGCGACTCCCACGGACAGACGAGACTGTGGTAGGTTTCAGTCCACAGGGCTGCCAAGAGTCGGACACAGCCGAAGTAACCGAGCACACATTTACTCTCAGAGAGCAAAACAGACTTGGATCTTGCAAGACAGAAGATCTTGGAGTCCAGATCCTACCTATAGCTGCTCACAACAACCCTAGAATTATCCACCTACAGAATCAGGAAATCAGAGCAGGGAGACCTTAAGCAACTTGCCTACGGCCACGTGCATGCTTGTTCAGCTGCTCAGTCCTGTCTGACTCTTTCCAACTCCAAGGACTGTATAGCCCGCCAGGCTCCTCTGTTCGTGGGATTCTGCAGGCAAGAGTACTGGGGTGGGTTGGCATTTCTTTCTGTGTCTCCTGAATTGCAGGCGGATTCCCACCACTTAGCCACCAGGGCCATGTGACTGTGGTTTACGTTCTGAAGCCCATACTCAACCCTGCTTTGCTTCACTACTTCTCAAGAACACAGGTCATAAGAGGATCTTTATTGTCACATCTCAGACAAGTAAACATATCTGAAACATTAGACATTTCCTTAGGAAAAGAGGAAAAATGAATGCTGAGATTTTTTTCTTACAGAAGCCACTGCTACACCTTAGCATTTATCACAAGATAGTTGTTAGTGGCCACTGGACTTCAGAATAAAATACTACCTGAATTTAGGCTTAATGCAATGCTAAAAGCTTTACTTAAGACTGTTAGGTCAAAAAGGTGCTATTTGTCAATCATAATAGTGCTCCAGTTCAAAGAGGATCTAATTTACTTCCAACAAGAGGAAGCTGAAACTATATTTGAAAACCTGGTAATGCTTTTTCTATTCTTTCCTAAATCATTTCATTAAGGGCAAAGACTGTTCACAAATCAGCAACTAAATTGCAGTTTAGGGACTTTACTGCCAGAAATGTGTCACAGTTACAAGAATGAAGATAACCTTCATTACTGATGAAAAATGTCATGGTATCTATAATTCTACATTTTAAAAATGAGATAAGTCAAATTAAGTGACTTTGATTAAATATAGTAAATAATAGCAACTTGGACAGATTTGTTTCTTAGTGCTTTCTTGTTTGTGTTGTTGTTGAACAAGGATAATATTTTTGTTTCTAAATAGCAATTGACAATGAAATTTACAGACCACATTTCATTTTATGTCTATATTCATAAAAGGAGAAAATGATTTAATAAAATTTTATCTCCGTCTATTCTATCTTGATCTTTATTTATCTCTATGGTAACACACTTTCACATTGGATATGTATGCATATTCAATAATAGCTTGTGCTTTATGTGCTAAGTTGCTTCTGTTGCGCCCAACTCTTTTATACCCTATGGATGGTAGCTCACTGTCCATGGGATACTCCAGGCAAGAATACTGGAGTGGTTTGCCATTATCTTCCTCCAGGAAATCTTACAGACCTAGGTATTGAACCCATATCTCCTGCATTGGCAGGCAGGTTCTTTAGCACTATCACCACCTGAGAAGCTCCTAATTGTAGTGTGTAGGTCTGCCATTGTGAATTTATAGTAAGCATTTTGTAAAATTCCTCAGCAGTAAGCCAATAAGGCATGTTTCACTTCTGACGTACAATTAAAGGATGTCAAAATATAATGTTATATAAATAATCCATATTAAATATATATATACATATAACTTTAAAAGTGATTCTACAAAAAATTGCATTATCTATAGTAGCCTCTTCTCTTTCAGTATTATTCACACTTAAAAGTCAATAGCTAGATCTGGCTAAGGGAAACACTACAATAACAAGAATAAATGAACTTATATAGTCGTTTTTGTGTAAGATGCTCATAGTATTTTTAGTATATTATCTCATTTATTCTCACAGATTTTTTATTAGAAAGTTGCTAGAGTGACATTCCATTTATTCTCACAACATTCTTATAGAAAAGGTTTGTATATCCTTTCTAAATTAATTTTAAAGCAATAAATTTTGTTACCTTTAAAAATCAATTTTTCCACATTATTGGACTTACCAATTTTTAATCAATATTTTATATATAAACACATCTGATCTCAGAACTGTTTGCAATTTAAAAAAAATATGTTTTCATACTATGTCTTTCTGTTTAGTTTTTTTTTTTTAATTTTCTTTTCAACCTCTTCTCTCTTTGCCTAAATATTTATTAATATAACCTTAGACACTGTGCTTCTGTCTTGATGTTTGTTTTTCAATTGCTCAGTGTGTCTGATTCTTTGTAACCCCATGGACTGCAGCATGCCAGGCTTCCCTGTCCTTCACAAATTCCTGGACCTTGCTCAAACTCCTGTCCACTGAGTCAGTGATGCCATCCAACCATCTCATCTTCTGTCGTCCCCTTCTCCTCCTGCCTTCAGTCTTTTCCAGCATTAGGGTCTTTTCTAATGAACTGGCTCTTCTCATGAGGTGGCCAAAGTATTGGAGCTTCAGCTTCTGCATCAGTCCCTCCAATGAATATTCAGGACTGATTTCCTTTAGGATTGACTGGTTTGAGCTCCTTGCAGTCCAAGGGACTCTCAAGAGTCTTCTCCAACAATACAGTTCAAAAGCATCAATTCAGTCTAACCCTCACATCCATACATGACTACTGGAAAAACTATAGCTTTGACCATGTGGACTTTTATTGGCAAAGTAATGTCTCTGCTTTTTATACTCAGTTTATCATAATTATTTTTCCAAGGAGAAAGCATATTTTAATTTTGTGGCTGCAGTCACCATATGCAGTGATTTTGGAGCCCAAGAAAATACCAGCCTAACATATATCCATTCTTTGCACTTCATTTTTCCCTCTTCATTCTTTTGATGTACTTTCTCCAGAATACTCCAACATGTCTTTGTTATTATAATGTCTCTCTCCCTGTTACAGTGTTTTCCTCAGCACTCTTATCAAAATTAGCATTCATCTTACATTCATCTCCATCCGCCTTTTCTTTTCTCTGTTCCTCCTTACTTTTCATGTTCTGATCCCTCACCTTTGGAATTATTCTAAAGTTTCCCATTAGTTTCAGGTATAGAGAGGAATCTTAAAATTATTCTGTGTCAGTTTTTGTTTAAATAATAATTTTTTAAAGCATTACATTCATATTCTCCATGGAACTTTCACCTCTGCTCATATTCAGATTTTTGTTTATTCATTTCTGTGCTACCTTTATTGCTAATTACTTCCAGTAACTGAAGTTATTTACTATGTACCTTAAATGCAGTTGGATAAATGAGTGTGTCCTGAGCTAGTACATTATTAGAGAAAATAAACTTTATTTTAAAAAAATATAGATATTTATCTTTGCAAATATTCTCATTATACTCTTTTTGACATGAGTTTGAGCAAAATCTGGGCGATAGTGAAAGACAGGGATGCCTGTCATGCTGCAGTCCATGGGGTTGTAAAGAGTTGGGCACAACTTAGCTACTGAACAACAACAACACTTTTTGAAGCAGGCCTATTCTTCCGTCAGTTTATCAACCCTGGATATTCACTGGAAGGACTGATGCTGAAACTGAAGCTCCGATACTTCAGCCATCTGATAGGAGGTGCTGACTCACTGGAATAGATCCTGATGCTGGGAAAGACTGAAGGCAACAAGAGAAGGGGGTGGCTGAGGATGAGATGGTTAGCATTGACAATTCAGTGAACATTAATTTGAGCAAATTCTGGGAGACAGTGAAGAGCAGGGAAGCCTGGCATGCTACAGTCCATGTGGTCACAAAGAGTCAGACACAATTTAGTGACTGGACAACAGCAATTTTTTTTTTCTTGGTGTGATCATCTGTGTGCCCATTTTAAGCTGCCAGAAATGAACCGAAGATTCAACTATCCTCAGTCACCACGCCCTGACTTAAAGCATTTTCTTAGAACTATTACTGCTACAGGCATACCTCAGAGACTTTACACATTCAGTTCCAGATCACAGCAATAAAACTAATATCTCAATAAAGCAAGTC
This sequence comes from Oryx dammah, assembly GCF_014754425.2. NCBI lineage: Eukaryota > Metazoa > Chordata > Mammalia > Artiodactyla > Bovidae > Oryx > Oryx dammah. The sequence continues at coordinate 9,120,659 of NW_024070191.1, forward strand.
ATATGAATTTTTGTTTCCCAGTGCATATAAAAGTTGTGTTTATACATTATGGTATTCTGTGTTCAGTAGCATTATGTCTATATAAAGTGCACACACCTTAATTTTAAAATATTTTATTGCTAAAAAATGCTAACCATCATTTGAATCTTCAGGGAATTATAATATTTTTTCCTTGGAAAAGGTCTTGCCTCAAGGTTGATGGAGTTGGCTGAAGGTTGAGGTGACTATGACAACTTCCTAAAGCAAAACAAGGAAGTCTGCCACATTAACTGACTCTTCCTTTCAGGTATGATTTCTCTGTAGCATATCAAGCTATTTGACGTTTTTTTACAAAGTAGAACTTTGGTCAAAATAGGAGTGAAATGTTTCAAACCCTTCAGCTGCTTTGTCTACTAAGTTTATAGAATATCCTAAATTCTTTGTTATTATTTCAAAAATCTTCACAGCATTTCCACCAGGAGTAGATGCCATCTCAAGAAACCACTTTCTTTGCTCATCAGTAAAATGCAACTCCTCACCCATTCAAGTTTTACCTTGAGACTGTAGAAATTCAGTCACATCTTCAGGTTCCACTTCTAATTCTAGTTTTCTTGCTGTTTCCACCATATCTACTGCTACTTCCTCCACTGTAGGTTTGAATCCCTCAAAGTCATCCATGAGGGTTGAAATCAACTTTTACCAAAGTCCTTTTAAATGATAATATTTTGTCCCTGTGAATCACTAATATTTGTAATGGCATCTAGAATGATGAATTATTTTCAGAAGATTTTCAATTTACTTTGTCCAGAATCATCAGAGGAATTATTATTCATGATAGCTATAGTTTTATGAAACATATTCCTTAAATAATGAAACTTGAAAGTTGAAATTTATATTACTCCTTGATCCATGGCTGGGTGGATAAAGGAGTAATGAGTGTTAACAGGCATGGCAACCACTTTCATCTCTTTGTACATCTCCATCAGAGTCAGCAGGTGACAAAGTGCAAGGTCACTGAGCACTAATATTTGTGTGTGTGTGTTACAATTAAATCTTATTTAAAGAAAAAGGCAACATGAAGAACTGTCCCTCGAGTAAGGGCTTAAATGGCTTCCCAGGTGGCTCAGTGGTAAAGAATGTGCCTGCCAGTGAAGGAGGTGCTGGGCCAGGAAGAACCGCGCCCCCGCCGTGACCAAGAAGGAAACGGCAACCCACTCCAGTACACCTGCCTGGAAAAATCCCATGGACAGAGGGTCTGATGGGTCACAGTCCATGGGATCACAAAGAGTCAGACACGACTGAGGAACCAAAACAACAACAAAGAACTTAAATGTCCTAAGATATACTGATGTGACTTTTTCATTTATTTTTAATTGGAGGATAATTGTTGTATAATATTGTGCTGATTTCTGCCATATATTAACATGAATCAGCTGTAAGTACACATATGTGCGCCCCTCTTGAACCTCCCTCCCACCTCCCACACCAGCCCACCCCCTAGGTTGTCACAGAACACCAAGTTTGAGGAGTAATATAGGGCTCAGGAAGAATCCACCTGCTGATGCAGGAGATGTAGGTTTGATCCCTGGGTCAGGAAGATCCCTTGGAGGAGGAAATGGCAACCCACTCCAGTACTGTTGCCTGAAAAACCCCTTGGACAGAGGAGTTTGTAGGCTAAGGTCCATGCAGTCCCAAAGAGTGGGACACAACTGAAGTGACTGAGCACAGAGTGCATTTTGAAAGGAAACTTTTTCTTTTCTAAGCAGTAGATCTCAACAGTGGACCAAAAATATTCATTATTCATGTCACAAACAGATGTGCTATCATCCAGGTTCTGTTGTTTCATTTGGACAGCATAAGCAGAGTCAATTTAGCATAATTCTTAAGGGCCCTAGTATTTTCAGAAATGCAAATAAGCACTGGCTTCAACTGAAAGTCACCAGCAACATCAGCCCCTAACAAAAGAGTCAGCCTGTCCTTTGAAGCTTTGAAGTCAAGCCCTGACTTTTCTTTTCTAGCTATTAGAGTCCTAGATGGCATTTTCTTCCAATAGAAACATGGGGAAAACTTACATGCATATTATTAAGTGAAAGAAGTGAATCTGAAAAGGCTACATACTGTATGGTTCCAACTACACAACATTCTGGAAAAGGAAAACTATGAAGACATAAAAAAAAATACACACACACACATATATATGTCATGGCTAGGGGTTAGGGGAAGGAGGAATGAATGAAACAAAGAGAATTTTTAGGGCAGTGAAATCTTCTGTATGCCACTATAACGGTAGGCGCTTGTCATTATACATTTGTCAAAACCAGCAGAATATAAAATACAAAGTTGTTGTTTTTCAGTCACTAAGTCATGTCAGACTCTTTGTGACTTCACTGATGGGAGCATACAAGTCTCCTCTATCCTCCACTATCTCCTAGAGCTTGCTCAGGTTCATGTCCATTGAGTCTGTGATGTTATATAACCATCTCATCCTCTGTCTCCTCTTCTCATTTTGCCTTCATTCGTTTCCAGCATCAGGGTCTTTTCCAGTGAGTCAGCTCCTCACCAGGTGAAAATAGTCATAAAGAATCTGCTTTCAATGCAGGAGAAGTAAGAGGCATGGATTCAACCTCTGGGTACAGCAAAATCCCCTGGAAGAGGGCATGGCAACCCACTCCACTTATTCTTGCCTGGAGAATCCTGTGGACAGAGGATCCTGGTAGGCAACAGTCCATAGGATCACAAAGAGTCAGACACAACTAAAGATGCTTAGAATGCACGACTCTTTGCATAAGGTGGCCAAAGAGTGAATACAAAGAGTGAACCCTAATGTAAACTTTGGATTGGGGCTTACAATGATGTGCCAATATAGGCTCATAAATCATAACAAATGTACCACTCTGGTGAGGGATGTTGATAGCAGAGGAGGTTGTGTATTGTGGGGACAGAAGCAGGGTATACGGGAACAATCTCTGTACTTTCTGCTCAGTTGTGCTATGAAACTAAATCTGCTCTAAAAATAAGGTTTATTAATTTTAAAACATGAAGAAGATATAAGGCTTTTCCAGACAAAATTAATGATATAATTAATTACCATCAGACTCTGCAGTAATGTTAAAACTTCACTAATCAAAGAAATATGGCCCAAGCAGCAACACGAATCTATAAAAAGAAATAAAGAAACCCAGAAAAGAAATAAAGGGAGAAAAAATAAAATTAATATTTTATTTTATAGGTCATAAAATATAATTATCTGTCTAAAAATAATTTCCATACGTTAAATTGTTTTAGTAGCATTTGTAAAAGTGAAATGTATAAGGATAAGACAAAAAAATTACAGAGCGAATTTGGAACTATCATGCTGTAAGGTCCTTAAACTACATGTGAAAGTAATGCAATAGTCCTTAAAAGTAGACTCTAACTAATGGTGAATGACACAAGATCTAGGAAAACCACTTTGAAAAGTAAGAAGAAATATAATCAATAAATCAATAGAGGAAATAAAGCAGAATTATAAAAAGCTCTCAATTAACCCAAAAGAAGGCAGAGAGAAATATGGAATAAAGGAACTAACCTAGCAAAGCTATTCTGGAAAGAAGAACCAAAGGTAGAAAATCCAAACAACCTGCTTTCAATATTTATTATAAAGCTACAGTCATCACAAATATAAAAATTATTTTAAAAAGATACATAAATCAATGGAACAAAACAGTCATGAAATAGACCTATAAAGATGTGTCAATTGGTGTTTTATATATTTATTTCATATTTTATTTTGAAGTAATATTATATTTATAGAAGTGTTGCAGAGATAGGACAGAAAAGTTCCTATATAACCATCCTCCAAGTTCACCTGAAATTAACATCTTATGTGATAATAAAAACAACAAATTACATTGATAGAATATTTTTAAATTCACCAGCTTTTTCACTTTCTTTTAATGTTCCAAGATCTAAGCCAAGACACCATGTTTCATTTAGTTATGACTCTGCTGTCTCTTCCAGTCCAGTGTTTCTCATGATGTTCTCCTCATATAAGTTAAATAAGCAGGAAGACAATATACAGCCTTGACATACTCCTTTTCCTATTTAGAACCAGTCTGTTGTTCAATGTCCAGTTCTAACTGTTGCTTCCTGACCTGCATACAGATTTCTCAAAAGGCAGTTTAGATGGTCTGGTATTCCCATCTCTTTCATAATTTTCCACAGTTTATTGTGATCCACAAGTCAAAGGCTTTGGCATAGTCAATAAAGCAGAAATAGATGTTTTTCTGGAACTCTCCTGCTTTTTCCATGATCCAGCGGATGTTGGCAATTTGATCTCTGGTTCCTCTGCCTTTTCTAAAACCAGCTTGAACATCAGGGAGTTCATGGTTCACGTATTGCTGAAGTCTGGTTTGGAGAATTTTGAGCATTACTTTACTAGCATGTGAGATGAGTGCAATTGTGCGGTGGTTTGAACATTTTTTTGCATTGACTTTCTTTGGAATTGGAATGAAAACTGACCTTTTCCAGTCCTGTGGCCACTGCTGAGTTTTCCAAACTTGCTGGTATATTGAGTGCAGCACTTTCACAGCATCATCTTTCAGGATTTGAAACAGCTCAACTGGAATTCCATCACCTCCACTAGCTTTGTTCTTAGTGATGCTTTCTAAGGTCCACTTGACTTCACATTCCAAGATGTCTGGCTCTAGATGAGTGATCACATCATCATGATTATCTGGGTCGTTAAGATCTTTTTTGTACAGTTCTGAAACGTTGGACGGGAAGAAACACAAGCTGGAATCAAGATTGCTGGGAGAAATATCAATAACCTCAGATATGCAGATGACACCACCCTTAAGGCAGAAAGTGAAGAGGAGCTAAAAAGCCTCTTGATGAAAGTGAAGGAGGAGAGTGAAAAAGTTGGCTTAAAGCTCAACATTCAGAAAATGAAGATCATGGCATATGGTCCCATCACTTCATGGGAAATAGATGGGGAAACCGTAGAAACAGTGTCACACTTTATTTTTTTGAGCTCCAAAATCACTGCAGATGGTGACTGCAGCCATGAAATTAAAAGACACTTACTCCTTGGAAGAAAAGTTATGACCAACCTAGATAGTATATTCAAAAGCAGAAACATTACTTTGCCAACTAAGGTCTGTCTAGTCAAGGCTATGGTTTTTCCTGTGGTCATGTATGGATGTGAGAGTTGGACTGTGAAGAAGGCTGAGCACCGAAGAATTGATGCTTTTGACTGTGGTGTTGGAAAATACTCTTGTGAGTCCCTTGGACTGCAAGGAGATCCAACCAGTCCATTCTGAAGGAGATCAACCCTGGGATTTTTTGGAAGGAATGATGCTAAAGCTGAAGCTCCAGTACTTTGGCCACCTCATGCGAAGAGTTGACTCATTGGAAAAGACTCTGATGCTGGCAGGGATTGGGGGCAGTATGAGAAGGGGATGACCCAGGATGAGATGGCTGGATGGCATCACGGACTCGATGGATGTGAGTCTGAGTGAACTCCGGGAGATGGTGATGGACAGGGAGGCCTGGTGTGCTGTGATTCATGGGGTCGCAAGGAGTCGGACACAACTGAGCGACTGAACTGAACTGCTGTCTCTTCCAATCTATGAGAGATTTCCATCCTTTCCTTAGTTTTCATGAATTTAATAACTTTGAATAGCTTTGGTCAAGTGTTTTTAGAAAGCCCCTTACTTTGAATTTAGCTGATATTTTCTCATAACTGGGCTAGAGTTAGAATTTGAGGGAAATAATCACAAGAGGAAGAATCCATTTCATTGCATTAGATCAGGAAGGACATGATAGTGACATGGTTTATTAACATCACCAAGATGTGAAACTCAATCCCCGAGTATCCCTCTGCTACTACTGCTGCTAAGTAGCTTCAGTCGTATCTGACTCTGTGCGACCCCATAGATGGCACCCCACCAGGCTCCCCGTCCCTGGGATTCTCCAGGCAAGAACACTGGAGTGGGTTGCCATTTCCTTCTCCAATGCAGGAAAGTGAAAAGTGAAAGTGAAGTCACTCAGTCGTGTCTGACTCTTCACGACCCCATGGACTGCAGCCCACCAGGCTCCTCAGTCTATAGGATTTTCCAGGCAAGAGTACTGGAGTGGGATGCCATTGCCTTCTCTGGAGTATCTCTCAGTTTTCTACAATTTAAAGTTCCTTTCCAAATTCTATTCATTAGAATTAAGTGTTTTATAAGATATAAAGATTCTTTTGATGACAAAACAAGACACAATGACCCTCTGGTAGACTGAAGGCAGAACCTTTTGCTGCTTACAGCTGCAAAAGAGAGAAGGCTGCTAAGGACTTTTAAAGTCCTATTTTTAGATTCATACATGTTTATATTTGATATTCTTGGAGAGTTGACCTCTTTTTTATTGTTTATGCCCCTTATCTCTGAAAATAACTCTTGCTCTGTAATTTGTTTTATCTAAAATCATTATGGATATCCCAGATTTTTCTTTCATGTTTTCATGGTACAAATTGTTTAATTTTTTTATTTTTAATCTAAGTATATATTTATATTTAAAATATGTTTCTCATAAGGAATCAAGTAATTATGTTCATTGTAAAACTTGCACATGAAAAATTGTCCTTTATCCATAACGGGGCTTTTCTTGTGGCTCAGCTGTAATCAGGAGATACTGGTTCCATCCTTAGATTTGGAAGATCCTCTGGAGAAGAAAATGGCAACATGTCTAGAAAATTCCATGGACAGAGGAGCCTGGCAGGCTACAGCCCTTGGGGTCTCAAAAGAGTTTGGATATGAGTTAGTAACGAAATAGCAACAACAATCCATAGTAGACCCAGGTTGGAAACTATCAACTATCCTTCAGCTAGTTAATAGATAAACAAGCTATTTTTTCTCCATACCAGGGAATACTACTCAGCAATAAAAAATAACAACTACTGATACTCTCAGCAAAACAGACACATATATTAAAATCAATTTGTTGAGAGACAGAAAAACCAAAAGACTACATAAGGTCTGAGATCATTTATATAACATTATAAAAAGGACATTAATATAAAGCCAAAAAGACAAAATCAAAAAACAGACCAGTGGATTCTAGGCACTGAGCTTGGGCTACACGGGAGAAATATTTTGACTGTTGAAAGCAGATTATATTAACATCGTGAAGGCAGACATAGGACACTATTTATTTGTCACAACTCACTAAACTATATACCACACAGAATGAGTTTTGCTGTAGGTAAATCAAAAACATTTGAAGTTAACTTAACTTTAACTACCAAAGGACAACTAGATGCACACAATAGAGAGAATTATTTGAGCAATGGACTAAGAGGCTCCCTAGAATCCTAATATGGACAAAATTAACTTCAGAACTTTACTGGAAATCATTTATAGTGCTTTGTATAAAAATTGTGCTCAAGGTAACTCATATCACATTTTATCTAGTGTGGATATGTGAACATAGATTTTCATTTTCTTCACTTTCTCAACTTGTTCTCTATTTTCAATGGTAGACTCTAACAAAGAGCAGATTTGTATTGTATACTTACTGAATAAATACATTTTGCTATGGTGTCTTAAGGTTAACTACTACAGAATGATCAATGCAAAGAAATAGAGGAAAATAATAGAATGGGAAAGACTAGAGATAGCTTCAAGAAAATTAGAGATACCAAGGGAACCATTTCATGCAAAGATGGGCTCAATAAAGGACAGAAATGGAATAGACCTAACAGAAGCAGAAGATATTAAGAAGAGGTGGCAAGAATACACAGAAGAACTGTACAAAAAAGATCTTCACGACCCAGATAATCATTAAAGTGTGATCACTCACACTCACCTAGAGCCGAACATCCTGAATGTGAAGTCAGGTGGGTCTTAGGAAGCATCACTATGAACAAAGCTAGTGGAGGTGTAGGATTCCAGTTGAGCTATTTCAAATTCTAAAAGATGATGCTGTGAAAGTGCTGCACTTAGTATGCCAGCAAATTTGGAAAACTCAGCAGCAGCCACAGGACTGAAAAGGTCAGTTTTCATTCCAATCTCAAAGAAAGCCAATGCCAAAGAAACCTCAAACTACCACACAATTGCACTCACCTCATTCGCTAGTAAAGTAATGCTCAAAATTCTCCAAGCCAGGCTTCAGCAATACGTGAACCCTGAACTTCCAGATGTTCAAGCTGGTTTCAGGAAAGGCAGAGGAATCAGAGATCAAATTGCCAACATCCACTGGATCATGGAAAAAGCAAGAGAGTTCCAGAAAAACATCTATTTCTGCTCTATTTACTATGCCAAAGCCTTTGACTGTGTGGATCACAATAAACTATGAAAAATTCTGAAAGAGATGGGAATACCAGACCACCTGACCTGCCTCTTGAGAAACCTGTACAGGTCAGGAAGCAACAGTTAGAACTGGACATGGAACAACAGACTGGTTCCAAATAGGAAATGGAGTACGTCAAGGCTGTATATTATCACCCTGCTTATTTAACTTCTATGCAGAGTACATCATGAGAAACGCTGGGCTGGATGAAGCACAAGCTGGAATCAAGATTGTTGGAAGAAATATCAATAACCTCAGATATGCAGATGACACAACCCTTATGGCAGAAAGTGAAGAAGAACTAAAGAGCCTCTTGATGAAGTGAAAGAAGAGAGTGAAAAAGTTGGCTTAAAGCTCAACATTCAGAAAACTAAGATCATGGCATCCAGTCCCATCACTTCATGGCAAATAGATGGGGAAACAGTGGAAACAGTGGCTGACTTTATTTTTCTGGGCTCCAAAATCAGATGGTGATTGCAGCCATGAAATTAAAAGATGCTTGCTCCTTGGAAGGAAATTTATGACCAACCGAGACAGCATATTAAAAAACAGAGACATTACTTTGCCAACAAAAGTCTGTCTAGTCAAGGCTATGGTTTTTCCAGTGGTCATGTATGGATGTGAGAGTTGGTCTATAAAGAAAGCTAAGCACAGAATTGATGCTTTTGAACTGTGGTGTTGGAGAAGACTCTTGAGAGTCGCTTGGACTACAAGGCAATTCAATCTGTCCGTCCTAAAGGAGATCACTCCTGGGTGTTCATTGGAAGGACTGATGTTGAACCTGAAACTCCATAACTTTGGCCACCTCATGTGAAGACCTGACTTATTTGAAAAGACCCTGATGGTGGAAAGATTGAGGGCAGGAGGAGAAGGGAATAACACAGGATGAGATGGTTGGATGGCATCACTGACACAATGAACAGGGGTTTGGGTGGAGTCCGGGAGTTGGTGATGGGCAGGGAGGCATGGTGTGTTGCAGTTCATGGGGTTTCAAAGAGTCGGACACAATTAAGCAACTGAACTGACTGACTGATTTTGGACTGAGTCTATACATAAAGATTAAGTAATGTAAAGACATATTAATTCAAAGACTGCTTCTTTACATCAAGGACTCTCTTCCTAGAGGGATCAGAATTCCATTTACAACCTTTACAAAATGTTTTCTTTGCCAGCCTGACAATGGACTAAGAGGTTTTGATGGCTGACATAGATATATGCATCAAACAAGTTTAAGTATATGTTGATTAAGTTTTACAATAAAACAATCATTTAAATAGCATTAAGTCAATATCTTTAGAAATTGGCATATTTCTGATTTTCCCCTTCTTATGACTGCAGCCCTGAAATTAAAAGATGCTTACTCCTTAGAAGAAAAGGTATGACCAACCTAGATAGCATATTGAAAAGCAGAGACATTACTTTGCCAACAAAGGTCCATCTAGTCAAGGCTATGGTTTTTCCAGTGGTCATATATGGATGTGAGAGTTGGACTGTGAAGAAGGCTGAGCGCCGAAGAATTGATGCTTTTGAACTGTGGTGTTGGAAAAGACTCTTGAGAGTCCCTTGGATTGCAAGGAGATCCAACCAGTCTATTCTGAAGGAGATCAGCCCTGGGATTTCTTTGGAAGGAATGATGCTAGAGCTGAAACTCCAGTACTTTGGCCACCTCATGTGAAGAGTTGACTCATTGGAAAAGACTCTGATGCTGGGAGGGATTGGGGGCAGGAGGAGAAGGGGATGGCAGAGGATGAGATGGCTGGATGGCATCACAGACTTGATGGACATGAGTTTGAGTGAACTCCGGGAGTTGGTGATGGACAAGGAGGCCTGGCGTGCTGCAATTCATGGGGTCGCAAAGACTGGGACATGACTGAGCAACTGAAATGAACTGAATGAAACTTAACTGAATGTTAAGTAAGTAAAAAATAGTGGTCTCTTATATCAAGAGCTTTGTCATTTCTCCTTTCTCTGTGTATTATGAGCTATGTATCCTCATGTATGCACCTCTTTCACTATAGTTATCTACTTCCTGGAAAGCTCAGCAGGTAAAGAATCTGCCTGCAACGCAGGACACTCCGGAGATGTGGGTTCTATCCCTGGGTCGGGAAGATCCTCAGGAAGAGGGTATGGCAACCCACTCCAGTATTTTTGCCTGGAGAATCCCACACACTTAAAGCAACGGATCACGCATGCACTCATAATTTAATTAATGAACACACAGGTTTCTGGAGCACTTTACGTGCTGTTACACCTTCTATATTCTGCTAGATTATTTTTGTCTGATTTTTCAGGTGGCACAGTGGTAAAGAATCCACCTAACAATGCAGGAGACGCAAGAGATGTAGGTTTGATTCTTGGGTCAGAAGACCCCCTGGAGAAGGAAATGACAACCAACTCCACTATTCTTGCTTGGAAAATCCCATGAATAGAGATGCCTTGCAGGCTACAAGTCCATGGTGTCAAAAAAGAGTTGGACATGCCTGAGTGACTGAGCACATTTTGATTAAAACATACACACACATGCATATGAACACATACTTTGCACATATAGCTTCAATTCATATCCTTGCCTATCACATTTGTCTGTCTCTTGAATGAGCTTCAGTAAAAGGAAGTTTCTAAAATGTTTTTCTTTATTTTGGTTTCTTAATATGTACGACTCAGGGTCTCTTCACTTGCTTCACCTTTTACTATGAATTGGCATTAGTTTTAAGACACAAACAAATGGCCTTTCCAAAATTTTTTGGCTGAACACTATAATGTCAACTGTCTTAATTAATCATATATATATATGTATATATATATATGGTATCATTCAAATATTAGCTACTTCTCTTACTAGCAAACAGAAAATGACCTCAACTTTCAGCCAGTAACCTATTTGGTCCCTTCTCCTTGACCCAGAGAACTGATGTCTACAGAACCTTCTGTAGCTCTCAGAACTCTTTACTTTCACATAGGCTGTGTCTCAAAACCTAATAATATAATCCAATAACTGTTTTTTAACCTCATTTATATTGAGAGGCTGATTTTTGCTCAACATTTCTTACCTGATTTTGTTCATATTAATTAATGTCATTTTTACCTCTTACACATTTTTATTCCCAATGTCCATCTAATTGTGTACCATTTATATTATATTGGACTTCCCTGGTGGCTCAGAGGTTAAAGCATTTGCCTGCAATGCAGGAGACCTGGGTTTGATCCCCGGGTCAGGAAGATCCCCTGGAGAAGGAAATGGCAACCCACTCCAGTATTCTTGCCTGGAGAATCCCATGGACGGAAGAGCCTGGTGGGCTACAGTCCACGGGGTCGCAAAGAGTTGGACACGACTGAATGACTTCACTTATATTTTCCTCCATTCTCACTGTTTTTTTTCCCCCTTGCATTACCTTTCTCTATGCTTTCTTGCTTTTTCAGACTTTGCTTTTCCTTTTCCTCTGGGCTTCTTTTTGAGATGCTAATCCCTCTGTGATTGTCTCCCTTCTTCAGCACTGAACCCTGACTCTACCATTTGGCAATCAGCCATAGCCAAAGAGCTAGCTCTGAGTTTGGTTTAAACTTTATTGCTTATTTCACAGATGGAAGAATGATTTTGCTGATTTTCATTAAGGTTTTTCACACATAGCCTCCTACTCTTTAGTTTTCTCATTTCTCTCTCTCCCTTTTTTTTGGGGGGGGGGGGGGTTTTTAAAATTTTTTTTTTTTCCCGTTTTTTTTTTTTTTTTTCTTCCTTTGAAAACCCTTCTTTTTCACTTTAAATTGCTCCTATTTTCTGTGTCCAGATGCCTACAGTTCCTCTTCCCCTCTAAATATTCAAAGCACACTTCCTTTATTTTTTCCGACATATATCTCCCTTCTCTTGTTTTGTCCTCGTTCTGTCATGCTCGGACTTCCCTGGTGGCTCAGACGGTAAAGCTTCTGTCTACAATGCGGGAGACCCGGATTCCATCCCTGGGTCGGGAAGATCCCCTGGACAAGGAAATGGCAATCCACTCCAGTACTATTGCCTGGAAAATCCCATGGACAGAAGAGCCTGGTAGGCTACAGTCCAGGGGGTCGCAAAGAGTTGGACACTACTGAGCGACTTTGCTACTTCACGCACTCACTCACTCAATCATGCTCAGGCTAGGCAGTCAGCTACACAGAAGAAATTGGTCAGTAAACCAAACTGCCTTTGTATATTCTACAGAAAATAAGCATGCAAACAAAACATTACAAGTAATGTAAATCCATGGCTTTTGAGTAAAGGCATGGATTCAAGCAAAGAAAAGTGAAAAATACAAGGAAATTGTAAAAGGAAGAAAGAGAAAAGACAGATACAGAATATCGTATTTGAACTAGGTTTGAACTAGATTGAAGGTCAGAACGGAAGTGCAAGGAGGAAAGTTATTCAGTCTGAAACAATTACAACTCACGATACAGTGTCTTAAGGTGACACGAGTAGCAGCTGTGAAGGACTAAGAGCGACACATGCTTCTGTGAAATATGTTCTGCTTTTCTGACTTACAATGATTGTTATGAAACCTAATCGAAAAATAGAAAGAATAAGCAAAACACATTGAAAATTTTATCTTAATAATTCAAGACTGCTGACTTATTTCCTTTACCCACACCCTAATTAGTTTCTGCATACAATGTCAGCACTTATTGTCATGGGTGAACTTTCTTATATTTGAAACCAGACAAAATGTGACCACTCTTTTAAAATTAAAATTGCAAAGTAAAATCCACAAAACACTATTTACCAATGTCATTCTTAGTAACTTTTGGATTCCATTTATTTGGCTATTTGGGAAAGCAATTTATCTTTGCATAATGGTTTCCAATCTGCATTTTAAAATGTTACAAAAATAAGAAGCTTGTCTAGCTTCTTATGTAAAAGGCATCATTGCCCTTCATATTTAAGATGTTATTACAAAGGTAATGCTATTTTTATATGTAAGACTGATGAAACTGTTTATGTTTAGAGAAAAAAGCTAAGGAAAGTATAAAAGCATAGTGATACACCAATCCTTTTTCTTTCCTCTGTAATATGAGCACATTTAAATTTATGTAGCTAAGATAATATCAACAACATACTTGCCTTCAACAATTATTTTTTTGTCATCAAATCATTTGTTATAATAGTTTCTTAAATTTGTGGGAAATGATGTGATTATGGATATTATTCACAGCAAATGGGTTGTTATATATCAAATCATAGGGTAGAAATAGTGAGAAAACTAATAAGGGTGAAATTTCTTATATTAAAATAGGTAAAAGCAGGACTTTTAAAGCTCTGCCTAACATGCCACAAATCTGTGTCATAGCTCTCATCTTTTGAAACACCTTGTTCCCAAATCCAAACCTTATTTAAATTCATTTTGCTTTCAACCCTGTTGTTTTTTAAAGGGTTAAGGTAAGCTAAATATTTTACTTTAACAGATAATGCAACCACATCCATAACTTGCACCTTTTAGGTTTCTCTTAACTAAGAAGGATGAAAATGAAATTAACCTTCAATAAACACACTTTAAAGAGCATTTAACCACTGTATAAAAGTAATGCATTTTACTTCTTTTGGGTCTACACACTTTATATTTTAACTTGGTTTCTATTTATGTTAACTCGAGACTCTCCCATCTCAGTTCCCTTATTGGAATTTGCATAACCTACTGCACAGTCTGGTATTTCTTTCCATGACAGAAATTATAATTCCTAAAGTCTCCCAGAACCTTGTTAGACTGTGGGATCATGGACCACAATCTTCACCCTGAAGGTGCAGCCTTAGGGCATGTGTTCTAATAGGCTTCTCAACCTGAGTGGCCTTAGCCTGGATTTTGATTTCTGTACCTCTCAAACCAAAGACATCAAAATGAGATTTTTTTTTTGTTCCCAATTAGTGAATACTGTCAGGGTTTTATGATATTGTTTATCTTGCTCCATTGTTGCTCTCCTCTCCATTTGGTTTGAGTCTCAGATCTATAACTCACTAGAAGTATAAACTTGTTAAAGTTATTAGACCTCTCAATTATTTCTTCCATAAAATGAGAAGAATTAGAAAACCTATTTTATACCATTGTTTAAGCTCAATATATATGAAATGTTCATAGTGTTTGGCATACAACAAGCTTTACATAGATTATCTACTGTCAGTAATATTGTCATTATCATTATTATTCTATCCTATCATCTTCTGAAGCCAAGTGAATTGAAGTCGCTCAGTCATGTCCAACCCTTCACGACCCGTCCATGGGTCCTCCGTCCCATGGGTCCATGGGTCCATGGGTCCTCCGTCCCATACTACACTCCTCCGTCCATGGGATTTTCCAGGCAAGAGTACTGGAGTGAGTTGCCATTTCCTTCTCCAGAGGATCTTCCTGACCCAGGGACTGAACCCAGGTCTCCCAGACTGTAGGCAGACGCTTTACTGTCTGAGCCACCAGGGAAGTCAAATAAAACGTATAGTTTTCCCCAGAATAGCTTGTGAAAAATCATCTCCTTTATATTTTACCCGTGGATATTGTTACTAGATATCATCATCTCTTACTTGTCTGCTTAACCATATTCTGATATTATTCAATGAGAACCTCTTTCTAGAAAAAAAAAAAAAAACTCCCAATTCCTTGAATCAGAAATAGTCATTGTCTCCTATTTTCTCACTTGAAAAATGTCACTTACTATAACAGTCATTCATTTTCTTTGTTTTGCACTGGACATTTGTCCCTGTTTTCCCTAGAAGAACATAAATTTGTATTTTTGGAGAATATATTAGCTTGATGTTTTTAATTCTGAGTGCTTAGTACAGTGCTTTGAATAGAGTAGGTGCTCAAAAAATACTCACATATTTAAATTCAATAATATAAATAAATAGAATGAAATGGCAACCCAATCCAGTGTTCTTGCCTGGAGAATCCCAGGGACAGGGGAGCCTGGTGCACTGCCATCTGTGGGGTCACACAGAGTTGGACACGACTGAAGCAATTTAGCAGCAGCAGCCACAATCAACCTCAAACAAGTTTGAAACTTTCTTTCTGTTGTATTATGTAGTATGAAACACACTGTGTGTATATGCAACCTGAAAGAAACTATAGGAAATAATGAGATTTTTCTAATTTGTAACTATAGAATTTCAATATGCCATGTTTTCCATTTTTGCATGTCAGGTATCAGTTTTATTCACTCATGACTCCCCCCTTTATAATTTCTTATATAGCTTGTAGTGAAACTTTTATAAGCGTGAAAGTCTGAACAATAAAATGTATTACTACTGTATGGTAAGAGGAAGTATTTTTCAGTGTTCAAACTAGTGATGAAATGGTGTACTGATTTTATAACCACCATGTAATCAAACTAGATTCTTTCCTCAGTACTATTACAAGACTTATAGAAAAAAAATAATAATTGTGACAGAAGAGTGTTAATCTTACTAAAAATCTATAAGCATTTCTCTATTCTCAGTTTAGGCACGGTCATATAACTAATGCTTACCAGTGGATATCAACCAACCTATCTGCAACTTTTGAATCAAAGTAAATATATGGCTTGGGTGTGTGCATGCTAAGTTGTTTCAGTTGTGTCTAACTGTTTGCAACCACCTAGACTATAGCCAGCAGGCTCCTCTGTCCATAGAATTTTTCAGGCCAGAATACTGAAGTGGGTTGCCTTGCCCTCCTCCAGGGGATCTTCCCAACCAAGGGATGGAATCCACATCTCATGTGTCTCTGGCACTGGCAGGCAGATTCTTAACCGCTAGCCCACCTGGGAAGCCCAAATACATCATTTACTGACAGATAAATAAGGGCTTCCCTGACAGATACATTCTTATCGCTTGAGAAATCTGTATGCAGGTCAGGAAGTAACAGTTAGAACTGGACATGGAACAACAGACTGGTTCCAAATAGGGAAAGGAGTACTTCAAGCCTGTATATTGTCATCCTGCTTATTTAACTTAAATGCAGAGTATATCATGAGAAACGCTGGGCTGGATGAAGCACAAGCTGGAATCAAGATTGCTGGGAGAAATATCAATAACCTCAGATATGCAGATGATACCACCAGAAAGCTAAGAAGAACTAAAGAGCCTCTTGATGAAGGTGAAAGAGTTCGCTTAAAACTCAACATTTAGAAAACTAAGATCATGGCATCTGGTCCCATCACTTCATGGCAAATGGATGGGGAAACAGTGACAGACTTTATTTGGGGGGGGGTGCTCCAAAATCACTGCAGATGGTGATTGCTGCCATGAAATTAAAAGATGCTTGCTCCTTGGAAGAGAAGTTATGACAAACCTAGATAGTGTATTAAAAAGCAGAGATATTACTTTGCCAACAAAGGTCTGTCTAGTCAAAGCTATGTTTTATCCCGTAGTCATGTATTCATTTGAAAGTTGGACTATAAAACAAGCTGAGCTCCGAAGAATTGATGCTTTTGAATTGTGGTGTTGGAGAAGACTCTTGAGAGTCTCTTGAACTACAAAGAGATCCAATCAGTTCATCCTAAGTGAAATCAGTTATGAATATTTATTGGAAGGACTGATGCTGAAGCTGAAACTCCAATACTTTGGCCACCTGATGTGCAGACCTGACTCAATTGAAAAGACTCTGATGCTGGGAAATATTGAAGGTGGGAGGAGAAAGGGACAACAGAGGATGAGATGGCTGGATGGCATCACGATGACATGAGTTTGAGTAGGCTTCGGGAGTTAGTGATGGACAGGGAAGCCTGGCCTGCTGCAGTCCATGGGGTAGCAAAGAGTCTGACACAACTAAGCAACTGAACTGAACTGAACTGACAGATAAATATAGTCACTTTCAAAATTCTCTTATTTAAACATCTAAGAGATGGTGGAGTTAGAACATTCAAGCAGTCTGAATTAAGGGAGCATCATGTTACACAGATGAGTCCTTCAACCCTCATCCATCTATCTATACGTAACCTATCTATATGTATACATACAATTTTTGCAAACATCAAACTAAGAAATATACATACAGTTTTTCTTGTCATAAGTGTAAGCTATCAAGATTTATTAATATTTGCTTAAGATTAGTCTATTCTGGCTAATAATACTGGCTAAATAATTTAAAGGACAGATAGCCTTTAGCAGGCATTTATTTTTAGAAATAAGTGCATTGCAAATAAAAGCTTTCCCTTTGTTCTAGCCATTTCCACTTGGTTGGCCAATAAATATTTTCCCATAATTATCAGTGATTACAGATTCATTTGCACTTAAATATTCTTGCTTACTGTTGGTTTTCATTTTTGGTAGTGAAGCTACCTTCTCCAATGCAGGTTCCATAAATTGCTATATATAGCATATTAATGAAGGAATTTCTAAGTGGAAAAATAACCTACAGAATTTGCTGCTCTTATTTGTATGGCATCTATTTAGTTTAGAATTTTAACTTTCAAAAATAAAGCCTAATAAAATTATGTAAGTAATTTTGCAAACGATACAGTCTCTGTTAACCACAACAGCAACTCAAATATTATTATTCTTTTAGCTTTCCATCCGATAATGCCACATATCCACCAGGATACAGATACAAGCAACTCTTTGAGTTCAATCCATCTTAAAATTTTCTGATAATAACAGTCACTAGTAAGCATTATGCACCGGGATCTCTCCTAATTCCTATATGTAGAAACAAGTAGGTCTGTGGATGTAGGTTTTCTTTTCAGTGATATTGATTATTCCTTGATCTATGATGAGGATGATAAATGGCCTAGTGGAGGCAAGTATTTCCACCCAGGATAAGCACTGACTCTGCTACAGAGAGGCTTACTTGTACCAAGTTCATATCCTTCTTCACACACATTGATGAGAGTGAGCACCTCCAGGAAATCACAATTTTAGTCTAATATTGAGACTTTTCTCCCCTTAATGAAGGGAAAGAAAAAGAACAAGGAAAATATTGCCTAACTCTCTTCTGTGAGTTGCTTCCTGACCCTCTTTGATGTGAGTAGACATCCTAGGAGTTGTGGTCTCAACCTGAGAATGGGTTTACTTTTTTTTTCTTAATTTTTAAAATTTTAATGGAGCATAATTGCTTTACAATGTTGTGTTGATTTTTGCTGTACAACAACATGAATCAGCTTTAAGTGTGTGTGTGTGTATGTATATATATATATCCCTTCTCTCTTGTGCCTCCCACACATACCCCTCATCCCATTCCTCTAGGTCATCAGAGAGCACTAGACAAATTACCAATGACATTTTTCACAGAAGTAGAACAGTTTGTCTGGAAACAGAAAAGACCCTGAACAGCCAACGCAATCTTGAGAAAGAAAAACAGACCTGGAGGAATCAACTTTTCTGACCTCAGACTATACCACAAGGCAACAGAAACCAAGACAGTATGGTACTGGCCCCAAAACAGAAATGCAGATTAATGGTGCAGGATAAAAAGCCCAGAGATGATATCCATGCACTCATGGGTATGTTATGTTGGACAAAGGAGGCAAGAATATACAGTAGGTTTACTCTTGACTCTCTGTTTGGCAAAATTGTGGACAGTGATTGTGCTAACTCTGTCCTGACTCCACGGATGGAGGAAAAAGTGTATTAGATGGTAGAAAAAGTTATTTCTGGAATAATCAATTAATTATTTATAATTAAACAGAAAGGAAAATACCACTCATTTTTCTACTCCATTCTTAGAATAAGCATGATTTTTTTAAGACAAAATATGTGATGAATACAAGAAAAAATTACACTCTACATATTTTTTTAAATTACATTAAAAGAAACTCTATTGTTATTCTAAGATGTACAGGGCAAAAATGAAGTATATCAGAAGTGTCACTGTCAAAGATAAAAAGAAAGGAAAGGAAAATAAGTGTAGAAGTGATATTGTAAGAGGTATATAGAAGCATTTTTGGTGAAGAATTTTACTGCTTGCTGGAACAGCAAAGTGTAATGTACAAGGTGGTACTAATCACTTCACTATATTAAGATGGGTGATGTGGGTTTAAGGGAGTCCATCTCAGTTTAATTCAACAGTTCAGAGTCACTCAGCATTAAATTCAGACTTTTACTAAGAAAGACTATATCAGGGTCTATCAGTATTTAAACTTTATCTTTTACAAAATATTTTCTTACTTGCTTATGTTTTCCTGTTTACTGCATTCCTAAAATTAATCTTCACATATGTGTTATTTTATTGTATCTTACCCTTCTATCATATAGAACTCCTAAAATATAGTCATTCTTAGCAACTAAATGTCTAACTTACATTTGGTAAAAACATGTTAATGCTCTAAATTTAACTTATGCCTGCTTTGCTCTCATCTTCAGCTTGTTGGGGAACTAAGATAAATTAATCTGTAAAAGATTATGACCTTAGATTTGTGAACTTTCACAAAACCAGAAATCAGGACAACACTCTTATTTGATGATTTGGAATTAAAGAACAAATATTTGTGGAATAATATGAAAGCTTTAATATTTCCACTTGTTTTCTCATTTCTCTTAATTTTGTTCTGGTCACATTTTTCATACATTAAAAGAAACATCAACAGAGTGACCTTCTGAGGACATGAGATATAGGCAAAATATAATAAATACAAACAAGTCTCTAAAGAGTTAAATTTGAAGTAAATTTTAAATTTAAGTTTAATATAATTATATCAAATGATGTATTGCACTTATTATATTTTTGTCTTTTATTATTATAAATAGTTTTTGTTTTTATTATTATAAATATATAAAATAAATATTTCATGTATAGAGAAATATTGGGGCTTCCCTGGTGGCTCAGATGGTAAAGAATCTGCCTGAAATTTGGGGGACCCAGGTTTAATCCCTGGGTCAGGAAGATCCTCTGGAGAAGGAAATGGCTACCCACTCCAGTATTCTTGCCTGGAGAAATTTACAGACAGAGGAGCCTGGTGCACTATAGCCCATGGGGTCACCAATAATTGGACATGACTGAGCAACTCACACAGAGAGAGAGAGATTTGGAGAACTAGAGATGTAAATACATACTAGATATTATAACATGACAAATATCTGCATGAAATATTATGATGACAGAAAAAAAAGTGTAAGTGTAGTCCTGTCCGACTCTCTGCAATCCCGTGCACTACAGCCTGTCAGGCTTCACTGTTCATGGAATTCTCCAGGCAAGAATACTGGATTGGGTAGCTATTCCCTTCTCCAGGGGATTTTCCTGACCAAGATATCAAACCCAGGTCTCCTGCATTGCAGGCAGATTCTTTAGTGTCTGAACCACCAAAGAAGCTCCCATTATCATGACTAGTCAGATAATTTCAGAGGTTCTCTTTTTATGAAGTCACTAAGAACATTAATTATCTGAGACATTCAAATTGTGAGGTGATTCTAATATCAATAAAACTTCAACACAGTTTTAAATAGAAGTTTTGTTAAAAGAAACAATATTTTAAAGAGTTCCAAAAGTAACAATTTGCAAATATACTCAGGTGGGTACCTGACACCCAGAGATAAAAATTAAGTCTATACACCATAATATAATAAGCTAAAATGATGTGTTACATTGCTCTCATAAGAAATTCAAGGGTCTATAATTATAGATCAGTATATTTATTCAAAATTGTAATATTTATTATATACATTGATAATATGCCCTCTTCCTATGTGTTTAAAAACAACTAAATAAAGAAGAAAAGATTAATAGGAAAGCAAGATGAAAACCAAGCCAAGTGGAAAATATTGTTGTTATAGTAAAAGAAATAGACACTGTGTTTCTTTGTGTTGTATCAGTATCACAATCCATTCCAATGTGATGTATGAAAGAGAATATCATGGGGGAGAAATATGCTGACTATATTGCAGTATCTTAATTAAGCAGGTTTTCAAAGAACAAACCCTTCTATGTATAACAATCTTTTCTTATCTTCTCTTGCAGGTTAGTAGTTTTTGCATTTATGAATATATTTTCAAAAATACATGCAAATTTACCATTGAAATTATAGTATTTTGTTATTCTTTCTATAGTATTTTTGTTATTCTTTCTAATACACATCATAGTAGGGATTCCCTGGTGACTTAGTAGTAAAGAACCTCCCTCCAATGCAGGAGAAGCCATTTGACCCCGTGTTGGGAAGATTCCCTGGAGGAGGGAATGGCAATCCACTCCAGTATTCTTGTGGGTAAAATCCCATGGACAGAGGAACCTCGTGGGCTACAGTCCATAGGGTCACAAAGAGTTGGACATGACTGAAGCAAATGAACACACACACACACACACACACACACACACACATATCAAAGTAATTATTATATGTGACACCAGGAAGTAAAACAGCATTAAACTTATTCTACCTAACTGGTATATCATTCATTATTGATTTTATATTGTATCAATAGTGATAGTTGACTTGAAATTCAGAAAGCTTTATGGAATTTATTGCTGTTGAGAGAGTACAATAAGAAATAGCAAACAACTTAGTCAAAAGAAATGCATTTTCAGATTTGACACCAAAAGCAATGACAACAAAAGCAAAATTAAGCAAACAACTACAGTAAACTGAAAAGTTACTACACAGCAAAGGAAACCATTAACAAAATGAAAAATCAACCTATGGAATGGAACCCTGATTCAGGATTGAAACAGGGTCTCCTGAATTGCAGGCAGATTCTTTACCATCTGAGCCACCAGGTGACTATAGCTAATGATACTGCATTAGACACTTGAAAGTAGATTTTAAATGTTCTCATCAAAAGGAAAAAATCTATTCTGAGGTGAGGGATATTAAGTAAACTTAGTGTAATCATTTAACAACATATACATTTATCAAATCATTATATTGTACAACTAAAACTACATACATCAAACCATTATGTTGTACACCTTAAACTAAAACAATGTTACATGTCAGTCAACTATATTTCAATAAAACTAGGAGAAAAAAAAGAAAGAGAAATGAACTCTGGTTCCTACCAAATGATCTCTGTGACTGGATCACAGTGTTAATTAAATCATAAGAGTCAAACCATTACACTGCTTCCTACAAAGAACAAATACGTGCTGTGTGCTTAGTCACTCAGTCGTGTCCAACTCTTTGTGACCTCATGAACTGTAGCCCACCAGGCTGCTCTGTCATGGGGATTCTCCAGGCAAGAATACTGGGGTGGGTTGCCATGCCCGCCTCCAGGGCACCTTCCCAACCCAGGGATTGAACCCAGGTCTCCCGCACTACAGGCAGATTCTTTACTGTCTGAGCCCAGAAGCCAATGAATACTGGAGGGGTAGCCTACCCCTTCTCCAGGGGAACTTCACAACCCAGGCATTGAACCAGGGTCTCCTGTATTGCAAGCAGATTCTTTACCAGCTGAGCTACTAGGGATGCCCCTAATAACAAATAAAGGCTTGTCTTTGTCTACTTTTGCAGTTTGGAAATTCAAACTAATAATAAATGGTAAAACACCTAAAAGTATATGATCACTGAGTACTAGTCTCCTGTGTAGACAGACAGGAACAATAAAAATAATATGAGACGTGTATAAACCACACAAAATATATTTATTAATGGTAAAGTTTCTAATGATAAGGACTTCAAAGATAATTCATGTCCCAAGTGAATTGATTAGATAAGGCTAAGATAATAAAAAAGTGACAATTTGAAAATAAAGTATATTGTGAAATGTATATGTCCTTTTACTCATTTTAAATATAATCTTTTAAAGGAAACCATCCAGGCTTCCTTGGTGGCTCAGTGGTAAACAATCTGCCTGCCAATGCAGAAGACACAGGTTCGATCCCTGGTCTGGGTAGATCCCACACACCACAGAGCAACTAAGCCCCTGCACCGCAACTGCTGAGCCTGTGTCCTGGGTCCTGGGAACTACAACTACTGTGTCCCTATGCAGGAACTACTGAAGCCCACGCATACTCTAGAACCCGTGCTCTGCAACAAGAGAGGTCTTCACAATGGAAAGCTCATGCTCTGCAACCAAGAGTAGCCCTTGCTCGACAAAACTAGAGAAAACCCCACACAGCAACAAAGATGCAGTACAGTCAGAAATAAATAAACAAATTTAATTAAAATAAAAAACCAGAAAGCATCCTAAAATTTAGCCACTTGAGGTTCCATAGTTTTGTGATTATTTCACCAGCAAAATGATTTATTCAAAAAAAAAAAAAAGAAAAAGAAAAAATGGTCTGGTGATTATTATAGCTATTGCAAATGAAATAACATTTATCTTTTCAAATAGGTCTATATTCTTTCTCTCTTTCATATAGTGGTAGTGATTTAGTCATTGAGTCATGTCCAACTCTTTCCAACCCCATGGACTATAGCCTGCCAGGCTCCTCTGTCCATGGGATTTTCCAGGCAAGAATACTGGATTGTGTTCCCAATTCCTTCTCCAGGGGATCTTCCCTACCCAGGGATCAAAGCTGGGTCTCTTGCTTTGCAGGCAGATTCCTTATGAACTGAGCTACCAGAAAAGCCCTGTTAAACATATGTATACTTATATGTGTGTGTGTAAAGGTAACTAACATATGTGTATGTGTGTGTGTATATATATATATATGTAATATATATATGTAATATATATAATTATGTTTATATATACATCAGTTCAGTTCAGTCACTCCATCGTGTCTGACTCTTTGCAACCCCATGAACTGCAGCAAACCAGGCCTCCCTATCCATCACCAACTGCCAGAGTCTACCCAAACCCAAGTCCACTGAGCCAGTGATGCCATCCAACCATCTTATCCCCTGTCATCCCCTTCTCCTCCTGCCCTCAATCTTTCCCAGCATTAAGGTCTTTTCAAATGAGTCAGTTCTTCACATCAGGTGGCCAAAGTATTGGAGCTTCAGCTTCAACATCAGTCCTTTCAATGAACACCCAGGACTGGTCTCCTTTAGGATGGACTGGTTGGATCTCCTTGCAGTCTAAGGGACTCTCAAGAGTCTTCTCCAACACCACAATTCAAAAGCATCAATTCTTTGGTGCTCAGCTTTCTTTATAGTCTAACATTCACATCCATACACAACTACTGAAAAAACCATAGCCTTGACTAGATGGATCTTTGTTGGCAAAGTAATGCTCTCCTTTTTAATATGCTGTCTAGGTTGGTCATAACTTTCCTTTCAAGGACTAAGCGTATTTTAATTTCATGGCTGTAGTCACCATCCTCAGTGATTTTGGAGCCCAGAAAAACAAAGTCAGCCACTGTTACCACTGTTTTCCCATCTATTTGCCATAACGTGATGGGACCGGATGTCATGATCGTAGTTTTCTGAATGTTGAGCTTTAAGTCAACTTTTTCACTCTCCTCTTTCACTTTCATCAAGAGGCTCTTTAGTTCCTCTTCACTTTCTGCCATAAGGGTGGTGTAATCTGCATATCTGATATTGATATTTGAAATATTGATATTTCTCCCAGCACTCTTGATTCCAGCTTTTGCTTCCTTCAGCCCAGCATTTCTCATGATGTACTCTGCATATAAGTTAAATAAGCAAGGTGACAATAAAAGCCTTGATGTATCCTTTTCCTATTTGGAACCAGTCTATTTTTCCACGTCCAGTTCTAACCATTGCTTCCTGACCTGCATACAGGTTTCTCAAGAGGCAGATCAGGTGGTCTGGTATCCCCATCTCCTTCAAATTTTTCCACAGTTTATTGTGATCCACACAGTCAAAGGCTTTGGCATAGTCAATAAAGCAGAAATAGATGTTTTTCTGGACCTCTTTTGTTTTTTGATGATCCAGCAGATGTTGGCTGTTGGATCTCTGGTTCCTCTGCCTTTTCTAAAACCAGCTTGAATATCTGTAAGTTCATGGTTCACATATTGCTGAAGCCTGGCATGGAAAATTTTGAGCATTACTCTAGTAGTGTGTAAGATGAGTGCAATTGTGTGGTAGTTTGAGCATTCTTTGGCATTGCCTTTCTTTGGGATTGGAACGAAAACTGACCTTTTCCAGTCCTGTGGCCACTGCTGAGTTTTCCAAATTTGCTGGCATATTGAGTGCAGCACTTTCACAGCATCATCTTTTAGGATTTGAAATAGTTCAACTGGAATTCCATCACCTCCACTAGCTTTGTTCATAGTGATGCTTCCTAAGGCCCACTTGACTTCACATTCCAGGATGTCTGACTCTAGGTGAGTGTTAGTGATCACACCATTGTGGTTATCTGGGTCATGAAGATCTTTTTTATACAGTTCTTCTATGTATTCTTGCTATCCGTTCTTAATATCTTCTGCTTCTGTTAGGTCCATACCGTTTCTGTCCTTTATTGAGCCCATCTAGCTACCCTTAGTATCTCTAATTTTCTTGAAGAGATCTCTAGTCTTTCCCATTCTGTTGTTTTTCTCTATTTCTTTGCATTGATCACTGAGGAAGGTTTATATATTAATATTATATATACATGTATAGTTGTATATATACATATATTAAAGTTAATAAATTATATGATGTTTCCATATTTCCTACTGAATTGAATCCATGTGAGGACAGTCCTATAACTTGTGACAATTCAGAGAAATCCTAAATGGTTCAGCCACAGTGTGACACTTAGAGGAAAATGTCTATGTACTTAGAAAACTGCAAAAATGAAACAAAAATGTTCAAGAGTAGTGATACTGAGAAATACTGACAAACAAATGCCAGTTCTTTCAGCACTTTCAAGTAGTCATCAAGGAATAAGAAGTAGTGAGAATGGCATACAGCTCTGTAGTCAGACAGGCCTCCCTGGTGGTTCAGAGGGTAAAGAATCCTCCTGCAATGCGGGAGACCTGGGTTTGATCCCTGGATTGGGAAGAGCAGGGAACAGCTAACCACTCATATACTCTGGCCTGGAAAATTCCATGGACAGAGGAGCCTGGTAGTCTACAGTCTATGGGGTCACAAAGGGTCAGACATGACTGTCTTTCACTTTTCACTAGAATCAAACAGACCCTAAAGTCAGATTCTACCACTCTGTTACTGGCCATATTTGAGTAAATAATTTAATTCAAAGCCCAGTTTTATCTTCTGTTAAATCCAGATAGAATGGTTTTAAATCAAGTAACTGTCTGAAAAATTAAAGACAATAATATCTATTAAGTGCTTGGAAAAAAGCATGATATAAATCAAGTACTTAACTTTCTATATACTGTGGCTATCATCACCTTCTTTGTTGTTCTCATTATCATAGTCATAATCATATTCATCCTCATCACTCTAAGGAAAGTCTCAAATATCTGGCATATAGCTTTTAATAAAACAATGAGGAAAAACTATATTACCAAATTACCAATTACCAAACTACAGTCGACATAATGAAAAACTCTACCCACACTCTCTAATTTACAGGTTATTTCAGTGAGCTACATATGTAGCTATAAGCAACAGAAAACCCAACCATAATGGTTTAACAACTGTAAATATTTATTTAAATCATTTAAAATAATTTCTAAGAAATCCAAGGCAGTGTCAATACTCCAGGACACTTTATCTTCTTGTTCTACTATTCTTTGTCTAAAGCCTTTTTCTCAAGATAGCAATACAATTATAATTCCTCCTAGTATCAAATCTATACCACAGAGAGAAAAGAACAAAAGTACAGAGATAGAAAAACAAAAATTTCATGAACCAACCAAATCTGTACCTGTCATCAGGTTGACTGAGAGCTTCACCAGGGCCTTCTGCCTACATCTTACTAACAGAGCCTAGTCACATGACCAGCCTTGACTGGAACAGAGTTTGAGAGAATACAATAGAACCTTCAGTCTCTATTAACAGAAGGCAAAGGAATGAAGTAATCCTTAGTCTCTCCCTCACAGCAGTAGAAAGCAGAACAACAAGAATGTCATGTAGACTAGAAATCATCAGTTCATGATCTTTTAAATATCTGAACAAAAGGATTCCAACTTTTAGAAGTTTTCGTTGCTATTGTTCCTAAATTGAAAGTGAAAAGCCTAATGTGGATTGTCTGAATGAAAAAAAAAAAATAGAGATTTTTGCCTTTGAAATTTCAAAATGAGACTTCTCTGGTGCTCCAGTGGTTAGGACTCCATGCTAGGAGTTAAAATAACAAAATATTTAATGTTCATCAGCTTTTTAATAACAGACAACCTCTTCTAATATTTATTTTTACTTTTTGGCCACATTATGCAGCGTGTGGGATCTTAGTTCCCGGACCAGGGATGGAACCCATGACTCCCGCAGTGGTAGCATGGAGTCCTAACCACTGGACAACAGCAAACCTAACTTGCTTGCTTATTTGGTCACTTACATTTTCAAGGTTCAGCAAGTTACTTGAAGACAGGGTTTTGCTGTGGTCTAAATTTTGCCTAAATGGTTCATTTACCTCCAGGCAGACTGGAAAGGTCTCTTTCTTACATCCTCAGTAAGAGAAAACACCTACAAAGTGTGTAGAGTCACCCAACCAAGATACCATACTTCAGGAAAAAAATAAAAGAAAACTAGTGGTGATGGATCAAGTATTTGTACATACATATATAAAATGGTCCAGGTAAATATATCTACACATGGAATTTTATATAAAAGTGTATCTTGCCATGGATAGCATACATATCCATTACAGTGATGACATGTTGTACCCATTAGCCTTCAAGTACAGGAAGTAGCCTGTGGAGAGAAAGGACTTTGGGATTAGTCTAAATTTATCTCAGCAATTCCAATGAATTAATTTCCACTACCAGTAATTGCCTAAGACTTGAACACTTAAAGAAAATGATAATGAAGTAAAGGAAGTCAGCTCATATGTGGTGGGTAAAAGGTAGGCATAGGTAGGTTGCTAGGAAAAATATCCTCATTTCAAAGAATGATCTCTGTTTCCTCTGGACAATTTTGCTTCTAAATGTAGTGTATTATAAGGCTACATACCTCTTGTTACCATGAGGGAAATTAGGCTGACATAAATTCCCATACAGCAAATGTGGTAAATGGAGAGAAAAGAAGTTAGATTTTTATTTATTTATTTTTAATTGAAGGATAATTGATTTACAATATTGTGCTGGTTTCTGCTATACATCAACATGCATTGACCATAAATATACATTTGTCCCCTCCCTCTTGAACCTTCCTCCAAACTGCCACCCCATCCCACCTCTCTACATTATCACAGAGCCCCAGTTTGAGTTCCCTGAGTCATACAGCAAATTCCCATTAGCTATCTATTTTACATATGGGATCATATGTACTCTATGCTACTCTATCCTCCATGCTCTCTATCCATTTGTCCCACCCTCTCCCTCCCCAGCTGTGTCCACAGGTCTGTTCATTATGGTCTGCTTCTCTTGCTACCTTGTAAATAGGTTCATCAGGCATTAATATATGATACTTGTTTTTCTCTTTCTGAGTTACTTCACTCTGTACAACAGGCTCTAGGAAGAATGTAGATTTTTTTAATGATGCCACTAGCTTCTGAAGCTTCTAAGCTTCAGATAGAGTTCCCAGTCACTGAATTTCATTGGTCAAGATACAGAACTGTTACATCACCAAAGGTTTTCCTCATTTTGACCTTTTATAACCACATTTAACCTTTAAATCTGCATCACTACCACCAAGTCCTAACCCATAGAAATCCTAATGTGTTCTCCATATCCAAAATTTTCTAATTGTTTTTTTCCCCCTTTGGGACTAATTCAACAATTTTATTTTTCTTAATTTCAATAAGAGGCAACTTATGGTATGATAACCCTGGTTTACACCCAGGGTTTGGACATTAACAAGGACTTGATCCCACCATAAATTCCTAAGGGCAGAGGGCCCCATTTAAAATAATCACTTAGAGCTAAGCCCAAGTTAGTGACCTCTGCGGCAATCAAGTTATAACTAATAGCTGCTTGATACTCTGCTTTCCATCTCCTGCTCACTTATGACCAGGGACAGAGGACTGTACTTCCTCTGGCTCAGGCGTCCTTGCCTCCAACTCTGGGATCTATAAGTAATAAAACTTGTGATTCTATTCAAAGTGCAACAATCCAAATAGCAATAACACTTCTTATTTGTTGTTTATAGCTGTAGGATATGCAAGACATTCCCTTTTTAATTTCTGATATTAGTAATTTGTGTCTTCTCTAATTTCTGCCAGTCTTCTTAGAGACTCATCAATTCTATCAACTTTTTTGAAGAGCTAGATTTTTGTTTCATTTTCTCTTTCGTCTTCTACTTTCAATTTAATTGACTCCTGCTCTGATTGTCATTATTTCTTCTTTGTGGTTGGTTTGGGCTTATTGTGCTCTTCTTACCCAAAATAATTGAGAGTTTAAATTATTGATTTGAGCCCTTTCATTTCTTATGTAAGCATTTACTACTATGAATTTTTCTCTAAACACTGCTTTAATTACTTCTGGATATGCTGAAATGTATATATATATATATATATATATATATATATACACACACATTATATACATAGACATTCAAAATGCATTCAAAATATATACATGCATGTGTGTGTATATGTACACACACACGGATATATATTGCATGTAGACCTTTAGACCTTCTCTTACATCCACTGATAATTTAGAAGTATATTGCTTATATTGTTTTAATATCCTCATATTTAGAAATATTCCTGTAGTCTTTCTGTTACTCATTTCAAGTTTGATTTCATTAAAGTCAAAGAAGTTCCTCTATATGATTTAAATTCTTTGAAATTTGTAGTTTAGTTTATGGCCCAGGCAATAGTCTAAACTGATGGACATTCTATGGTGCTTTAAAAATGTTTACCTTTTATTTGGGGAAATGATCTATAGATAAGTCACTTAGATTCTGTTGGGTGATTGTGTTGTCCCAATCTTCCAAATATTTGCTGATTTTCTGTCTAGCAGTTTTTTTCTTACTTTCAACATACCTTTGTCATTTAATTTGAATTTGATGTAAGCTTTTTATAAATAGCATACAGTTCGGTTATGGTTTTTAATCCACTCTACTAGTCTTTATTTTTTGACTGGTATATTTAGACCACATATTAATTATTTAGATGCTAGAATTCCTCACTTTATATTTTTTAGCCTCCTCTTCTTGTTGCTCCTGTTTCTTTCTACTTGTCTTCCTGTGGGTTATTTGAGCATTTTTTGCTTCTCTATGTATTTAATTATAGTGTGCTTGAATGTATATCTTTGCAGTTTTTAAAATAAAAATTTGAGAGTTCCAAACCATATTTCTAAATCATGTTTGCTAACACAAGCAACTATAATTCAATAACCGCAAAAAATGAGTGCCTAATTCACAAAGGTTAGTTCACTATTTCCTGAACCAATGTATTATTCTTGAAAATAGCACTTATTTTTCAAAAGAAATCTTACAGATATAACTATTTATATATAGTTGCATTATTCCTGCAGATATCTGACTAAATCAGTCTCTAAACTAAGGACAAGACATTATATTTTCAGATACATAAAAATAATATTCATTTTCTTTACATCAAAACCAATTTACACTTATAAAATGATATGATGCAACTATTGTTTTGGTTAGAATAGTATGTATTGAACATCAGGAAAGCTTTCGTAGTAGGCTTTAAATATGTTAAGACTGCTTATTTTCCCACAGTCCATGAATCTCAGGGCTGTAAATTAGACTGATATCAATCTCATATTCCAAGTCAAAGCAGGTAGTTGAACACAACATTCATTCTTCCCCTTTTTCATGGTTTATTGGGCAAAAGATAAAGTCTTCCCAGGTAGCACTAGTGGTAAAGAATCTGCTTGCCAATGCAGGAGACTCAAGAGATGCAGGTTCAATCCCTGGATAGGAAATGGCAACCCACTCCAGTATTCTTGCCTGGAAAATCCCATGGAGAGGAGCCTGGAGGGCTATAGTCATGGAGTCACAAAAAGTCCAATATGACAGTGTGTACACACACATATTTATTAAGGCTCCCTTGAATTTTAGCTGTGTGACTATATTATGACTAATAAGATGCAAAATAAAGTGGTATGTATACCTGTTAGGAAGGTGGTTTACATTGCTGGCTGGAACTTGTGTTGCTGCAGCCATTTGGAGAATAATTCATTTAATCAAAAGTCTAGACAGTAGTGTAAAATTCAGTTAAATCCTGAAAATTGGGGTCCTGAACTTACTGCTTATATAAGAAAGAAATAACTTTCTATCATTTCAAGCTATATTTATTTTGTTCTTCGTATGATTACCAGCTGAACATGCTAATAATTAATATACTCCCCTATGTTAATTCTATTGTAAATCCCTTTTCCACAATGAAATTCATATTATTCCTATAAAACGTCAACAATGGTTTTTATTATAATAAGTAGTTAGTGTTTTAAAAACTATTATGCTACTTCATTTTTTAAGCATTTCAATAACTTGCATCTTTCGGCAATAATATTATTGATATCAAATCCTTTACATGAGGTTCATCATCTCTACAAGCAACCACCACCTGGCTTTTCAACTCTGTAGGTTTAGTACATTCTTCCCCACTCTCCCTTCACTTCTACATGTTTCAAATATAATAGTATTATCTTTGCTCATGAATTCTGTCATGTTACATACAGTCTTACACCTATTTTTTCCTGATGATTTTGTTTCTTCTGAGGACTCTCCTACCAAACTCCAGCTCTTGCCTTTTTAAAATCTTTTATTTAATTCCTCATTCTTTGGTTCTCAGTTCAAATATTTCTTACTTAGGGACATCTCTTTGACCCTCTGCTGCTGCTGCTGCTGCTGCTAAGTTGCTTCAGTCGTGTCCAACTCTTCACAGCCCCAGAGACAGCAGCCCACCAGTCTTCCCCGTCCCCGGGATTCTCCAGGCAAGAACATTGGAGTGGATTGCCATTTTCTTCTCCCTTTAGATCATCTCATAGTCTTTTATTTCATACTTTCACCAAAATGTGTTTCTTTACCTCTGTTCTGTATAATTTTTCAATTCATCTCTGTATCCTCTTGTTAGAATATCAAATCCATGAATGTGTGGTTTTTTTGTTTGTTTGTTTTCTTTTTGTTTAGTGCAAGAACTGAGAACAGCACTTAGCACATATTAGATGCTCAATAAAAGTTTTTAATTGAATTAATTTAAAAAGAAAAACTTCTGGACACTTTTCTTTAGAAATTGGCATTTGGCTTTCTAACTTTCTCTTTGGCACTTGGCTTTCTAACTTTATACAACATGTCATGTAATACACTTCAATAGCTTAAAAATTACTATAGAACACCCATCCAGCAACTTTGTCTCTCTGCTTCTCAAACTGCTATTCAGTAATTTTCTTTCCTATTCTCTTCAGTCACACAACATCATCATCATGCTTTGGACATTAATACCACAAAAATGTCATTCAGTTCAGTTCAGTCACTCAGTCGTGTCCGACTCTTTGCGACCCCATGAATCCCAGCACGCCAGGCCTCCCTGTCCATCACCAACTCCCGGAGTTCACTCAGACTCACGTCCAGTGAGTCAGTGATGCCATCCAGCCATCTCATCCTCTGTCGTCCCCTTCTTCTCTTGCCCCCAATCCCTCCCAGCATCAGGGTCTTTTCCAGTGAGTCAACTCTTCGCATGAGGTGGCCAAAGTATTGGAGTTTCACCATTAAATGCCATTAAATACTCTGAATACAATCATCTTTTTCCTTATTTCTATTGCCTCATACTTGACAGCAGTGTTACTTGAAATCTTGACTATATTTTGAATCCCCACTGCTTTGACATTGCACTGCAAATCATTTCTAAAATAGTCTAGAACATATATCAGGAAAAATATATAAAAATTTAGATGAACCCAATTGTTGGTGTTCTCTGTGACGCTGTTAAGTTGTTGAATGGCAGTGGAGAGTGTCACACCTCAAATGGGGCTTCAGTACTGCCCAGACAGCTAATGTCCCCAAGGAATTCATTTTCTGCTTGCCCACATAAAAAGATGAAACCCAAATGTATAATTTAGAATGATTTCCATTAAAAATATGGAAATATGTGGGTTAAATAATGAGATAATAAGCAAATAGGAACATTTCAAAGTCTTTGATTCAGTTACTCAGCAAAGTCATAAAGGAACAGAGATTTTTCTATTCTGACATCTCCAGTTACTATTACCTTCCCTCATGTTCATGAGATGGCTTCAGTAATTCTCAGCATTACAGGATGGGATCCTGCAAAGAAAAGGGGTATTTGGCTCTAAGCAAGTGTTTATATTGGTAAGGAAAACCCTTCTCAGAAGCCAACAAGCAGAACTTCTCTCAGGTTCCAAAGGGTATACCTGGTACACATGTACATCCCATTAGCAAGGAGAATGAGACCACAGGGATGTGTTAGATGATCCAACATTCTCTATGTTGACCTTGGGTGGTAAATACTTTCCCTAAGTAAACATAATGGGAACAGTAATCATATCTATAAATCTGAAGCTTTGTTAGCCAAAAAGATACTGCTTTTGATAGACAACCAACAGCAGGGAAGTGGTGTTACAGAAGTTAAGAAGAAGAACTGAATTAACTACATACAATGCGTCTGATGTAAAGTGACAAATGAAAACACTGCAGTCTCAACAGGAAGGTCATTAACAGGTTTTGCAAAAATGATACATATTGAGTAGTGAGATCATGCAGGCTTGGAAAGAAAGTTTATAATTGTCAAAAGCAATATAAAGTGATAATGTCCAAGGCTGATCATCTGACCCTAATATCATCTGTTTCGAGTCTTAAGAAGAAGAAAAGGAAACGGAGCATGGATTACTAGTGATTAGAACGACAACATTCACATGTTGACCTTAAATAGGTCGACTTACTATGGACTTTTCATGAGTTATTCTATTTGAAGGTCAGAAAAAATAATATGAAAACAGTCCATTGAGGAGAAACCTTAGAAATAATGGTTGTTTTCACTTTGAATGGAAGTACAATTTATATAGCATCCTGTGGAATTTGCTAATGTTTCACATTTATCCTACAAGACAGATCTTTCTTCTAGAAGACAACAGATGAATTCCCTCGAGGTTATTTAGCATTTCTGTGTAGTGATACACAAAGAATACTTCAAGAACACATGTGAGGGAGGGAGGGAGTTCTAGGGAAGGTCTTATAACAGGGTCTTAAAAAAAAGTAACTTAATAAATGCTGTGAATATGCTTTATATCACATTAGTACACATAATACTTTTCAGCTCTATAACTAAGCATGCTGTTATCTCCGTTTCTGGCATAGTTAATATTTCATAAAGTGTTCTGATCCACTGCAGGGTTACCAACACCAACTTTAATGTAGCATTTTTCTTTAAAGGACTGAAACCAAGTGTTCTCTCCAGGGCATCATAAATCTTAGTTTTCATTTAGAATATAGAAACCATAAAGAACATAAAACAATATTTAAGCTTCAGAGA
This sequence comes from Oryx dammah, assembly GCF_014754425.2. NCBI lineage: Eukaryota > Metazoa > Chordata > Mammalia > Artiodactyla > Bovidae > Oryx > Oryx dammah. The sequence goes on from NW_024070191.1 coordinate 9,155,214, forward strand.
AGACCAATTTCCAACACAAAATGGGATTGTTATGACAGTAAAGGAATGAGCAGATGAAAATAGGAACATTCCAATTTACACAAGGCTGCCAGAAACAAAATAAAGAAGGCATTGGAGCCCCAGGGATGGTATATGATAGAGGAATGATGAAGAAATTGAAATGGTCCATGTGGACAATTCAGCTTTTCAGTCATTTGTAACCAAAGAATATAAAATATCAAGATTTAAATGATATTGCTAAAGACAGATGCTAAAACTATACATGCACATATGGGTGTGTGTGTACATATATACACACACACATACATGTACATATTTATAAACTTTATATGAATCAAGTTAAGAAGTCATCATTTTCGGTAAATATACAATGAAAATAATACAATTTGACAAACCTTAAAGGTAAAATAATTGCATGGAATTAAGCCACAATGCATTATAAATCCCTAATTACATACAACATCTTTAAATTTTTGAAGCCATTAAAGCATAGCAGGAATTTAATGGGATATCTAATTTTGTGTACATCTATTGCATGATTAATTTCTTAGAAGTTTTGTGTAAGTGTTAGTGTGAGTTGGGAACTTTCAGACTTTTATATTCCAATAATACACTGATGTTCTATTTCTATATATATACCCTGGGATTTGCAAAAGCAATATAGATGGGTTTTCTTACAAACATAAAAGAACATCTCTGTTAAAATGTATAAAAGGAAGGAAATCTGTCTATAATCCTTTATTGTGTTAAATAGCACACAATATCAACATATATTTCACTGCCATCTTAGTGAAAATGAAGATAATATACTAATAACTGATTTAATCACCAAAATAAAGGTAATAAATCATCTAATAAGAAAAAATTAAATATGATCCACTCTCTGAAAGTTTTAGATGCTTAAAAAATTTCATACTCATAATAACTTTATGAAGCACTATTCATTACAAAAAATTTAAATGTTTGTTAACCAAAGCACAGACAGTTTAAGTCACTGAGTACACTGAAGAGCTGAGACCTGGCCCTAGGTAGTCTGACTCCAAATCTATGCCTAAAATGATTACATTATTTTGCAAACTTGTTTCTGAATAATATTTTTTCCTAGACCAGTAAGCCAAGTAACAATTTTTATCTCAATTTTTTTTCAGATAATACTGGTATAGTATATATACACAAACAATCTAAAAGTATTAACATAATTATAGCAATGATTTCTCAGAGAAAATAATCCCTTTCCTCATCATTTTTATTCTCAATCAATAAATAAATGACCAATTCTCTTTACTTATAGAAAAATGAAAACATAAATGGGTGGGGAAATACTTTATGCTGTAATAAATCACCTCTTCTATATAAGTTTCCTAAAATGTGGTCAAAGGATTTCTAGAATAAGAATCTTCATGGGTGCTAATTATTTAAACATTTCTAGACATATATCTTGGGCTTCAATGGTAAAGAATCCTCCTGCCAATGCAGGAGACACAGGTTTGATCCTTAGGTCTGGAAGATCCCCAGGAGAAGGAAATAGTAACCCACTCCATTATTCTTGTCTGGGAAATCCCATGGACAGAGCAGCCTGGTAGGCTACAGTCCATGGAGTCACAAAGAGTCAGACAAGATTTAGTAACTAAACACAACAGACACCTATCTTGTTTGTGCAGTTGGAGACTGAAAGTGGATATTTAACAAGCTCTTAAGTGACATACGGAGAAGGAAATGGCAACCCACTCCAGTATTCTTGCCTGGAGAATCCTATGGACAGAGGAACCTTGTGGGCTGCAGTCCATGGGGTTGCAAGAGTCGGACACGACTTTGACTTGACTTGACTACTAAGTGACATGTAATTTCAAAACTTGGCTCTAATGGTAATTAATTGTATGCATCATTCTAAAAATAAGATTCAGGGTGAGCATGAAGAAATTGCATTCCTCAACTTATTGAGCTATGATGTTACTGAGGATGGAAGACTGTATATTCAGAAGACAAGGGAAAATGGTAATAGATTCTTGCATACTTTAAAACGGCACCAAGAGATGTAACCTACTAAATGAGGATGATTTCATAATCATTCATTTATAGTCAAAATTGAATATTCATAAAATATTCAAAAGTCCATCACTGTTTAAAGTACTCTAAAATGTTGATAATATATTTTTCAGATTTTCCTTGCTAAAAAACACAGTGTTTATCTTGCTTGAACTATATTAAAATAATTAAAAATTGATATTAATTTGAGGAATACAAGCCAAATGCTGTTCAAATATATTTTAATAAATTACTTTTGCTGTTTTTATAAAGTTGTGTCTATGTCTTTAAATATCTACATAATTGACTGGCATTTTAAGGTATTTGAAGTATACAAGTTCCTATTTCAAATTATCATTGGAAAGAAACTTGCTTATATTTTAAGGATTTTCAAAAGCCAAACTAAGGCTTACACATATTTAAACTGTCTAACATTAAAAGCTGAAATAAAAAATGACTATTAACGAATAAAATTGTGTGGAGAGGAGGTAAAGAGAAGTTAAAGAAATAGGCAACAGATTTTAAAATTCGTTTCTTTCTCTAACGATTTAATTTGAGCTGGAATACAACCCATGTAATCTGCAGGGTATCAGTAAGAAACACAGCAGCAGATGAGTAGGAACTGACATCTGTGGCTGGGGAAAAAATTTGGCAAAAGCAGCAAAAAACAAGTAGTTTAAGAGCTCTAAATGGCCATTAAAATGTAGTCTTTTGAAAACATAGGGCAGTTTAAATTCTTATTTTCATTTTCTTCCCCTATTAAGTAATACATACTTGGCAGTATCAGTATAAGTGAGAAGCCAAAAGAGTCATTCTGAAAACAATAAATAAATGCAGTTTATGGAGGATAGAAACATAGAGAAGTATATATTTTATATGGAGTAGATAATTTAAAATATTTAATGCAAATCCACAATACTTTGGAAAATATATTTCAGGTTCTATCCTTGAAACTTCTGCAAAATTCATAGGATTCTATTGTTCAAGAATGACCTTTTGAAGTTTATGTAATTCTTCCTCTCAGAAAATAAGACCTGTGAGAACCACTGAATACACTGCCTTTATCCTATCCTCTTTGGGATATGATAACAAGTAAATTATTAAGATGAAATATAGGGCGGAGATTTGAAATCTATACAGAGTCTATGATTAATATATAATTTTAAATTTTCTAATAAAATTAAATAAACAATATACAAATTCATTACTATAATCCAAAAGTCATCAAAGTTCAAAACCAAATGCTTGATGGTAAAGAAAAAGTTAAAGGAAAAATTTTTCTCAGTGATATTAAATCCGACTTTTGATTATGAGTATTAGAAAACAATTTTAAAATACAATAAACCTCACGATAGTACTAACCCATAGCGTGATAACAAACATTTGATAAAATGTGAATTTTTAATTGGGTCTTATTTCTCCAAGTAATGCTCATATTTTCTGTTTGGATGTGGGGTGGGGAAAATGAAAGACTATTAAATGACAGGGTTGTGGTCATGTGGCTATTTCTCAGTTTAGTGTATCAGTTCAGTTCAGTTCAGTCACTCAATCGTGTCTGAATTTTTGCGACCCCATGGACTGCAGCAAACCAGGCTTCCCTGTCCATCACCAACTGGAGCCTACACAAACTCATGTCCATTGCATTGGTGATGCTATCCAACAATCTCATCCTCTGTCATTCTTTTCTCCTCCCACCTTAATCTTACCCATCATCAGGGTCTTTTCCAATGAATCAGTTTTTCCCAGCAGGTGACCAAAGTATTGGAGTTTCAGCTTCAGCATCAGTCCTTGCAGTGAATAGTCAGGACTAATTTCCTTTAGGATGGACTAGTTGGATCGCCTTGCAGTCCAAGGGACTCTCAAGAGTCTTCTCCAACACCACAGTTCAAAAGCATCAATTCTTCGGCACTCAGCTTTCTTTATCGTCAAACTCTCACAAACATACCTAACTACTGGAAAAACCATAGCTTTGACTAGACAGAACTTTGTCCACAGAGTATGTCTCTGATTTTTAATATGCTAAGTTGTTCATAATTTTTCTTCCAAGGAGGAACCATCTTTTAATTTCATGGCTGCAATGATTTGGGAGCCGTCTGCAGTGATTTTGGAACCCAGGAAAATAAAGTCTGTCACTGTTCCCATGTTTCCCCATCTATTTGCCATGAAGTGATGGGACCAGATGCCATGATCTTAGTTTTTTGAATGTTGAGTTTTAAGCCAGATTTTTCACTCTCCTCTTTCACTTTCATCAAGAGGCTCTGCAGTTCCTTTTCACTTTCTATCATAGGGTGGTGTCATCTGCATATCTGAGGTTATTGATATTTCTCCCGGCAATCTTGAATCCAGCCCAGCATTTTGCATAATGCATTCTGCATATAAGCTAAATAAACAGGATGACAATATACAGCCTTGACATACTTCTTTCCTAATTTGAAACCATTCTATTTTTCCTTGTCTGGTTCTAACTGTTGCTTCTTGACCTGCATACAGATTTCTCAGGAGGCAGGTGGTCTGGTATTCCCATCCCCTGAAGAATTTACCACAGTTTGTTGTGATCCAGTCAGAGGATTTGGCGTAATCAATAAAGCAGAAGTAGATGTTTTTCTGGAATTCTCTTGCTTTTTCAATGATGCAATGGATGTTGGAAATTTTACCTCTGGTTCCTCTGCCTCTTCTAAATCCAGCTTGAATATCTAGAAGTTCACAGTTCACATATTGCTGAAGCCTGGCTTGGAGAATTTTGAGCATTACTTTGCTAACATGAGATGAGTGCAATCATGCAGTAGTTCGGAAAATTATTTGGCATTGCTCTTCTTTGGGCTTGGAATGATAACTGACCTTTTCCAGTCTTGTGGCCACTGCTGAGTTTTCCAAATTTATTGGCATACTGAGTGCAGCACTTTCACAGCATCATTTTTGAGGATTTGAAATGGCTCAACTGTAATTCAATCACCTCCACTAGCTCTGTTCGTAGTGATGCTTCCTAAGACCCACTTGACTTCACATTCCAGGATGTCTGGCTCTAGGTGAGTGATCACACCATTGTGGTTATCTGGGTCATGAACATCTTTTTGTATAATTCTCTGTTCATTCTTGCCACACCTTCTTAATATCTTTTGCTTCTGTTAGGTCCATAACATTTCTATCCTTTATTGTACCCGTCTTTGCATGAAATGTTCCCTTGGTATCTCTAATTTTCTTGAAGATACCTCTAGTCTTTCCCATTCTTTTGTTTTATTCTATTTCTTTGCATTTATCACTGAGGAAGGCTTTCTTATCTCTCCTCGCTATTCTTTGGAACTCTGCATTCAAATGGGTATATCTTTCCTTTTCTCCTTTGCCTTTTGTTTCTCTTTTTTTATAGCTCTTTGTAAGGCCTCTTCAAATAACCCTTTTGCCTTTTTGCATTTCTTTTCTGTGGGGATGGTCTTGATCACTGCCTCCTGTACAATATCAAGATCCTCTGTCCAAATTTCTTCGGGCACTCTATCAGATCTAATCCCTTGAATTTGTTTTGTCAATTCCACTGTATAATCATAAGGGATTTGATATATGTCGTACCTGAATGGTCCCGAGAAGGCAATGGCACTCCACTCCAGTACTCTTGCCTGGAAAATCCCATGGATGGAGGAGCCTGGAAGGCTGCAGTCCATGGGGTCGCTGAGGGTCGGGCACGACTGAGCAACTTCACTTTCACTATTCATTTTCCTGCATTGGAGAAGGAAATGGCAACCCACTCCAGTGTTCTTGCCTGGAGAATCCCAGGGACGGGGAAGCCTGGTGGGCTGCCCTCCGGGCCGAACAGAGTCGGACATGACTGAAGTGACTTAGCAGCAGCAGCATACCTGAATGGTCAGTGGTTTTCTGTACTTTCTGAAATATACATCTGAATTTTTCAATAAGGAGTTCATGATCTGAGTCTCAGTCATCTCTTGATCTTGTTTTTGCTGACTGTATAGTGCTTCTCCATCTTTGGCAGCAAAGAATATAATCAATCTGATTTCAGTGTTGACCATCTGATGACATCCATGCGTAGAGTCTTCTCTTGTGTTGTTGGAAGAGAGTGTTTGCTATGACCAGTGCATTCTCTTGGCAAAACTCTGTTAGCCTTTGCTCTGCTTCATTCTGTACTCCAAGGTCAAATTTGCCCATTACTCCTGGTATTTCTTGAGTTCTTACTTTTGCATTCCAGTTCCCCATGATGAAAAGGACCTCTTCTTTGGGTGTTAGTTCTAGAAGGTCTTGAAGGTGTTCATCGAACCATTCAACTTCAGCTTCTTCAGCATTATTGGTTGGGGCATAGACAGTACCTAAGTAACAGTAAACTAAATGGCCTCTGCTGATTTACTTATAAGCTCATCTTCAGGAAATGTTTATTTTTCTTAGGTCTGACGTTCTGTATTCTCTAAGAGTTGGCTAGAGATCATCTATGGATTCTGAACAATCCTGACCAGGTTAATTTGAGTTGAGTAACCTAAATTCTAATTTAAGTGCTAAATAACCTTTGTCATGACCTTTGGTTACATTGGTATGATCACTTTAATTCCTCACAGTTTACCATCCAATAACTGATATTCTTCACGTAGGATGTGTCTTGTTGTTTAGTCACTAAGACGTGTCTGACTCTTTGTGACCCCATGGACTGTAGTGCACTAGGCTCCTCTGTCTATGGGATTTCCCAGGATAGAATACTGAAATGGGTTGCCATTTCCTTCTGCAAGGGATCTTCCCACCCCAAGGACTGAACCTGAATCTTCTACACTGGCAGGGAGATTCTTTACCCCTGAGCCATCAGGGAAGCCAGGATGTCTTATTAACATTCCATATAAAATACTCTTGAAATAATAGATTAGTTTTATGGATTAATACAAAGTTCTTTCAAGAAACTTAAATTGCAGAAAGCCTGCTGCTGCTGCTGCTGCTGCTGCTAAGTCGCTTCAGTCGTGTCCGACTCTGTGTGACCCCATAGATGGCACCCCACCCACCAGGCTCCCCGTCCCTGGGATTCTCCAGGCAAGAACACTGGAGAGGATTCCCATTTCCTTCTCCAATGTGTGAAAGTGAAAAGTGAAAAAGAAGTCGCTCAGTTGTGTCCGACTCTTCGCGACCCCATGGACTGCAGCCCACCAGGCTCTTCCATCCATGGGATTTTCCAGGCAAGAGTACTGGAGCGGGGTGCTATTGCCTTCTCCTGTGGCCTACCTAGTACCTAGTAAAACACTCTCACTATGCCCACTTCTCGGCTGCTGCGCTTACTCTCTGAACCATCCACAGCCCCTCTACAGCAGGCTACAGACAGCAGGGCGGCCATCAGGACACTCAGCGGGGCCAGCGTGTTAAGAAGCTCAAGATGACGCATGCAAGGGGCACCTGCACTTGCTCTCTTACTCTGTCCGTGAGAAAGCGCGAATTCTAATCCGGTGTTCCGAATCATGTGCATTGGAGAGGCAGTTCACCGTTGCTCAAAATAATCAAAGATGTTTAAACGTCTTTTTAAAAATATATATGTTGTCACAATTGTTCATTAGGATTTTCATTCTTCCTTTAGCATTGCTTTCTCTAAGCCTACTTCTTGTTATATAAGGGTTTTAAATCCTGTTAAACCTCTAATTAAATATGTTGTGGGTTTTTTTTTTTTTTTTAAGAAATCATCAAGAACCAGGAAAATCACAACGTTTGGCAACAGCAAATATTTGTTGATTGAAGACATTAATGAATACCTTTTAGTTTCTCTCATTTAATTGATAATTATTACTGTAGATTTCCAAATTATTTTAATGGAATCTGTTCATTACAGTTTAAACTCATATTTTGAAAAAAGTTAGTATAGTTTGCATCAGAGCATATATTTCATCTATTGGGCCTTATGGTTTCTGCTTAATGGAGCCCTACACAGTGATAGCCATTTAACAAATATTTACTGTGCAACTATTATGTGGCAATGTATAAAGCAGAGCTTTTGAGTTTGTTTGTTTTTTTTTTTAATTGCAGTATAGTTGATTCACAACATTGTGATACTTTCAAGTATATAGCATAGTGCTTCAATATTTTTGCAGATTATGTTCCATTATAGGTTATTATAAGATACTGGGTATAATCCCCTGTGCTATACAGTAAATCTCTGGTGCTCATTTATTTTATATATAGTAGTTTCTATCTACTATATGACCCCATATTCCTAATTTGTCCCTTCTTTCTTCCTCCCTTTTGCTAACCATAAGTTTGTTTTCTATTTCTGTGAGCCTCTCTGTTTTGTGTTTGTGTGTGTGTATGTGTGTTTATGTATGTGTGTGTATATATATATATATATATATTGCTGCTGCTAAGTCACTTCAGTTGCATCCGACTCTGTGCAACCCCATAGATGGCAGCCCAAAAGTCTCCCCCATCCCTGGGATTCTCCAGGCAGGAACACTGGAGTAGGTTGCCATTTCCTTCTCCAATGCATGAAAGTGAAAAGTGAAAGTGAAGTCTATATGTTACGTAGGTAGAATAGGGAAAAGGAGTCCAAAATGGTGGTGGCTAAAAGACAAGGAAGGGAAAAGCCCACAAAAATAGAACAAAAGAAGGTCCGAGGACCAGAGTGAGGACCTCAGGTAAAACAAACAACACTCCTGGCTGGCTCAATTTACATAGGACAGGCCCAGGGAGAGATAAACATATAAATAGAGGAGCCAAAGCTAGCTCTCCCTCCCTGCCGTGCTGGGGCGCTCTTCTCCTCGTGTCTTTGGATCGACGTGCCCTCACACCTCAAAGAGGGATTTTCCTGCTATCTTCGAAATAAAATAGAGCTGTAACACTGATTTGTCTAAGAGCTATAACATGGTCCATTCGAGACCTGAGAGCTATAACATGGTCTATCCAAGACCTGAGAGCTGTGACATACTGAGGGGGCTTTAATGTCCATCATTCCAAATCTTTGTTGTGATGAGCCAAAAACCGAGGAACATACACTCACGTGACATATATATATATACACACACATATTCATTTATATTATTTTTTAGATTTCACATATAACTGATATTGTATAGTATATATCTTTCTCTGATTTATTTCACTAAGCATATTATTCTGGGAACATCCACCTTGCTGCAAATAGCAGTAATTCATTCTTTCTATTTTATGGCTGAATAATACTCCAGTGTGTATGTGTGTGTGTGTGTTTGTCACATCTACTTAAACCAAGCATTTCCTTATGAACACTTGGGATTCTTCCATGTCTTGAAAGTGAAAGTGAAAGTGAATTCACTCAGTCGTGTCCAACTCTTTGTGACCCCATAGACAGTAGCCTACCAGGCTCCTCCGTCCATGGGATTTTCCAGGCAAGAGTACTGGAGTGGGTTGCCATTCCATGTCTTAGCTGTTGTAAATAGTGCTGCTATGAGCATTGGGGTGCATGTATTTTTTCAAATTCGTGTTTTGTTTTTTTGTTTTTTTTTTTCCAAGATATATACCCAGGAGTGTAATTACTAGATCACATGGTAGCTCTAGTTTTACTTTTTTAAGGAACCTCCACGGTCACTGCTATTAAGAAAGCTGAGCGCCAAAGAATTGATGCTTTTGAACTGTGGTGTTGGAGAAGACTCTTCAGAGTCCCTTGGACTGCAAGGAGAGCCAACTAGTCCATCCTAAAAGAGATCAGTCATGGGTGTTCATTGGATGGACTGATGCTGAAGTTGAAACTCCAATACTTTGGCCACCTGATGCGAAGAACTGACTCATTTGAAAAGACCCTGACGCTGGGAAAGATTGAGGGCAGGAGGAGAAGGGGATGACAGAGGATGAGATGGCTGGATGGCATCACTGACACAATGAACATGGGTTTGAGTGGAGTCTGGGAGTTGGTGATGGACAGGGAGGCCTGGCATGCTGTGATAGCAAAGAGTTGGACACAACTGAGCAACTGAACTGAACTGACAGTCACTGCATCAATTTACATTCCCACCAACCATGTACAAAGATTCCCTTTTACCCACATCCTCTCCAACAGTTGTTATTTATACACTTTTTGATGATATCCATTCAGACATGCACAGGTACAGTGAGGAGGTACTGTACCTACCTTTGATCTTCTTTGGAAAAATGTCTACTCAAACTTCTGCCCATTTTGATTGAATTATTTGGGGGGGTTTGATATTGAGTTGTATGAACTGTTTTTAGGTTTTGGATATTAATTTCTTGTCACATCATCATTTGCAAATATCTTGTCCCATTATGTAGGTTGTCATATTGTTTTATTGATGGATTTCTTTGCTGTGTAAAAGCTTTTGTTCCATTTGTTTATTTTTGCTTTTAATTATTTTGCCTTGGGAGGATGATTCAAGAAAATGTTACTACTATTTGTGTCAAATATGTTTGCTTTTAAAAGTTTCATGTTTTTATTCACCTCCAAATGGATGAAAAACTTAAATTTAAGATCCAAAGTCATAAAACTCATAGAAGGAAACATAGGGTTACATAAGCTCCTTGGCATCACTCTTCACCATGATCTTTTGGGATTTCACACCAGAAGCTAAGACAACAAAAGCAAAAATAATTATTATATATGGTATCCATATTATAATATACAATGGAATATTATTCAGTGATAAAAATAGAAATCCTGACATTTGCAACAACATAGATGATACCTGACAGCATTATGCTAAGTGAAAAAAGTAAGAGAGAAAAAGACAAATATTGTGTTATCTCACTTATTTGGAAAATCTAAAAACAAAATGAAAACAGAGCTAAAACTTATAGAAATAAAAATGAAAAAGTGTTTGCCCAGGGCTGAAATGTGGAAGAAATAAGACAGGTTGGTAAAAGGGTTCAAACTTTCAGCTATCAGGTGAGTGTTTTTGGATCTAAAACCTGATGAATATAGTTTATAACACTATATTGTGTAGTTGAAATTTATGAGAGTAGATAGAATTAATGTTCTTATAAAAATACAAAAAAAACACATAAAATGTGAGGTGACAGATGTGCTTTCACAATGTATATCAAATCATCATGATGTACACTTTAAATATCTTATAATTGTATGCATCAATTATACCTTAACAAAGCTAAAGTAAAAAGACAAAATGAAAAATAATGAATAAAACATTTAAAAGCTAGAAGATAATGTACTTTAAAATAGTCTACCATAGAATCAAAGAGGGATAAAGCAACTATTATGCTACATAAGACTTGATAAAATAGGATGGCCGTTTATATACTTAAGCTAAGAATGGAGAAGAGGAATCATTTTACACAAATTATGGATATACAGCTTGCAATAACCAGGCTATGTGATATGACAGTGAAATTTAGAGTTTAAAAGTTTAGAATCAAAGCATATCTCAGGATGATGTGATCAAGGTCTTAACTGTTCCTGTAGGTGATTGAAATATAATTAAGATGAAGTTTACTCAAGTTTGAAGATTTAAAATATATATTTAGCAAGATTTAGAAGAGAAAAAGTCATCAATAAGAAATTAGCAGCTGTTAAGATATATGGCAAAACATGCATGCATATGTGCATGCTCTTTGCCACCCCATGGACCCCATAGCCAGCCAGGGAGGTTGCCATTTCTTTCTCCAGTGGATCTTCCCGACCCAAGGAATGAATCCCAGTCTTCCAGGTCTCCTGCATTGGCAGGCGGGTTCTTTACCACTGCATCACCTGGGAAGCCCATGGCAAAACATATTTACATACAAAGAAACTAAGTAAGCTGCCACACTGGTGAAGACCTCCTGGGCATATATAAATAATGACAATGAGAATAGAGAGTCATGCTACAGTAGGTGGCAAGAACTTCTGAATTAGCAATTTTAGTGGTGGTAGATCAATAATTTGCAAATAAAAGTGAGGTAGAAATAACATGATGACCCATAATATCATTGCTATAATTAGTTAAGGGAGTGAGATGTATATATACTGTATTGAAAGAGAACGTATCACCAGGTAAGAAAAGAAAGTATTAAATAACTAAGTAAATAGTCAAGATTGATGCTAAAGCTGAAACTCCAGTACTTTGGCCACCTCATCCAAAGAGTTCACTCATTGGAAAAGACTCTGATGCTGGGAGGGATTGGGGGCAGGAGGAGAAGGGGACGACCAAGGATGAGATGGCTGGATGGCATCACTGACTCGATGGACGCAAGTCTGAGTGAACTCCGGGAGTTGGTGATTGACAGGCAGGCCTGGCGTGCTGTGATTCATGGGGTCGCAAAGAGTGGGACACGACTGAGGGATAGAACTGAACTGAACTGAACTGAGTGAAGATTGAAAATTTTGTTTATATAACAATTCAGATATCCTGGGGTCAGAACAGACATAGAAGGGACATTACAAAAAATGTGTTGATTGGCTAGGAAAACATAAATTACTTAAGTTTCAGATTATATCCAAATATAGAAGGACAGATGTGCATCTTGGGATGATTTCAGACATCAGAAAATTAAGTTTGATTTTCCAGTATCACTATAACAAGTGATTCATCTGTTCTTTCTGAATTGTGACACTTCCAATACCTCAAATTATTGTGCATCTATTATTGTCTCACCTTCGGGACATCCCAGTGGTAAGGGCAGTTCAATGTTTTAGTTCCTTTTTCTGGGTGAAGTAGTTGATGTTTACAGAAAAAACAACCTGTGGTCAGACTGAGATCCAGGACTTAGAACTGAATGTCCTAATCAGGACTATATCCCACCTCAATAATGCCTTCCAGGTGTTCGCTATTAATCTTTGCCACAAATTGTAAAGTGTATTTTCTGTCATGTTTCTCTGACTTCATTTTGGATAATCTTCTACAAATATGCCTTACACAGGAGTTACTAGAGTTTATTTGAATTAAATTTTATTATAAAAACTTAATTGAAATTGATAGGTTATACAAACTGAAATCTCTGCAGTTGGTAAAGTAAACTATGCTCCTACTGAAAAAAAAATGTTTGTATTAATTCTGAAATAAAATGGAAACAAAAACCCAATAGAAGGGGGCAACAGATGTTTTCCTCTAGGAAAACAGCAGCTGATTTTACATTTTCAATCCCATGCAACAGATTGTGTCACTTAGTGACAGATAATACTACAAAAACAATCCTAAATCATAGGAAGTTTATGTCAGGTATGGTAGATGTGCTAAAATGAGAAAAAACAAAAACAAAAAACTTCTTATTCCAATGTGCTCAAAAATATTATTTTACTCTGAACATCATCTTTATCATATAGCATCTAGCGATTTACATTTTCATAACAGGAACAGACATGGGCATCATAAAGATCTGTTTGTCCTCTGATGATTACACACAACCAAAGCTAAAGTACTGCTGAATCAAAACATAATTGATATTAAGAAAAAAAGACCTTTGGCTGATTATTGAGACATGAATCAGTAATGCCAATAGAGCAGGAAAAAATAGAAATTTAAACAGATATTTGAATATAAGTATCATTATTGCAATCTTTGAAGAGATAGTATTACATTTATTTTAACACAGTGTGAGAAAATATGGTTTTGCAAGTCATTTGCTTAGTGGCATAATGAACCACATGGCTTACTGAAAATTTGGATGAAATCCAGTTCAACAGCCACTATTCAAATTGATAGTGACAGCTCATTCTGAGGGAAAAATGTTATTTTCAAATGATTGATATGAATTCAAAGGAGTGTGAAGAACTATAGTGTACTTGGTGCATAGGAGTTGTGACAGGTTGGCACATCTTTAATTCTGATTTAAAACAAGACAGGGCATTGTAGTTTCCAACACCATTAAGCCTGTATACGATAAGAAATTATTTGAGTCACTGGAATAGTCCACAAAAGAAAATCTGCCAAAATTTAAAAAACTATGAATCTGATTTCTGTATTAGATTGGCATGCTATGAGCTAAAACTAATTGCAATGTTTTCTTCCATTAAAAAGAGGGAAGACATTCATTCATATTAAGTAAACGTGATCATAACTTTCTAAATACTCATCTAATTGTGAAATTCATAAGTGAAATACCAGGTGAAAGGAAATATAGTCCTTGCCATAAAAAATACAACATTAAAACTTGACATCAAAGCAACTGGGTCATAATTCAACTGAATGACAAAGAGGACTAAATGCATAATAAAGGCAAATTTTTTCAACCTATTTAAATTTGACTGGTTGCCATATTTACATTTTAATTTTCTTAACTGTATTCTCACAAAGGCCAATTAGTGGGTTCTTTTTGTTTGTTAATACAAAAGCATTCAAAGGAGACCATTTATATACTATTGAGGGTCAATTTTTTGCAACTATTCTGCATTTTCAAAATTTCTATTGTTATTAATACAAAGTGGCATCATCTTACTAAACAGGGAAGCCCATATCCTATAAGTGACTACTCAAATAGTTGTGACTTTCTAAAAACTAAGGTGGTTGCCTATTCAGTGATATGTTTTATATATTATCATTTTACTCAAAAACATTGTAGGCCCTTTTTCTTAAATTATGTGTGCTTATTGTCATTAGCTTGGAGAAGGCAATGGTAACCCACTCCAAGTACTCTTGCCTGAAGAATCCCATGGACAGAGGAGGCTGGAGGGCTGCAGTCCATGGGGTCGCTAACAGTCGGACACAACTGAGCGAATTCACTTTCACTTTTCACTTTCATGCATTGGAGAAGGCAATGGCAACCCACTCCAGTGTTCTTGCCTGGAGAATCCCAGGGACGGGGTAGCTGGTGGGCTGCTGTCTCTGGGGTCGCACAGAGTCGGACACAACTGAAGTGACTTAGCATAGCATTGTCATTAGCTATTATATGCATGTTGCTCAAAAACTAAAATGGACTACATGTCAAAGAAATGCATTAATGCATGCTTTCAGGTCTGAGTCAGTTATTTCAATGAAAGTGACAGGAGTCTGATTCCCTTGTGGCTCAGTGGTAAAGAATCTGCCTGCCAATCAGGAGACAGAGAAGACATGTGTTCAGTCCCTGGGTTGGGAAGATCCCCTGGAGAAGGAAATGGCAATCCTCTCTAATTCCTGGAAAATCACATGGATAGTGGAGTCTGGCAGACTACAGTACATAGGTCACAAAAGAGACAGACACAACTGAGTGACTGAGCAGGCACACACCCAGGACAGGAATCCAACTCAAAGTTATAAAAAAATCTAACTGGGAAGAGCACACTACAAATAGCTTTAAGCAAGGCTTGATAGAGACATTCAAAAATTTTCTGAATAAAAAAGTGTTCTTAAAGAATATTTCTGTCTTTTTGCTATATGCCCATTCTCTTGAGAGCTGTCTCTATAATGGCACAATAAACATAGAAGAATCAAGCTTAAAGACATCTACTGCCAATAATCTTTAACAGATGATGTCACCTTTTTCTGAATCCCTTTCAAGTCATTGAAATAAATCTGTCTCAGTTTTAGTCTCTTCCATGGTGGCTCAGACAGTAAGAGAATCCACCTGCAATGCAGGAGACATTGACTCAATGTCCATTGAGACAATGATTCAATCCCTAGGTCAGGAAGATCCCCTAGAGGAGGGAATGGCTACCCACTCCAGTATTCCTGCCTGGAGAACTCCATGGACAGAGGAGCCTGGCAGACTACAGTCAATGGGGTAGCAAAGAATCGGACACAACCGAGTGAGGAAGACACACACACTTCAGTGTTGGTAAAATGCCCTTTTATCAACTAAAAAGCATGCACAAAGGAATGGTACACCCTGACCAGCCTGCTGATTTTCTTGGCCTGACTTGTAGACGCCATCATGTAAGGAAGGAGTGCTTTGCAAAATAACTGAAGGGTTCTTCTATCAAGGTAAAAGAGTGGAGAAGGGAATGGCAAACCACTTCAGTATTCTTGCCTTGAGAGTCCCATCAGTTCAGTTCAGTCACTCAGTAATGTCCGACTCTTTGTGACCCCATGGACTGCAGCACACCAGACCTTCCTGTCCATCACCAACTCCCAGAGTTTACTCAAACTCATGTCCATTGAGCCAGTGATGCCATCCAACCATCTCATCTTCTGTTGACCCCTTCTCCTCCCACCTAAAAGCTTTCCCAGCATCAAGGTCTTTTTAAATAAGTCACTTCATCACATCAGGTGGTCAAAGTATTGGAGTTTCAGCATTAGTTCTTCCAATGAATATTCAGGACTGATTTCCTTCAGGATGGACTGGTTGGATCTCCTTGCAGTCCAAGGGGCTCTCAAGAGTCTTCTCCAACACCACAGTTCAAAAGCATCAATTCTTCGGTGCTCAGCTTTCTTTATTGTCCAATTCTTACATCCATACATGACTACTGGAAAAACCATAGCCTTGACTAGATGGACCTTGGAACGATATGAAAAAACAAACAGATAGGACACTGAAAGATGAACTCCCCAGGTCGGTAGGTACCCAATATTCTACTGGAGATCAGTGGAGAAATAACTCCAGAACGAATGAAGAGATGGAGCCAAAGCAATACCACCACCTAGTTGTGGATGTGAGGAGTGATGGAAGTAAATTCTGATGCTATAAAGAGCAATACTGCATAGGAACCTGGAATGTTAAGTCCATGAATAAAGACAAATTGGAAGTGGTCAAACAGGAGATGGTAAGAGTAAACGTCAACATTTTAGGAATCAGAGAACTAAAATGGACTGTAATAGGTGAATTTAACTCAGATAACCATTATATCTACTACCGTGGGCAAGAATCCCTTAGAAGCAATGGAGGTACCATCATAGTCTACAAAAGAGTCCAAAATGCAGTTCAGTTCAGTTCCGTCACTCAGTCATGTCTGACTGTTTGTGACCCCATGAACCACAGCACGCCAGGCCTCCCAGTACATCACCAACTCCCACCCAAACCCATGTCCATCGAGTCGGTGACATCATCCAACCATCCCATCCTCTGACATCCCCCTCTTCTCCTGCCCTCAATCTTTCCCAGCATCAGGGTCTTTTCAAATGAGTCAGCTCTTCGCATCAGGTGGCCAAATATTGGAGTTTCAGCTTCAACATCAGTCCTTCCAATGAACACCCAGGACTGATCTCCTTTAGGATGGACTGGTTGCATCTCCTTGTAGTCAAAGGGACTTGCAAGAGTCTTCTCCAACACCACAATTCAAAAGCAGTACTTGGATGTAATCTCAAAAACGACAGAATGACCTCTGTTCATTTCGAAGGCAAACATTTCAATATCACGGTAATCTAAGTCTATGCCCCAACCAGTAATACTAAAAACGCTAGAGTTGAACAGTTCTATGAAGACCTACAAGACTTTCTAGAAATAACACCCAAAGATGTCCTTTTCATTACAGGGAACTGGAAATGCAGGAGTGGGAAGTCAAGAAATACCTGGAGTAATGGGCAAATTTGGCCTTGGAGTTCAGAATTAAGCAGGGCAAAGGCCAATAGAGTTTTGCCAAGAGAATGCACTGGTCAGAGGAAATACCCTCTTCTAACAACACAAGAGAAGACTCTACACATGGACATCAACAGATTGTCAATACATCACCAAAGTCAGACTGATTACACTGTTTGCAGCCAAAGATGGAGAAGCCCTATACAGTCAGCAAAAACAAGACTGGGAGCTGACTGTGGCTCAGCTCATGAACTCCTTATTGCCAAATTCAGATTTAAATTGAAGAAAGTAGGGAAAACCTGTGCTTAGCCTTTATAATACTTTCTCCTTCAATACCTGAAATTCCCATTTTTAAAATCTCACATTTATGGTCACAGATCATCATCTCAGGAAGAACATTGTGAAATGTTTGACTTTTACATCAAGAAAGAAAAGAAGCCTTGAAGACTAGTAGTACTGAAGAAGAGGAGAATTTTTAAAATAAAAGTAATATTGAAAATAAATGTTTATTCATATACCAGAATATATGATATATGTTTATTCATATATCAGCACAGATGGCCTCAATCTTATTTTACTCTTAAAATCTACAATGAGACTCTTACAAGTTAAATGGTAGCTCTTTTTTTACTTAACTGGGTGTATAAAACTCAGGAAATTTGGTGTAAGCAACAGCTTCTAGGGAGCCTTTCATTAAGACAAATCATAAATCACTTAAAGATAACTTCAAATGGATTGAATATGTGAAGACAAATGTCTAGTGCTTACAAATTTAGTTTGAAGTCAAATAATATAAAATATATAAGTTCAATATTTTTATCTTTCAGCTGTGCACATTACCATATTTCATTTTCTACTTCTTACATTGCTTGAAGCTATCCATTTAAAAATACAAACATAAATCACATAAATCACACATTCTACAAAGGCCTCCAAATTACCCATTTTCCACACATACACATAGAAAACTAATTTCTTCATTATAGTGTAACTCTAATTAAAGTAAACATGAACCTGAACTTATGCTTAGACTCTTGGTTTGCACATACAGTCACTGCCTTAATCCAATCAATTTGGCTTCTTATTTTATTGTTCACTAAAAAATCTTAATATAATCTGAAGTTTTATGTACATAAAAATAAGCCAAAAAACATGGTAAAGAGAAAAAAAAAAAAAAGCTGTACAGCATGGAAAGGCTAAAACAGAAATAGAAATACTCAACTTGAACTTTAAAGAGCAAACTTGATAGATTGCAAGTTATGTTTGCTTTAGGAAGGCTTAAGCTTTGTTTCCAGTACAAATTCACCAGACAAGTCAAAATCCCATTGACCTTGGCAACTTTTGAAGAGAAATATATTTGTAGAGACTTTCTGTACTAAAATTAATCTCTTATGTTGATCAAGTAAGGGTGATGGATCTTTCTCATTAAAAGAAAAAAAAAAGGCAATTTGGTTTTTGTTACCTACCAATGTTTGGGGAAAAACATCTAGTCATTGTAGTCTTAAAAAATCTTAAAAAGTGTTTTTTTTTTTTCCCCCTATTAGTCACAATAAGTCAATCATGAAGTATCAGTGCAGTGAGGCAGTTTAGCAATCTATGTTCCTTTTCATCTCTTTCTCAAGGGTCTATAAATAGCACCTTTGAGTACTTGAAGTGAAAGTCACTCAGTCGAACCTGACTCTTTGTAACCCCACAGACTATCATGGAATTCTCCAGGGTAGAATACTGGAGTGGGTAACGTTACTGTTCTCTAAGGGATCTTCCCAACTTAGGGGTTGAACCCAGGTCTTCCTCATTGCAGGCAGATTCTTTATCAGCTGAGCTAGAAGGGAAGCCCAAGAATACTAGAGTGGATAGTCTATTCCTTTTCCAGCGGATCTTCCCGACCCATAAATCGAATCAGCACTGCAAGCAGATTCTTACCAACTGAGCTATCAGGGAAGCCCTTTGAGTATTTAGTGATCTTTTACACTGCATTTTGGGAAAACTGTATTTTATTCTTTTCAGTTCAGTTCACTTCAGCCGCTCAGTCGTGTCTGACTCTTTCCAATCCCATGAATCGCAGCACGCCAGGCCTCCCTGTATATCACCAACTCCCGGAGTTCACTCAGACTCGCGTCCATCGAGTCCGTGATGCCATCCAGCCATCTCATCCTTGGTCGTCCCCTTCTCCTCCTTCCCCCAATCCCTCCCAGCATCAAAGTCTTTCCCAATGAGTCAACTCTTCACATGCGGCGGCAAAAGTACTGGAGTTTCAGCTTTAGCATCACTTCTTCCAAAGAAATCCCAGGGTTGATCTCCTTCAGAATGGACTGGTTGGATCTCCTTGCAGTCCAAGGGACTCTCAGGAGTCTTCTCCAACACCACAGTTCAAAAGCATCAATTCTTCGGTGCTCAGCTTTCTTCACAGTCCAACTCTCACATTCATACATGACCACTGGAAAAACCATAGCCTTACTAGATGGACCTTTGTTGGCAAAGTAATGTCTCGGCTTTTCAATATGCTATCTAGATTGGTCATAACTTTTCTTCCAAGGAGTAAATGTCTTTTAATTTCATGGCTGCAGTCACCATCGGCAGTGATTTTGGAGCCCCCCAAAATAAAGTCTGACACTGTTTCCACTGATTCCCCATCTATTTCCTATGAAGTGATAGGACTGGATGCCATGATCTTCGTCTAAATGTTGAGCTTTAGGCCAACTTTTTCACTCTCCACTTTCACTTTCACCAAGAGGCTTTTTAGTTCCTCTTCACTTTCTGCCATAAGGGTGGTGTCATCTGCATATCTGAGGTTATTGATATTTCTCCCGGCAATTTGGACTCCAGCTTGTGTTTCTTCCAGTCCAGTGTTTCTCATGATGTACTCTGCATATAAGATAAACAAGCAGGGTGACAATAGACAGCCTTGACGTACTCCTTTTCCTATTTGGAACCAGTCTGTTGTTCCATGTCCAGTTCTAACTGTAGCTTCCTGACCTGCATATAGGTTTCTCAAGAGGCAGGTCAGGTGGTCTGGTATTCCTATCTCTTTCAGAATTTTCCACAGCTTATTGTGATCCACACAAAGTCTTTGGCATAGTCAATAAAGCAGAAATAGATGTTTTTCTGGAACTCTCTTGCTTTTTCCATGATCCAGCAGATGTTGGCAAAAACCATAGCCTTGACTAAATGGACCCTTGTTGGCAAAGTAATGTCTCTATATTTCAATATGCTATCTAGGTTGGTCATAACTTTTCTTCCAAGGAGTAAGCATCTTTTAATTTCATGGCTGCAGTCACCATCTGCAGTGATTTGGGAGCCCCAAAAGATAAAGTCTGACACTGTTTCCACTGTCTCCCCATCTATTCCCCATGAAGTTAAACTTTGCTTGGCCCTAAATCTGAAACTTCAAGATTTTAAACATAGTGAGAAGTATCCTGTGCTTTCCTCTGTCTCCTTATTTTCTGTATGAATATATATAAATACCAGTTTTTTATGTAAAATAAAGAATTCACTCATTACCATGATAGATAATAGGTATCAAAGAATGAATACAGAAATGAGGTTTAGCCAAAATAAGAAAAGCTCACAAAAGGAATTTTGGAAGTCTAGAAGCAACAGTTAGAACTGGAGACGGAACAGATTGGCTCAAAATTGGAAAAGGAGTATGTCAAGACTGTATATGGTTT
Organism: Oryx dammah; assembly: GCF_014754425.2. Taxonomy (NCBI): domain Eukaryota; kingdom Metazoa; phylum Chordata; class Mammalia; order Artiodactyla; family Bovidae; genus Oryx; species Oryx dammah. Next base: position 9,176,213 of record NW_024070191.1, read on the forward strand.
CCTTGCTTATTGAACTTATATGAAGAGCACTTCATGCAAAATGCCAGGCTCGATAACTCACAAACTGGAATCAAGATTGCTGGGAGAAGTATCAACAGCCTCGGATATGCAGATGATACCAATCTAATGGCAGAAAGTGAAAAGGAACTAAAGAGCCCCTTGATGAGTGTGAAAGAGGAGAGAGAAAACACTGGCTTAAAACTCAACATTTAAAAAACTAGGATCACGTCATCCAGTCCCATCACTTTATGACAAATAGAAGGGCAAAAAAGTGGAAGCAGTGACAGATTTTCTTTTCTTGGGCTCCAAAATCACTGTGGATCATGACTACAGTCAGGAAATTAAAAGAATTAAAAGACACTTGCTCCTTGGAAGATACTGTGAAAAACCTGGACAGCATATTAAAAAGTAGAGATATCATTTTGCTTACAAATGTCTGTATAGTCAAATCTATTGTTTTTCCAGTAGTCATGTACAGATGTGAGAGTTAGACCATAAAGAAGGCTGATCCTGGGAAAGATTGAGAGCAGGAAAAGAAGGGGGCAACAGAGGATGAGATGGTTATATGGCATCACTGACTCAATGGACATGAGTTTGAGCCAACTCCAGAAGATAGTGAAGGACAGGGAACACTGGCATGCTGCAGTTCATGGTGTCTCAAAGAGTCAGACATGACTTAGTGACTGAACAAGTACTGCTATTAGAAAGAAGTCATATATTTTACTATAAAGTTCCATTCCCAATATGAGAATGAATCCTGAGCAACTACACTATTCAAAACATCTGTACAGAATTACAGCAAATAAATGATATTAAGACTTTCTGAACAAGTATCAAGAAAGTGTATTCAAGGGCTTTCTGGCCACTGGACTCTACATTTATGTGTGGAAATAATAAAATATAGTAAGAGTTTTGACAAATGCTAATGGGAGGGGACTACATAAATGCAGTGAATCTATAACTTCATTTAAGCTATTGAATAATTCAATTCAGTTCAGTTCAGTTCAGTTGCTCAGTCGTGTCCAACTCTTTGCGACCCCATGAATCACAGCACGCCAGGCCTCCCTGTCCGTTACCTACTCCCGGAGTTCACTCAAATTCATGTGCATCGAGTCGGTGATGCCATCTAGCCATCTCATCCTCAGTCGTCCCCTTCTCCTCCTGCCCTCAATCGCTCCCAGCATCAGGGTCTTTTCAAATGAGTCAGCTCTTCGCATCAGGTGGCCAAAGTATTGCAGTTTCAGCTTCAGCATCAGTCCTTCCAATGAACACCCAGTACTGGTATTCTTTAGGATGGACTGGTTGGATCTCCTTGCAGTCCAAAGGACTCTCAAGAGTCTTCTCCACCACCACAGTTCAAAAGCATCAATTCTTTGGCACTCAGCTTTCTTCACAGTCCAACTCTCACATCCATACATGACCACTGGAAATTTTTTTATTATTTACTTATTCATTCATTATTATTTACTTTTATTATTTATTAACTCGATTTATTAACTCCAATGAAAATATTAAAATTACCTTTTATGTTTTGAAACAGCAGAGTTAGGTATACTCCCTAAAAAAATAATGACAATAATCATCTAGGATTATATGATGTTTCCTAGTACGTAACATTTAAAATAAGTCTGCATCCAATTTATAATCAACTAAAAACCTCATTTTTATTTTGGTGTTATATTTTGAATAAAACAATTATATTTACAATTTTCAACTAGAATCATATTATCTTGAAACTATCTTGTACACTTCTTTTAGTGAATCCTGTGAGATCTCTAGATTACTCTCTTCCTACTCTATAGCAATAGATTTAGAACAGCATTCATAATAGAATAAATATCCTAGGCATCTATGGTGGCTTGGCTAGTCTGCCAACATCCTTTCTACACATACTAGCTGGTAAACCTGGGCATGTTTCTCAACCATGTTTTTGCCAGTTTCCTCACCTGTAAGATGGACATTATTATCACCTTTTCATAAGTTTTATTATAAAAATGAAAAATATGTCTAATAAACTGGGGGAAAAAACATATAAATGCATAGGTCCCAATGTTTCACATTTTGAGTAACACAACCTGCATCTACTGCTATAATTATACTGAATAATAATGATACAATCCAGGCAGTTGGATTCCAGAGTCTGAATTCTCAGAAAATAAGCTATTTTCTTCTTTGGATAGTTCAACCAGTAATCGTCATCTTTAATATACATTTGAGAAGGAAATGGCAACCCACTCCAGTACTCTTGCCTAGAAAATCCCATGTATGGAGGAGCCTGGTGCAGGCTACTGTCCATGGGGTGGCAAAGAGTTGGACATGACTGAGGGACTTCACTTTCACTTTAATATACATAGCTTTGTTCCATACATATTCAATATCTTGTTGCAGATTGTAGGATTTCTAATATAGGATTTGAGCTAACCATAGTTGCCGGGGTCCAGCCCCGGTGGATCCAGGGTAATTCAAAGTGGGGACAGCATCGGCATCTAGAGGAAAATTGTTTAATTAAAGATATGGAGAGAGATTAGAAAAGAATACTGTAGTAGGAAAATTAGTGGAGAAAAGATGCTGAATAACTTGTTTTATGCGGAAAACCAATAAAACCCCGAGACAAGGGGTTTGCACTGCCTACGTAGGCCACAGGCATCTTCCTGGTCTCCCAGAGGAGCAGAGACACAAAGCACCTCCCTGTTCAGATCTTAGAAGCCCAGGCAAAATTAGTAGGCCTGGGGAGCCTCCACGCTCCAGATGGGAATTCAGCCAGAAAAGTAGAGCAAGAAATAACGACACGGGGAAACCAGTCTTTCCAGTAACTGGTCCGTTTATTTTCCAGGGCCACTTTTATACTTTGAGTTATACATAGAGATAAATGGAAAATACAAAGTCACGCAGGGTCAGCAGTCCTGACCCTTATTCAAACCAGGTGCTTTATATAAATGTATACAAAGGTCTTAGAGGGTTTTACATCATCTTCTGGCCAGGGGACCTCCTAACATTTTATGACTCTTTCTGATAATGATTAGTTAACCAGAAAACTTATTTTCTCCAAAGGTGATTTTTCTTAAGTTAGGCACCACCCTCCGAAGGCAACAGATAAAGTTGCATTCCTACAGGGCAAAGGTGCAGTGGGCTATAATCAAGAAAATAATTTACTAGCCTAAGGTCTAATGTGATTAATATCAAAGGTTATTGCTTATTTTTCCTATATGCTAGTTATATCAATTAATATATATAAGGGACAAAGGATATGGAGACTTAGCAGCAAATATTGGCTCAACAACAAAACCCTCCACCAGTATATTTCTAACAACCCACTAATACTACACTAATAATTTCTAACTTCTCATAAGACTCTGTATTTAGAAAATTTACAGCATTTCGTGCTTCTCATGGTTGGGAGGCTGTGAACAATCACATGTGTGGTTGTAGGAGGCTGGATAAACTTGTCAGGCAGGCTAGAAAGCCATCAGGGGAGTTTTTGGATTGAAACACTCTTGTTACACCCAGGAGACTTATTAACTGGAGCTCTAAGTTAACTTTTTTCAGAGAAAGGTGGTGGGGGATAGCCCCCTGTTAATGTCAGAAGAGTAGGTGGAAAGCATAATGCAGTAAAGCAGGCAGACTTTGGTTTTGGGGGGTAGATACTCGAGAAAATCCAGGGGGACCCCTGAGACCTGATCCTGCCTTTGCATACGTCAGGCCTCCTTCCTCATGACCTTTGCCACGGGTGGGGCTCCTCACGCTTGCCCCTGGCACATAGTCTCCAAGTTGCTTCTTTGAAAATAGTCATAGTATCAGACTGCTTATTATCTCTTGGTTCTCATAAAATTATAGAGCTTGAAATAAATTTCAGTTGTTTAGATTTCCAACAAAGGTGATTTATTTTTCAGTAGATTCTATTAAGAAACTGAACAATAAATATCATATCCTAACTTATATTTCAGAATAAGCACTGTAGGTAAAGTAATTTCCTGTTGTTTGCCAAATATAAATTTGGAATTCATGCAGTGAGTTGATGATAGTTCTAGAGCTAGATTTGCAAATGCTGAACTGTCAGTGGGACAGTTAGAAAAATTTCAGCCTATTTAAAATAAAATTTTAAAAAACAGACCTATTAACAAATTGAATGCAGTTATTTCAGTCAGAATCCTAATCAGTTAAATAAATCTCTTTCTAACTCAATGTAATGATGGCTTTTATTTTACTGTTTTTGTCACCCCTTCATTAGATATTTTAGTTCATGTTAAAAAAATGTGATTTTATTAGATATTATAACCTATTTGTATTAAGAATTATATTGAATGTTTGAGTTGAGTATAGTGATGCATTAGCCATGGCCTTCCATTTTTGGTAATATTATTAGCTAATTAAAATGAATGAAAAAAGAAACTAACCTTTTCTAAAACAAAGTATCCCATTCAGAAAAGATGTATGCTATAATTTTAACACATTGACTTGATGTCTTGTTCCAGTTCAATTTGAATCAAAATCTTGAAAGTTTAGTTTATGTAAGTAATTACATTAGTTTTAATTATGAAAAATGAGAGAAATTAAGTCCATCTGAATAGCAGCATGTCAATCAGCTGCCAAGGACTAAAAATAAGAGTGTTTTACTCTTTCTCTCTTGAGTTTACTTTATGATTATAACTAGAGAACTGTAAATAATTCAGTCAAAGATATTAATATATATGTAAGCATTCTATGCAAATTTAAAACTTAACTTTCCCCCAATTCTACAATGTGAAAAACGTAAGAATACTGAAGATCTGAGTTCATTGTACCTTCACTTGATTAAGAAAGAAGTCATGAGAACCTATTATTTATAATGTGATAGATGAGTCATTTAGGGTTTCAAAGATTAATAAGATACATTAATTTTCCTCAGCAAGCTTAGAAACATGTGGAGATGATAGATATGTAGCTAACCAGTACATTCGATCCTTTAGTTTTGAGCTTTTGAACAAAATATGTATGACACATCGTTTTCATGTGCTAATGAAAAGAAATATTTAACATGAAAAAAAGTGGGTTAATTTCCCCTTCTTTGATCCTTAACCTAACTCCCTAGTTCACACTTTCACCCATGTTTTTGCTAACTTTACCAAAGGGCAACAATATCCACCTAATCGTGAAAACTCAGATTTAAGAAATGGTCCAGCTCTCCACTTTTGCTATTAATAAGCTTCGCCAACAGTTTAACTGAATCCTATCATGTTGAATCTTGACTATCTTCCAAATTTCTCTTAAAATAGCCATCCCTAGAGTTGATTTCTTACTTTACACAGGTGCCTTTCTTGAATAAACAGTTCAGTTCAGTTCAGTCACTCAGTTGTGTCCGACTCTTTGTGACCCCATGAACTGCAGGACGCCAGGCCTCCCTGTCCATTATCAACTCCCGGAGTTCACCCATACTCATGTCCATCGAGTTGGTGATACCATTCAGCCATCTAATCCTCTGTCGTTCCCTTCTCCTCCTGCCCCCAATCCCTCCCAGCATCAAGAGTCTTTTCCAATGAGTCAACTCTTCGCATTAGGTGACCAAAGGATTGGAGTTTCAGCTTTAGCATCAGTCCTTCCAAAGAACACCTAGGACTGATCTACTTTAGAATGGACTGGTTGGATCTCCTTGCAGTCCAAGGGACTCTCAAGAGTCTTCTCCAACACCACAGTTCAAAAGCATCAATTCTTCAGCGCTCAGCTTTCTTCACAGCCCAACTTTCACATCCATACATGACCACTGGAAAAACCATAGTCTTGACTAGACAACCTTTGTTGGCAAAGTAATGTCTCTGCTTTTCAATATGCTATCTAGATTGGTCATAACTTTCCTTCCAAGGAGTAAGCACCTTTTAATTTCATGGCTACAATCACCAGCTGCAGCAATTTTGGAGCCCAAAAAAATAAAGTCTGACACTGTTTCCACTGTTTCCCCATCTCTTTCCCATAAAGTGATGGGACCAGATGCCATGATCTTCGTTTACTGAATGTTGAGCTTTAAGCCAACTTTTTCACTCTCCACTTTCACTTTCATCAAGAGGCTTTTTAGTTCCTCTTCACTTTGCCATAAGGGTGGTATCATCTGCGTATCTGAGGTTATTGATATTTCTCCCAGCAATCTTGATTCCAGCCTGTTTCTTCCAACCCAGCGTTTCTAATGATGTACTCTGCACATAAGTTAATAAGCAGGGTGACAATGTACAGCCTTGACGTATTCATTTTCCTATTTGGAACCAGTCTGTTATTCCAAGTCCAGTTCTAACTGTTGCTTCCTGACCTGCATATATAGGTTTCTCAAGAGGCAGGTTAGGTGGTCTGGTATTCCCATCTCTTTCAGAATTTTCCACAGTTTATTGTGATAGAAATAGTGGAAACAATCAGATTTTATTTTGGGGGGCTCCAAAATCCCTGCAGATGGTGATTACAGCCATGAAATTAAAAGACACTTACTCCTTGGAAGAAAAGTTATGACCAACCTAGATAGCATATTCAAAAGCAGAGACATTACTTTGCCGACTAAGGTCCGTCTAGTCAAGGCTATGGTTTTTCCAGGAGTCATGTATGGATGTGAGAGTTGGACTGTGAAGAAAGCTGAGCGCCGAAGAATTGATGCTTTTGAACTGTGGTGTTGGAGAAGACTCCTGAGAGTCCCTTGGACTGCAAGGAGATCCAACCAGTCCATTATGAAGGAGATCAACCCTGGGATTTCTTTGGAAGGAATGATGCTAAAGCTGAAGCTCCAGTACTTTGGCCACCTCATGCGAAGAGTTGACTCATTGGAAAAGACTTTGATGCTGGGAGGGATTGGGGGCAGGAGGAGAAGGGGACGACCGAGGATGAGATGGCTGGATGGCATCACTGACTCAATGGACGCGAGTCTGAGTGAACTCCAGGAGTTGGTGATGGACAGGGGGGCCTGGCATGCTGCGATTCATGGGGTTGCAAAGAGTCGGACATGACTGAGTAACTGAACTGAAACTGAACACAGTCAAAGGCTTTGGCATAGTCAATAGAGCAGAAATAGATGTTTTTCTGGGACTCTCTTGCTTTTTCGATGATCCGGCTGATGTAGGTAATTTGATCTCTGGTTCCTCTGCCTTTTCTAAAACCAGCTTGAGCATCTGGAAATTCATGGTTCACGTATTGCTGAAGCCTGGCTTGGAGAATTTTGAGCATTACTTTACTAGCGTGTGAGATGAGTGCAATTGTGCTGTAGTTTGAGCATTCTTTGGCATTGCCTTTCTTTAGGATTGGGATGAAAACTGACCTTTTCCAGTCCTGTGGCCACTGCTGAGTTGTCCAAATATCCTGACATATTGAGTGCAGCGCTTTCACAGCATCATCTTCCAGGACTTGAAATAGCTCAACTGGAATTCCATCACCCCCACTGGATTTGTTCATAGTGATGCTTTCTAAGGCCCACTTGACTTCACATTCCATTATGTCTGGCTCTAGGTGAGTGATCTCACCATCGTGATTATCCTGGTCGTGAAGATCTTTTCTGTACAGTTCTTCTGTGTGTTCTTGCCGCCTCTTCTTAATATCTTCTGCTTCTGTTAGATCCATACAATTTCTATCCTTTATTGAGCCCATCTTTGCATGAAATGTTCCCTTGGTATCTCTAATTTTCTTGAAGAGATCTCTAGTCTTTCCCCATTCTGTTGTTTTCCTCTATTTCTTTCCATTGATCGCTGAGGAAGGCTTTTTTTATCTCTCTTTGCTATTCTTTGGAACTCTGCATTCAGATGCTTGTACCTTTCCTTTTCTCCTTTGCTTTTCACTTCTCTTCTTTTCAAAGCTATTTGTAAGGCCTCCCCAGCCTGCCATTTTGGTCTTTTACATTTCTTTTACATGCGGATGGTCTTGATCCCTGTCTCCTGTACAATGTCACGAACATCAGTCCATAGTTCATCAGGCCCTCTATCAGTTCTACTCCCTTAAATCTATTTCTCACTTCCACTGTATAATCATAAGAGATTTGATTTAGGTCATACCTGAATGGTCTAGTGGTGTTCTCTACTTTCTTCAATTAAGTCTGACTTTGGCTTAAGGAGTTCATGATCTGAGCCACAGTCAGCTCCTAGTCTTGTTTTTGCTGACTGTACAGAGCTTTTCCATCTTTGGCTGCAAAGAATTAATCAATCTGATTTCGGTGTGACCATCTGGTGATGTCCATTTGTAGAATCTTCTCTTGTGTTGTTGGAAGAGGGTGTTTTCTTTGACCAGTGTGTTCTCTTGGCAAAACTCTATTAGCCTTTGCCCTGCTTCATTCAGTACTCTAAGGCCAAATTTGCCTGTTACTCCAGGTGTTTCTTGACTTCCTACTTTTGCATTCCAGTCCCCTATAATGAAAAGGACATCTTTTTTGGGTGTTAGTTCTAAATGGTCTTGTAGGTCGTCATAGAACCGTTCAACTTCAGCTTCTTCAGCATTACTGGTTGGGGCATAGACTTGGATTACTGTGATATTGAATGGTTTGCCTTGGAAACGAACAGAGATCATTCTGTCGTTTTTGAGAGTGCATCCAAGTACTGCGTTTCAGACTCTTTTGTTGACTATGATGGCCACTCCATTTCTTCTAAGGGATTCCTGCCCACAGTAGTGCATATAATGGTCATCTGAGTTAAATTCACCCGTTCCAGTCTGTCTTAGTTCGCTGATTCCTAGAATTTTGATGTTCACTCTTGCCATCTCCTGTTTGACTACTTCCAATTTGCCTTGATTCATGGACCTGACATTCCAGGTTCCTATGCAATATTGCTCTTTACAACATCAGACCTTGCTTCTATTACCAGTCACATCCACAACTGGTATTGTTTTTGCTTTGGCTCCAGCCCTTCATTCTTTCTGGAGTTATTTCTCCACTGATCTCCAGTAGCATATTGGGTACCTAAGGAACTGGGGAGTTCCTCTTTCAGTATCCTATCATTTTGCCTTTTCATACTGTTCACAGGGTTCTCAAGGCAAGAATACTAAAGTGGTTTGCCATTCCCTTCTCCAGTGGACCACATTCTGTCAGACCTCTCCACCATGACCCACCTGCCTTGGGTGGCCTCACAGGGCATGGCTTAGTTTCATTGAGTTAGACAAGGCTGTGGTCCTAGTGTGATTAGACTGACTAATTTTCTGGGATAATGGTTTGTGTGTCTGTCCTCTGATGCCTCTCACAACACCTACCATCTTACTTTGCTTTCTCTTACCTTGGTCGTGGGGTATCTCTTCACAGCTGCTCCTTACCTTGGATGAGGTGTATCTCCCCACAGCCACCCCTCCTGACCTTAAACGTGGAGTAGCCCTTCTTGGCCCTCCTGCTCCCGTGCAGCCACCGCTCCTTGGACATGGGGTAGACCCTCATGGCCGCCACCCCTGAACTCGGACGTGGGGTAACTCCTCTCTGCCATACTTCTGCCTTGCGGTCCCTCAGAGCCGACGCACTTCTGCCACACCATCTGTCGCAGCTGGAGTATCCAGAGATTAATGCAGATGCTTTCTAAGCAATCTCTCTGGTCAATATATATCTTACCTCTTTCACATCAATTACTGGGAGAGTAATCAATGAAAATTACAAATTAAACCATAGGTTTTCTTTCTGTGAAACATTTAAGTAGAACACCTATGATCTAATTACTTTTATTTCTCTTGTCTACTCTGTAATCTCTGTAATTCATGCCTTCATTTGCACCTCAAACTTTAACATGTTGAAAGGCAATGGCAGAGAATGTTCAAAATACTATACAATTGCACTCATTTCACATGCTAGCAAGGTTATGCTCAAAATCTTTTAAGCTAGGCTTTAGCAGTACATAAACTGAGAAATTCCAGATGTACAATCTGGTTTTTCGAAGAACCATAGGAACCAGATATCAAATTGCCAACATCCATTGGATCATGGAGAAATCAAGAGAATTCCAGAGAAACAAGTATTTCTACTTAATTGACTATGCTAAAGCCTTTGACTGTGTGGATTACAACAAACTGAAAAATACTAGAAGACATGGGAGCATCAGATCACCTTATCTGTCTCTTGAGAAACCTGAGAAAATGCAGATCAAGAAGTAAGTCAGAATGGGAAATGGAACAATGGACTGGTTCAAAATCAGGAAAAGACTACAAGGCTTTATATTGTCACCCTTTTTTATTCAACTTATACTAGAGGACATTATGCAAAATCCCATGCTGGATGAATCATAAGCTGGAATCATTGCTGGGAGAAATATCAACAATCTCAGATATGCAGATGATATCAATCTAGTAACACAGAAAGAAAAGGAACTAAAGAACTCCTTGATGAGAGTGAAAGAGGAAAGTGAAAAAACTAGCTTAAAACTCAACATTCCAAAAACTAAGATCACAGCAGCCAGTCCCATCACTTCATGGCAAATAGATGTGGAAAAGTGGAGACAGTGACAGATTTTCTTTTCTTGGGCTCCAAAACAACTTACAGATGGTGACTGGAGCCATGAAATTTAAAAACGTTTGCTCCTTGGAAGGAAAGCTATGCCAAACCTAGACAGCATATTAAAAAACAAAGACATCACTTTGGTGACAAAGATCTGTATGGTCAAAGGTATTGTTTTTCCAGTAGTCATGTATGGATGTGAGATTTGGTCTATAAAGAAAGCTGAGTGCTGAAGAATTAATGTTTTTGAACTGTGGTGCTGGAGAAGACTCTTGGGAGTCCCTTGAACTGCAAGGAGATCAAACCAGTCAATCCTAAAGGAAATCAATTCTGAATATTCATTGGAAGAACTGATGCTGAAGTTGAAGCTCCAATATTTTGGTCACCTGGTGTGAAGAACCAACTCATTGGAAAAGACCTGGATGCTGAAGACTGAGGTCAGGAGAAGCAGGTGACAGATGAAATGACTAGGTAGCATCACTGACTCAAAGGACATGAATTTGAGGAAACTCTGGGAGATAGTGAAGGACAGGGAAGGCTAGTGTGCTGCAGTATATGGGGTTGCAAAAAACTGGACATGACTTAGTGACTGAACACAGAGATAGTAGCCTGGAGTAGTCTCCTATTCCCCTAACAAGGGCCACGATAGCTGACACCAGTGCTCTGGAAGCTTTCACCTGAGTATGAGGCCTCACTTGCACTTAATTCTCATGTGATCCAATTTTTTTTTTTTATTATTCAAAGCAACTGAAGAACTAAAGGATGCAATGGCAAAAGAGATGTGTACAGGGTGCCATATTCATAAACTCCCTTACAACTATTAATATATTGTTGATTTCTAAAATAATATGAAGAGTATGATGAAAAGTTCTGGAATTTGAAGGAAAATCATCATTGACTAGAACTTGGGCCATTTCTATAAAGTTTCCAGATGTGCTCTATACAAATGTGGATCATCTATTTTTTGAATTTAGGGATTTACTATAGCAGATTTCCCAGATGGTGCCAGTAGTAAAGAATCTGCCTGCCGATGCTGGTAGATGTAAGTGACATGGGTTCAATCCCTGGGTGAGGGAAAATTTCCTGAAGTAGGGCATGGCAACCCACTCCACTATTCTTGACTGGGAAACCACACGTACAGAGGAGCCTGGTGGACTACAGTGTATAGAGTAGCAAAGAGTCAGACAGAACTGAAGTGACTTAGCATGCACTATTATATCAAATTTGATTTTGTTCTCAAAAGTATTTGTCTGCTGGATCCATGAATACTTATAAGAGCTGATTAACACATTCCATTATGATCATGGATTACACATTTCTCCATTCCTCTGCCCATGTTTCATATATATTTTCATATTCATACACAATTATGATTGTTACATCTTCTTAAATAGTGTTTGTTTTTAGGATTTTAGCATTTTTATCATTTTCTCATATCAGTGGGAATATTTGTCTGTAACACATTTTACCAGCATTCTTGGCTCACTCTTTCCTTTCACTCTAGCTCACTATTTCCTATCTGCTCACATTTTCTCATTTTTTCAGTTTGAAGTCACTCCTTTACCATTCTAATGAGGTCTGGAGGTGGTGAAACTTCTTCTTTGCAAATATATTTATTTCATCCCCACACTTGGGGAAAAAAATAAACTTTAGTTGGCCATAGGATTTTAGATTGAGAGTTGTTTTCCTCCTGGACTTTGGATACATCAATTTATTTCCAGCTCACACATAGTTTTGCTAATGAAACATCTATTGTCTAGCTTTTTGATAATCCTGGGTAGGTAGTTTATCTTTTTCCTTTAGAAACATATAAACAATTCTCTTTATCCTGGGTAAACTGCAGTTTTATAAGGTAAGACTTTTTTTTTTTTTTTAATTTGAAATTGCAGGTTGTTTTTTCACTTCCTTCATAGTGCCTTTGAAACACAATGTGGCTTTATTTGAAGTTTGATGAAGATCAATTCATACTTTTTCTTTTGTTGAGTGTGCTTTTGGTGCCACATTCAATAAATCATTACATAACTGAAGATCACAAAGATGTATGACTATGTTCTCTTCTAAGTGTTTATAGTTATGCTTTTAACTTTATGTCCCTGCTCTACTCTGAGCTAACTTTTGTATGTGGTGTATAGTAGGGTTCCAACTTTTTTTTTTTTTTTGAATGTGAATATCCATTGATCCTATAACTATTTGTTGAAAGGATATTTTTTACCCATTGAATTTTCCTGTCAAAATGGTCAAAGCCCAATTGATCATAAATAAATGAGTGTATTTATTGACTCTCAATTCTATTTCATTGATCTTACATCCATCTAATGCAAATACAATACTGTCTTGATTATTATAGCTTTGCTGTATGTTTCAAAATCAGGAAGCATGAGTCTTCCAACATGGCTGTCATTTTTCAAGTTTGTTACCTTCTCTGGGTCCCTTTCATTTTCATATAAATTTTTGGAACAACTTGTCAGTTTCTGCCCCCAAAATAGTTTGGATTTTGATAAAGATTTCATTGAATTACTAGTGACCTACTGTAGAGTAGTACATCATTTGGACAGTATTGCCTATTAAGTCTTCCAATTAATCAACATGAAATATATCTCTATTAGGTCTACTTTTTTTCAACACTGGTTTGCAGTTTTCATTTCATGAAAGTGTTGCACATTTGTGTTCAATTTATTCATTTTGTTTTTTTGATGCAAATGTAAATGAAATTATTTTCCTAATTTTTTCTTGATCACTGTTAGTCTATAGAAATACAATAGATAGTTTCTGGAAACACAACTGATTTTTATATCAAATTTTATTATACACCTTGCTAAAGTTATTAGGTCTAAAATTTATTTTGAGGATTATCTAAGACTTTTATATAATATCATCTCATTGGTAAACAGAAACTGTTTTGATTCTTAGTTTCCAATATAAATGATTTTTAAATTTTTCTTGCTTACTTGCCCTGGCTACAAGTTCCAGTTCAATGCTGAAGAGAGGAACCAAGAGGAGAGAGAATTGTTTTGTCCCTGAGAAAAGCTTTAGTCACATCACCATTAAGTATGTCAGCTGTGCTTTTGTTTTCTGTTTTGCCCATAAATAACATTTATTAAAGAACATCTCTTTTGTTCACTTTATTGCCATTTGTTTTAATAATAAAATGGTTTTGGATTTTGTCAAGTGGTTTCCCTATATCTACTGAGAGGACCCTTTGGTTTTCTTATTTATTCTATTACTCTTTTGCAGTACATTGATATTTGTACATAGAACCACCTTTTCGTTAAGGAATAATTGATCATAGCATATCTTTATTTTTACATGTTGCTAGATTCTGCTTGCTATTTTAAAGGAGTTTTGCATTCACATTCATATGTCATATTGGTCAGTAGTCTGTGCACCGTCTTTCTTTTTTTGTTGTTATCAGGATGATATTAGCTACACATTATAAGCTGGAAAATGATTCCTCCTCTTCATTGTCTTTGACAGGTTGTGAAGGATTCATATTAATTCTTCTTTAAATGTTTGGTAAAATTTAGCAGTGAAGCCTGGCCTTGGCTCTGCATTATAGGAGTATGTTTGATTTTTAAATCAATAACCACCCAGTCACTGAGCAGTTCATCCATTTGCAATGTGGGAGATGTGGGCAGGAGACTTGGGTTCAATACCTGGGTAGGGAGGATGCCCTATAGAAATGAAATGGCAACCTACTTAAGCATTCTTGCCTGGAAAATTCCAATCTATGGGGTCACGAAAGAGTTTGACATGCCTGGGCTACTAAACAATGACACCAATCCTTCATAATTGGAGGGCTATTCAGTTTTGGGGGGCTTCCCTGGTAGCTCAGCTAGTAAAGAATCTGTCTGCAATGTGGGAGACCTGGGTTTGATCTCCAGGCTGGGAAGATCCCCTGGAGAAGAGAACAGCTACCCACTCCAGTATTCTGGCCTGGAGAATTCTATTGGCTGTATAGTTCATGGGGTCACAAAGAGTCAGCCTGAGTGACTTTCACTTTTCAGATTTTCCATCTCTTCTTAAGAAAGTTTGGATCATTTTGTCTTTCCAGGAATCCATTTATTCTAGATTATCTGATTTTTGACACACAACTGTTCATTTTATTTCCTTATAATGTCCTTTTAGAAAAGCTGGAAATGGCTTTCCTAAATCTTTCCTTTTGGTCTAGTGAGAAGTTTATCAAACTGTTGATCTTTTCAAAGAGACAACTCTTCAGTTCATTGACTGTTTCCACTGGCTATCTACTCTCCTTTTCATTTTTCTTTACTATAATCTTAAAATTTCCTTCCTCCTGCTTGATTTTAGTTTCATCTTTATTTTAGCTTCTTATCATGGAAACTTAGGTTATTGATTTGTCATATTCCTTCTTTGTAATATAGGCATATACAGCTACAAATTTCCCTCTGTGTACACTAGCTTCCTCTCCAGAATTTTCGGTATATTTTTTATATTTTCATTCATAATTTTCTAATTTAACTTGTGATTTCTTCCTTGGGCCATAGGAAACTTAGGGCTATTACCTAATTCTCAGGTATTTATGAATACCCAAACTCCTTTCAGTTATACATTCTAGTTTCAGCAGAATGTGGCTGAAATATACTGAATTGTATACTACAACATACTCCAGCATAATCAGTTCAGTTCAGTCACTCAGTTACGTCCGACTCTGCAACCATACGGACTGCAGCACGCCGGGCCTACCTGTCCATCACCAACTCCCGGAGTATACTCAAAATCATGTCCTTTGTGTCAGTGATGCCGTCCAACCATCTCATCCTCTGTCATCTCCTTCTCCTCCTACCATCAATATTTCTCAGCATTAGGGTCTTTTCAAATAGGTCAGTTCTTCGCATCAGGTGGCCTAAGTATTGGAGTTCCAGCTTCAGCATTAGTTCTTCCAGTGAATATTAAGGACTGATTTGCTTTAGGATGTGCTGCTTGAATCTCCTTGCAGTCCAAGGGACTCTCAAGAGTCTTCCCCAACACCACAATTCAAAAGTATCAATTCTTCAGTGTTCAGCTTCCTTCATAGTCCAACTCTCACATCCATTCATAACTACTGGAAAAACCATAGCCTCGGCTAGGCGGACCTTTGTTGACAAAGTAATGTCTCTGCTTTTCTATATGCTATCTAGGTTGGTCATAACTTTTCTTCCAGAGAGTAAGCGTCTTTTAATTTCATGACTGCAGTCACCATCTGCAGTGATTTTGGAGACAAAAAAAAAAATAAAGTCTGACACTGTTTCCACTGTTTCCCCATCTATTTCCCATGAAGTGATGGGACCAGATGCCATGATCTTCGTCTTCTGAATGTTGAGCTTTAAGCCAACTTTTTCACTCTCCACTTTCACTTTCATCAAGAGGCTTTTTAGTTCCTCCACTCTTTGCGATAAGGGAAAACTCAATTAATAAATGCTAAATATTATAAATAGCATCCTCTCACTCAAACATGAAGGCTGCTGATACTTCTATCATTACTTCTAGTTCTCTCCTAATGACAAAAAAAGAATATGTCTATACAGATTCAAAGATAATTTTCAACTTAGCATGTCATACAGTTTCAAGTTACTCCTCACCCTAGTTTTTAGTTTATAAATAAATACCAATTAGTCTAAAACATTCAAGGCATCTACCAAGATTTAAACCCTGTCATTATAGCTTGATTTTTGGCTATGCATAGAAATTGTTAATAGCATTTCTAGTTTTCCAGATATTAAGGATATTACAATCAAACATAAATCTTGTGACAGGCACATGAAGTAATATCTTTTTCTTCAACTGAACATTTTGTTTTGAGATAACTGAAGAGTGACATGCAGTTGCAAAAATAATACAGAGAAATCTCAAGATCCATTATTAAGGTACCTCCAATGACAATGCTTTGCACAGTAGTACAATAATATGACATTGATATCATCAAGATAGCAAACATTTCCATCAACATAAGGATCCTTCATTTTGCTGTTAAATCAATACACCCACTTTCCCCAAAACACACACCTTTATTAACCTCTGGTAAATACTAATCTGTCTTCAACTTCTATTATTTTATCTTTTCAAGAATACTATATAAGTGAAATCATATGGTATGCTATCCTTGGGAACTGGCATTTTTTTCCCTTCTCATTCTTCTATTGCTGAGTTGCACTCCATGATATGGATAAACAGTCATGTTTTGGTTTTTGGGCCAACATACATACATTTCTGTAATATAACTAATCACGAGTCCTAACACTGATTCCTGAAATAGTCACCTGTTTAATTTTTTTAAAGAAACTGTCAAAACATATTACAGAATTACTATATCATTTTGCATTACTATGACCAAGCTATACAGTTACTCCACATCCTTGACAGTATTTCCTGGTATCAATTACTTTTTAAATTATCATTTTATTAGTCTTAATAAATATGTAATATCTCATTATAATTTTAATAATGAGTTCTCTAATATCTAATTATATTGAACATCTTTAACATAATTATTTATTATCTCTATAATGTTTTCAATAAAATATCTGTTCACTTCTTTTGCCTATTTTTTTAAAAAACTGGATTGCTTTTTCAATGCTAAGTTTTATGAGTCCTTAGTATATCCTAAATTCCAGTTTTCTCTTGTATATGTGAATTGCAATTAATTTCTCCTAGCCTGTACCTTGAATTTTTATCCTCTTTACATGGCCTTACACAGCAAGTTTTTAATTTTGATGAGATCATTTGATCAGCTTGTCTTTTTATGGGTTATGCTTTCATATCAAATAAAAATTTCTTTGTCTAATCCTAGATCCTAAATAAACACTTTTTTTATGGCTATCCAATTGATCCAGCACCACTTATTGCAAAGGCTACCTTTTTTCCACTGAATTGCACTTTACCTCTGTGCATTAAAGCGATTGAGACATAGTTGTATGGGTCTATTTCTTAATTCTCTATTCTGTTTCACTGATCTATGTGCCTTTCCCTATGCCAATATTATAATCTTTGTTACAATAAGCCCTGAAATTGGATAGAATCATCCTCTTTTCTTTCTCCCTTTCCAAAAGTGTTCTAGATAATCTACTTCCTTTGTCTTTCCACATATGTTTTAAATTTATCTTGTCTATATCTGCACAAATGCCTCATTGGAATTTGGATAGAAATTATGTTAAACCTCTTCAATTTGGGAAGAATTGGCAATGCAACTGTGTTTTTCAATTGACCAATCTGACCTTAGCTCTTGAGACCAACAAAGGAATGTGTCAGGAACTGGGCTTGTTCTCTGTCTAAAACCTGCTTACCTCCCTGCGCAGCCACAGGAGGCATGCCAGGTACTTCCTCTAGGAAATGGAAACCCACTCCAGTATTCTTGCCTGGAGAATCACATGGACTGAGGAGGCACAGTCCATGGGGTCACAAAAGAGTTTGGACATGACTTAGCAGCAAATCACGACAACAAAAAATGGTCTTTGTTGAATCATGGCTCACCATTCAATACCCAGGGATCTACCTAACAAATGCTAATTTAACAAAAATCACAACACTGGCAAAGATACTGGCATAGTCCCTGAATCCCCGATTGAGGCTCATTTTGGGCAGAGGATACCCCCAGGGTGTCTACAATGGGGAAGCAGTGCTCATTAGGTTGGACACGTGTCCCTTGGACCAAAAGAAGAGTGGCAGACGAGTCAGAATGCATCCCTCAGATATGCCAGGCCTGGTTCAGAGCCACTAAGCTCTTCTTGACCAGATCAAAGGGTTTCACTGTAATCACTGTAAGATATAATGCCTGAAAATCTACTTGACTTATAAGAACTATATTATATGGTTACTAAGCTGTTGATAAAGTGCTGGCAGCACCATTTTAAACTCCTCATATAAACTTTTGAGTCATATTTTTACATTTATTTCTTAGCTCTTTTTATTGTGTCCTTCATCTTGCATTCACATAATTTAGCTCACAGATTTCACTACAGTTTTTTACTGAGCAAGGTGTCAGTGCTTCAGTGATTCCTGTAAAAGTACCTTTTCCAGGGAATCTGTAGCAATGCTTCATTTAGCTTAGGTATCTAGATACTCCTACAAAACAACCACACCAAATGGCCCCACAAATAACTGAATTTAAATTATGAAACTGCTTTCATAACTGTTGGCTCATCTATCTGAATATGGAAAATTTTTTTTCTCTATAAATCAGAATTAGTACATATTCCTTAGTGAATGCAATGCCTTAGTGAATTACACTAAAATGAATGTTTTGTGTCATTAGAAAGAATTACTAAAAATCATGAAGTATAGCCTCAATGTTAAAAAAATGAGTTAAACATAAAACATTTCTTGACATAATAGTAACAAATAAATTTCATTTTCTTCACTGTAGGTGTGCTAAGAAGAGATAATACTTGACTACATATAGACGGTTCTCCAGTTTATCAAGCTTAGAGATTACCATCTTCTAAAAGGCCTCCTAGTTCCATTTTGTAATTAACATTATTTGATACACACCTGTGCCTTGGACAATGCTCTCCTTACATCATTCAAATATTTATATTAATATCTTTGTGTTTTCCCTAATGAGGCCCTTTCAATGTTCAGTTCAGTTACTCAGTCATGTCCAGCTCTTTGCAACCCCATGAACTGCAGCACGCCAGGCCTCCCTGTCCATCACCAACTCCTGGAGTCCACCCAAACCCATGTCCATCATGTCGATGATGTCATCCAACCAACTCATCCTCTGTTGTCCCCTTCTCCTCCTGCCCTCAATCTTTCTCAGCATCAGGGTCTTTTCAAATGAGTCAGCTCTCCGCATCAAGTGGCCAAAGTATTGGAGTTTCAGCTTCAACATCAGTCCCTCCAATGAACACCCAGGACTGATATCCTTTAGGATGGACTGGTTGGATTTCCAGTTCAAAAGCATCAATTCTTCAGTGCTCAGCTTTCTTCACAGTCCAACTCTCACATCCATACATGACCACTGGAAAAACCATAGCCTTGACTAGACGGGCCGTTGTTGGCAAAGTAATGTCTCTGCTTTTTAATATGCTATCTAGGTTGGTCATAACTTTTATGCCAACGAGTAAGTGTCTTTTAATTTAATGGTTGCAATCACCATCTGTAGTGATTTTGAAGACCAGAAAAATAAAGTCAGCCACTGTTTCCACTGTTTCCCCATCTATCTCCCATGAAGTGATGGGACTGGATGCCATGATCTTAGTTTTCTGAATGTTGAGCTTTAAGCAAACTTTTTCACTCTCCTCTTTCACCTTCATCAAGAGGATTTTTAGTTCTTCCTCACTTTCTTCCAGGGTAGTGTCATCTGCATATCTGAGGTTATTGATATTTCTCCCAGCAGTCTTGATTCCAGCTTGTGCTTCCTCCAGCCCAGTGTTTCTCATGATATACTCTGCATATAAGTTAAATAAGCAGGGTGAAAATATATAGCCTTGATGTTAAGTGATAAAAAAATAAAATAAAGTGAGTTAGAGATAAAAGAAAATGCTTGAGAATGCATGTTCACTCATTAAATCTAATCATTTGCAGTACTTTCATCAAATTAAAAGAAAACTAATACTTAAATATACAAAGTGCTTCATTGTGATGCTATATTTCTATGCCCTACAGTGCTAACTGGCTGCTTGTTGAGCCAAAGACACTCATTCCTTGGAAGGAAAGTTATGACCAACCTAGACATCATATTAAAAAGCAGAGATATTACTTTGCCAACAAAGGTCCATCTAGTCAAGGCTATGGTTTTTCCAGTAGTCATGTATGGATGTGAGAGTTGGACTATAAAGAAAGCTTAGTGCTGAAGAACTGATGCTCCAACTGTGTTGGAGAAGACTCTTGAGGGTTCCTTGGACTGCAGGAGATCCAACCAGTCCATCCTAAAGGAGATCAGTCTTGAGTGTTCATTGGAAGGACTGATGTTGAAGCTGACATTCCAATACTTTGGCCACCTGATGCAAAGAGCTGGCTGATTTGAAAAGACCCTGATGTTGAGAAAGATTGAAAGCGGGAGAAGGAGACGACAGAGGATGAGATGGTTAGATGGCATTACCGACTCAATGGACACGAGTTTGAGTAAACTCTGGGCGTTGGTGATGGACAGGGAGGCCTGGCGTGCTGCAGTCCATGCGGTCGCAAAGAGTCAATCATGACTGAGCGACTAAACTGAACTGAACTGAGCCAAAGAAATTACCACAGGAATATCTATTACTTTTCAACTAACAGCATTAAAAATTCAGTATGTATTTATATACTCTATTTAATACTGAATGTAGTTACACAATAGAAGATCAATAAGAGAAAAATTGGCAAAGCAGGAGTCAATATAAGATCTCATTTTCACAGGGTCTTGGTCACTCTCTGGCCACCAACCTGGCACCTTCAGAAGATACAATTTTCATGTCCACAGGGTACTGTTTGGTACACTTAAGAATCACTTGATTACAACACTGAGTATACCCAGGAATATATGTGTGATGACTATCAAAGTTTCATCAAAACTGCACTATTTCTTATTCCTTAGTTCTCACACACTAAACCACTAACTTGAATGGAATTCCAGTGAGCTGAAAGAGTTAAGAGAGCCTTATGCTGCCCTGAAAATCTCCATTTTGGATCAAAGCTAAGAATGCAGTTTGACATTAAAATTCTTATATAAGAGTGATGCACAGAAGAATAGAGCAAAGGACTGCTATAACTTAATCACAAATTTTCCATCCTTTTTTTTACAGAAGGGATGTGACCTATCTGGTTGAACATTTTTTCATAAACAAGTCCTAAGTTTTATAGGAAAACAGAGACATTAAAACAAATACCAGAAAAAGTGAGTGAAATATATCCTATAATTAATATAATCTACAACCAGATGACTGAGTAACAAGCAAAAGACATTTAAACTTAATGGTGAAGAAATCTGTCAATAATTATTTCTAGTCTGACTCCATGCTAAGAACCAAAAATCATTTTAATGAAAAATGTCATAGGAAATAAAGGAACACTTGAGCAAGCTACAAGAAAATAAAAACTCCGCTGCTAGATGTTAAATTACTGAATCAAATAGAGAAATTCTTTAAGGTTACTCTTTTTCTTTTGCAATAGATATTTCAGGGGGAGGGCAAAATAGTTTCTAGAACATCTGCAGTGATTTTGGAGCCCAAGAAAATAATTTCTCACTGTTTCCATTGTTTCCCCATCTATTTGCCATGAAGTGATGGGAATGGATGCCATGATCTTCATTTTGAATGTTGGGTTTTAACTGCTTCACTCTTCTCTTTCACCTTCATCAAGAGGCTCTCCAGGATGTCTGGACTAGATGAATGATCACACTATCATGGTTATCTGGGTCATGAAGACCTATTTGTTTAGTTCTTTTTTGCATTCTTGCCACCTCTTCTTAATATCTTCTGCTTCTGTTAGATCTCTACCATTTCCGTCCTTAATTGTGCCCATCTTTGCATAAAATGTTCTGTTGGTATCTCTAATTTTCTTGAAGAGAGCTCTAGTCTTTCCCATTCTTTTGTTTTCCCTCTATTTCTTTGCACTGATCACTGAAGAAGGCTTTTTTATTTCTCCTTGCTATTCTTTGGAATTCTGCATTCATATGGCTATATTTCCTTTTCTCTTTTGCCTTTAGCTTCTCTTCTTTTCTCAGCTATTTGTAAGCCCTCCTCAGAAAACCATTTTGCCTTTTTGCAATTCTTTTCCTTGGGAATGGTTTTGATCACTGCTTCCTGTACAATGACACAAACCTCTGTCCATAGTTTCTTCAGGCACTCTATCTATCTATCCCCTTAAATTTGTCACTTCCACTGTGTAATCATAAGGGATTTGATTTAGGTCAAACCTGAATGCCCTAGCGATTTTCCCTATTTTCTTCAATTTCAGCCTGAATTTGGAAATAAGAGGTTCATGATTTGAGCCACAGTCAGCTCCTAGTCTTGTTTTTGCTAACTGTATAGAGCTTCTACATCTTTGGCTGCAAAGAATATAATCAATCTGATTTTGGTACTGACCATCTGGTGATATCCATGTGTACAGTCTTCGCTTGTGTTGCAAGAAGAGGGTGTTTGCTATGATCAGTGTGTTCTCTTGACAAAACTCTGTTAGCCTTTGCCCTGCTTTATTTTGTACTCCAAGACCAAACTTGCCTGTTATTTCAGGTATCTCTTGACTTCCTACTTTTGCACTCCAGTACCCTATGATGAAATGGACATCTTTTTTTTGGGGGGTGGGGGTGGGAGAGTGTTAGTTCTAGAAGGTTTTGTAGGTCTTCATAGCACTGTTCAACTTGAGTTTCTTCAGCATTAGTGGCTGGGGCATAGAGTTCATTACTCTGATATTGAATGGTTTGCCTTGGAAATAAACAGTGATCATTCTTTTTTTTTTTTTTTTTTTTTGAGATTGTGGCCAAGTACTGCATTTTGGACTCTTTAGTTAGACTATGAGGGCTACTCCTTTTCTTCTAAGGGATTATTGCCCACAGTAGTAGATGTAATGATCATATGAATTAAATTCATCCATTCCTGTCCATTTTAGTTCACTGATTCCTAGAATGTCAGCGTTCACTCTTGCCATCTCCTATTTGACCACTTACAATTTACACCGATTCATGGACCTAACATTCCAGGTTCCTATGTTCTTTTCAGCATTGTACTTTACTTTCACCACCAGACACATCCAGAGCTAGGCACTGTTTCTGCTTTGGCTCAGACTCTTCACTCCTGGAGCTATTTCTCTGCTCTTCTCCAGTAGCATATTGGGCACCTACCAACCTGGGGAGTTCATCTTCCAGTGTCATAGGAACTGGCTGTGGGTAAAACTGGGTCTTGCTCTGGTGGGCAAGGCCATGCTCAGTAAATCTTTAATCCAATTTTCTGCTGATGGGTGGGGCTGTGTACCTGTAACATTAACTGCATCTGAAACAACATGTCTTATTTCTCAACTACCTCAGGAGAAGATTTTGGTTTTGGTTTCTGTTTTGTTTTGCTTTTTTGTTGGTTTTAAATCTAAGGCTAATTCCATTTCCACACTGCCCCCCCCACCCCCGCCCGGCTTGGATCACTCTGATATCAGTTTCATTTTAAAGCTGAGATGTATTTAATAGCCTCAATCTCAATTATATGGTGTATATAAACATTTGCAATTCTGGCAGAAGACAGACATGATTTTGCATAATTCATCTCAATGAAAGTTTATGTGTCTAGACATAATAAAACATTGGGTAGGTTTATTTAATAAATCCACACATAGAAAGGGTAATTTAAGAGAAGTATTTCACAAAAAATAATCACAATCTAAATTCATCTACTTATATTTTTGTTATAAATGAAAATTTCTATATACATATTGCATTAAATAGTTATCAATTATAAATATCTTGCCTTTCATTAAAAACTTCAAACATTTATATATTCATCTTTTCAAACTATAGAACCACAGTCCATGATCCTTTTTCCTTTTTTTGGAAAGGAACAATAGTATTAATATAATATGCTGCACTGTAGTTTTCCTGTAAATCATTCGAATTAGGTGGTGTGTTTTAAATATTCCTTTTAAAAGAAGGCAAGACTTACCATTATCAAATTACATCAGCTTTCTCTAGCCTCCAGTGATAACGAGGAAAATAAATTGTATTTTTCAAAACTTTTTGAAAAACAACAGAATTCTAAAAGTCCTGCTTTAATGTTCCATAAAATCAATTGTAATTAATTCTTAGGTTCACATGTGATTTAAAGTTAAGTAAAACTTCAACAATTTTCCATAAAATGATTTGAAATATTTGACATAATATTAAATGCTTTTCCACTGTGTACAATTATATTTTTCTTAATGAGAGCTAATATTAGTATGTTCAGTGTGTAGCTCATTACAGTATAAAAACTATACTTTTTAAGTGCAGAATATAGCTGTTAACTTAGCAAAGGTTTTAAAAGAGAATACTGAGTACAGATTTTTGTTTCTGTTATTTCAATAATATTTTATTATCAAACACTAGGCATGAATTCATGAGTTAGAATTTTAATTCTAATTTAAAGACAAAATAAAAAATGCCTTGCAAAATTTTCTGTCAAAATTCCCAGTAAATGATTAGAAAGTAATATAATAAGATGCAAAGAATGAATAGGAAAACTGAGGCATAAAGAAAGATAAAGCAGAGATATCATCCTTCAATACTAATTAAAGTGAAAGTGAAAGTGTTAGTCGCTCAGTCCTGTCAGACTCTTTGCAATTCCATGTACTGTATCCTGCCAGGCTCCCTGTCCATGGAATTCTCCAGGCAAGAATACTGGAGTGGGTTGCCATTCCCTTCTCCAGGGGATCTTCCAGACCCAGGGACTGAACCTGGCTCTCCTGCATTGTAGGCAGATTTTTTACCATCTGAGCCACTAGGGAAGCTACATAAAATTAGGCTAGTGATTATTTTCAAGCAAAGATTTTGTATGTGTGTGTTTGTATTTAGTTTCTCAGTCCTGTCTGACTCTTTGCGACCCTTCTGACTGTCGCCTGTTGGGTTCTTCTCTCCATGGGATTCTTCAGGCAAGAATACTGGAGTCAGTTGCCATTTCTTCCACCAGGGGATCTTCCCGACCCAGGGATAGAATTTGTGTCTCCTGTACTGCAGGCTAATTCTTTACCTGCTGATCAATCAAGGAAGCCCCAAAGATTTTGTATACAAGTTAAATGAGGATTATGTAGCAATAATAATTTATCTCAATGTTTTTTCAAGCAGCCCCAACCCTACAAAGTGATTTTATACTTTAATTATTTAATCTATTACCTATTTCATTTACATATTAAACTGTTGATTTATTGATTTATTGGTTTCTTGGAAAATTGCATCTTCTAGTATCTCTGCTACTTTAAATAGATTTAAAACTGATTTTAAATCAAATTTATTCAGGTACTCTTAAATAGCTTAAACAGGCTAATTTTAAATGTCATGTATATTTGAAGTTACCCAAAATATTATACTATTAAATATTTAATAATATCATTACAAAAATTTAAGTAATTCAAGGCCAGATTCCACAGGCATAGGGATCACTACTTCTGGTTCTCAAAACTTCAAAAAAGTCCATTGAGATTTATGCTTTTTTTTTTTTTCATAATTTAATAATGTGGCTTAAGTTGTTGCTAGCTTTGCAAAAATACAGTGTAATAGCACAGATGTGACTGTTAATTAAAAAGTCTCTTGTGAGAGAAAATGGGTTTCTGGGTGATGTTTTGAGTAAGATTATGCCATTTAGAAAAAAAAGTCTGAGTACACAAAATCCTGAGCTTATAAACAGTGTGTGCCTATGAGACCACAACTTTTTTTTTTTTAATCCCTAAACACCTCGGCAAATGAAGAGAACTGAGGTAATTTAAACATACCTGAGTGTTTTTATATTTCCTTTAAGTGAATCAAATTTCTGCCAGTGTCAAAATTTATCTTTAATTTTTGAGAATGTAGTTTTGTAACTTTAAAATTGTGTTTGCTGTTAACCATTTAGGTGACAGGCACACTTGAGTCTTTATATCACTTTTCACCTCAGTGATATTCAAAATGTCAAACTTCAGGAGACAGCAAAGGACAAGGAAACCTGGCTTGCTGCAGTCCATGATGTCAAAAGGGTCAAACATGACTTAGCGACAACAACAAAAACTTCATAAGTAATTGACTGCATTTTACATAGTTTTAAACATAAGATGAAGCTAATATGCTCTTCTAAATAATCAGAAAAATACTTAACTTTAAATATAACCAATTCAACTGTTGGTTGGTACTAACATATTTTGTCTATGATAAATGATAACTTATTTTCCTAAATTGATCCAATTTTACCAGATCTTTTTAAAATTATTTATTATTGAAGGACAATTGCTTTATAGAATTTTGCTGTTTTCTGTCAAGCTTCAACATGAATCAGCCACAGGTATACATATATCCCCTCCCTTTTGAACCTCCCATCTCCAACCCATCCCACCCCTCTAGGTTGATACAGAGCCCCTGTTTGAGTTTCCTGAGCCATACAGCAAATTCCTGATGGCTATCTATTTTAAATAGGTAATGTAAGTTTCTGGAGAAGGCAATGGCAACACACTCCAGTGTTCTTGCCTGGAGAATCCCATGGATGGAGGAGCCTAGTGGGCTGCCACCTATGGGGTCACACAGAGTTGGACACAACCGAAGCGACTTAGCAGCAGCAACAGCAGCAGCAGCAATGTTAGTTTCCATGTTACTTTTTCCATACATCTCACCCTCTCCAACCCCTGCCTAGATCTTTCATTTAAATCATGATGTACTTAATTCAGAAAAATTAAAGCAAATATATAATAAATATGCATGCATTCAATACATGCATGAGAGAATCACTTCAGTTCAGTCACTCAGTTGTGTCCAACTCTTTGCAACCTCATGAATCGCAGCACGCCAAGCCTCCCTTTCCATCACCAACTCCCGGAGTTCACTCAGACTCACGTGCATTGAGTTGGTGATGTCATCCAGCCATCTCATCCTCGGTCGTCCCCTTCTCCTCCTGCCCCCAATCCCTCCCAGCATCAGGGTCTTTTGCAGTGAGTCAACTCTTTGCATGAGGTGGCCAAAGTACTGGAGTTTCAGCTTTAGCATTATTCCTTACAAAGAACACCTAGGACTGATCTCCTTTAGAATGGACTGGTTGGATCTCCTTGCAATCCAAGGGACTCTCAAGAGTCTTCTTCAACACCACAGTTCAAAAGCATCAATTCTTCGGTGCTCAGCTTTCTTCACAGTCCAACTCTCACATCCATACGTGACTACTGGAAAAACCATAGCCTTGACTAGACGGACCTTAGTCAGCAAAGTAATGTCTCTGATTTTGAATATGCTATCTAGGTTGGTCACAACTTTCCTTCCAAGGAGTAAGTGTCTTTTAATTTCATGGCTGCAGTCACCATCTGCAGTGATTTTGGAGCACCAAAAAGCAAAGTCTGACACTGTTTCCACGGTTTCCCCATCTATTTCCCATGAAGTGATGGGACCAGATGCCATGATCTTCATTTTCTGAATATTGAGCTTTAAGCCAACTTTTTCACTCTCCTCTTTCACTTTCCTCAAGAGGCTTTTTAGTTCCTCTTCACTTTCTGCCATAAGGGTCGTGCCATCTACATATCTGAGGTTATTGATATTTCTCCCAGCAATCTTGATTCCAGCTTTTGCTTCTTCCAGCCCAGCATTTCTCATGATGTACTCTGCATTGAAGTTAAATAAGCAGGGTGACAATATACAGCCTTGATGTACTCCTTTTCCTATTTGGAACCAGTCTCTTGTTCCATGTCCAGTTCTAACTGTTGCTTCCTGACTGAGGATAGATGACTGTTAATATTATGTATAGGTAGGATAATTTAATAAGCTTCTAAATAGTGATGGACAGGGAGGCCTGGCGTGCTGTGATTCATGGGGTCACAAAGAGTCGGACACGACTGAGCGACTGAACTGAACTGAACTGAAAGCAATACATATTTTGTAATTCCCCAGTTAAGACTTTTTTTTTGCAGCATATAAATGTTCCCAAGGAATAAATCAAGCAGCTTAGCAAACTGCTTGACTCTTACAAAGAATATACTGAGAGTGACTCTATTCACTGATGTTAGCCATTGTAACAGACATAAGGTGATATCTCATTGTGGCTTTAATTTGAATTTCCCTGATGAATAGTAATATTGGTAATACTGAACATCTTTTCATATATCTGATGACCACTTAATGTCATCTTTGGAAAAAAATCTATTCAGACATTCTGTCCATTTTAAAAATAACATTATTTTTTGCTATTAAGTTATATGTGAGATAATTTATATTTTGAATATTCAATTCACCCTTATTCAATAAGGTGATTTACAAATATTTCCCCCCCACTCATAGGCTATCTTTTCATTCTGTTGATTGTTGCTTTCGTTGTGCAAAAGCTTCTTAGTCTGATACACCCCTATTTATTGATTTTTGTTTTTCTTATTTATGCTTTTGATGTCATCAAAAAAATCACTGCCAAGACCAATGTCAAGATTCCCCCTATTTTCTTTACTAAGAATTTTACATTTAAATTTATTTTTATATCAATTTCTAGTTAGTTTTTATGGGTGCTATAAGATAGGAGTTTAATTCTTCTTTACATGATTTATCTAATTCTCCCAGCACCATTTCTTGAAGAGAATTTCCTTTCCCCACTGAATATTCCCAGCACCATTGTCAAGGGCTTATTATTTGGCTCTCAATTCTTTTCTATCTGTCTAAGTGTCTGCTTTTATGCCAGTACTATGCCCACTTGACCACTGCAGCTTTATTTAAAATAGATTTGAATAATAAAGTATATATGATGCTTTCAGCTTTGTTCTTCTTTCTAAGCATTGCTTTGGCTATTCATGATCTTTGGTTGCTCTACACGAATTTTAGAACCTTTTTCTATGAAAAAATGTTATTGGAATTTTAAAAGATACTACATTTAATCTATAGATGACTTTAGTTAGTATGGATATTGTAACATTAATTCCTCTGATGCATGAACATGGGATATCTTCACATTTATTTGTGTCTTCATTTAACTGTCATAGTTTTCAGTGTACAGATATTTCACTTCCTTGATTAAATTTGTTCCTAAGTATTTCATTATTTTTGATGCTGTGGTAAATTAGATTTACTTTGCTTCATTTTCAAATATTTTGTTGTTAGTGTATTGATTTTTGTATGTTGCTTTTATATCTTGTAACTTTAATAAAGGCTTCCCTATGGGGTCCATGGTAAAGAATCCACCTGCTAATGCAAGAGATGTAAGTTCAATCCCTTGGTCAGGAAGATCTCCTGGAGAAGGAAATAGCAACCCATTTCAATATTCTTGCCTGGAAAATCCCATGGAGAGAGGAGTCTGGCAGCCTACAGTCCATGGGGTCACAAAGGAATTGGAAATGACTGAGCAATTAAACAACAACTGTAATGAATGTTGACTAGTTTGAACATATTTTTTAATGGAATCTTTGGGATTTTCCAAATATATTAGACCATATGAAATCCCACTGGCCTTCAAAGTCAAATTCCCTGGGGGTTCTCAGTCCCTTTACCAGATCCCCAGGTTGGGAAATCTGCTGTGGGCCCTAGATGTGCTGTTAACAGTGCAAAAACTTCTTTGGTATAACTGTTCTCCAATTTGTGGGTCACCTACTTGGTGGCTCTATAGTGGGGCTAATAGTGACCTTCTCAAAGAGGACTTATGCCACATGCTGCCTCTCCCAGGACCGCTGCTGCCTGAGCCCCTGTCCCCATGGCAGGGTGCTGCTGACCCATGCATCCACAAAAGACACTCAAAGACTCAAAGGCAGGCCCAGCTCAATCCCTTGTGGAGGTCGCTGCTCCTTTCCCTGGGTTCTGGTGTGTACAAGGTTTTGTTTGCACCCTCTGAGTGACTCTGGCAGGTATGAGGTCTGACTTTAAAACATGACCGCACTCCCCATCATCCTACTATGGCTTCTCTTGGCTGGATACTCAGCAGTGGCCACAGGACGGGAAAAGGTCAGTTTTCACTCAAATCCCAAAGAAGGGCAATGCCAAAGAATATTCAAACTAACACACAATTGCACTCATTTCACATGCTAGCAAGGTAATGCTCAAATCCTCCAAGCTAAGCTTCAACAGTATATGAACCGAGAACTTCCAGGTGTACAAGCTGGATTTAGAAAAGGCAGAGGAACCAGAGAGCAAAATTGCCAAAATCCACTGGATCATAGAAAAAGTCAGAAAACTCCAGAAAAACATCTACATCTGCTTTATTGACTGTGTCCAAGCCTTTGACTGTGTGGATGACAACAAATTGTGGAAAATTCTTAAAGAGATGGGAATACCAGAACACCTGACCTGCTTACTGAGAAATCTGTATGCAGGTCAAGAAGCAACAGTTAGAACTGGACATGGAACAACAGACTGGTTCCAAATTGGGGAAAGAGTACATCAAGGCTATATATTGTCACCCTGCTTATTTAACTTCTTTGCAGTGTACATCATGTGAAATGCTGGGCTGGATGACCCATAAGCTGGAATCATAAACTGCTGGGAGAAATATCAATAAACTCAGATATCCAGATGATACCATTCTAATGGCAGAAAGTAAAGAGGCACTAAAGAGCCTCTTGATGAGGATGAAAGAGACCTTGATGCTGGGAAAGACTGAAGCAGAAAGAGAAGGGGACAACAGAGGATGAGATGGTTGGATGGCTTACTGACTCAACGACATGAGCATGAGCAAGGTCAGAGGAACCAGAGATCAAATTGCCAACATCTGCTGGATCATGGAAAAAGCAAGAGAGTTCCAGAAAAACATCTATTTCAGCTTTGTTGACTATGCCAAAGCCTTTGACTGTGTGGATCACAATAAACTGTGGAAAAATCTGAGATGGGAATACCAGACCACCTGACCTGCCTCTTGAGAAATCTGTATGCAGGTCAGGAAGCAACAGTTAGAACTGGACATGGAACAACAGACTGCTTCCAAACAGGAAAAGGAGTACATCAAGGCTGTCTATTGTCACCCTGCTTATTTAACTTCTATGCAGAGTACATCATGAGAAACTCTGGACTGGAAGAAACACAAGCTGGAATCAAGATTGCCGGGAGAAATATCAATAACCTCAGATATGCAGATGACACCACCCCTATGGCAGAGAGTGAAGAGGAACTAAAAAGCCTCTTGAGGAAAGTGAAAGAGGAGAGTGAAAAAGTTGGCTTAAAGCTCAATATTCAGAAAATGAAGATCGTGGCATCTGGTCCCATCACTTCATGGGAAATAGATGGGGAAACAGTGGAAACAGTGTCAGACTTTGCTTTTTGGTGCTCCAAGATCACTGCAGATGGTGACTGCAGCCATGAAATTAAAAGATGCTTACTCCTTGGAAGGAAAGTTATGACCAACCTAGATAACATATTCAAAAGCAGAGACATTACTTTGCTGACTAAGGTCCATCTAGTCAAGGCTATGGTTTTTCCAGTAGTCACGTATGGATGTGAGAGTTGGACTGTGAAGAAGGCTGAGCGCCAAAGAATTGATGCTTTTGAACTGTGATGTTGAAGAAGACTCTTGAGAGTCCCTTGGATTGCAAGGAGATCCAACCAGTCCATTCTGAAGGAGATCAGCCCTGGGATTTCTTTGGATGGAATGATGCTAAAGCTGAAACTTCAGTACTTTGGCCACCTCATGTGAAGATTCACTCACTGGAAAAGACTTTGATGCTGGGAGGGATTGGGGGCAGGAGGAGAAGGGGACGACAGAGGATGAGATGGCTGGATGGAATCACTGACTCATTGGACGTGAGTCTGAGTGAACTCTGGGAGTTGGTGATGGACAGGGAGGCCTGGCGTGCTGTGATTCATGGGGTCGCAAAGAGTCAGACACGACTCAGCAAGTGAACTGAAAGGACAGGGGAACCTGGAACGTTACAGTCCATGGGGTCGCAAAGAGTTGGACATGAATGACTGAATAGCAAAGATAAGAAAATATCCTCTAAAAAGTGAGGAGATTTTACTTCTTGATTTATGTGTCTTTTATTTCTTTTTCTTGTTTAATTGCTCAGTCTAGGTTGTCTGGTACTATGTTGACTAAGAGTGATGACGGTAGGCATTCTTGTCTTGTTTTTGATCTTAGCTTTCATCCTGTCACCATTGTGTACAGTGTTAGCTGTGGGCTTGTCATATGTGGCCTTCATTATATTGAAGCATGTCCTTTCTATGCTCAATTTGTTGAGAGTTTTTAATATAAATGGATGTTGAATTTTATTAAATGCTTTTTATGCATCTACTGAAATGATCATATGATTTTTACATTTCATTCTATCAATGTGGTATATTAATTGACAAATATAATGAACTATCTTTTTATGATAGGGATAAATCTCACTTAATCACAGTCTATGAACTTTAAATTTCCTGTTGATTTCAGTTTAATTTTTGTGAGAATTTCTGCATCTATATTCATCTATTTAGCCTTTACATATTTCTCTTTTCTTATAGGGTCCTTATCCTGTAGCAGAGTAATGCTGACCTTATAAAATGAGTTTGGGAGAGTTCTCTCTTCTCTACATTTTTGGAAGAGTTTAAGATGAATTGGTATTCATCTTCTTTTAACATTATAGAACTCAGCAGTGAAATATCCAGTCCTGGGCTTTTAATTGTTGGGAGCCTTTTCATTACTAATTCAATCTCCATAGTGATTATTGCTACATTCAGATTTTCTGTTTCTTCCTGACTGAGTCTAGAAGGTTGGATCAGTAAAACTCCAGAATCAAAGCATGATACATAGCAGAGGGATGAACCTAAAGATAAATGCATGTCTACACAATGCATGGTGACACCCCTCTGCTCTCTTCCTCTGCATATTTATCAGGATTATTTCTGGATGGTAGACAGACCAAATGTAAAAACATAATGACAGTTCAGGACTTCCCAGTGGAGTAATAGCTTCTCTTACTAATTATCGTATAAAATTCTTTATTCTATGAGACCTATCCAGAAAATGCCTCCAATTTCCTCCTGAGTGTCTCATTTTTAATTATAGTTATCCAGGAGAAGGTTACCACTCCAGTATTTTTGCCTGGAAAATCCCATGGACAGAAGAGCCTGGTGGGCTATAGGCCACTTGGTTGCAGAGTCGGATATGACTGAGCATGCACACACATCCAAGGATCACCATATATATGCCCATACCAATAGCAAAAATAACTCAGAAGAAACAGGCAGAACTTTTAGGTGGAAATTTCAAATAGATCTTAAGATATTAAAACAGAAAATGCATTCTTGAAAAAAAAATCAAAATGCTATGCAAAAGGGGCATTCAGAAAACAAAAAGAACCATATTATCTGGCCCATGAGGTATGAAGTTATTGGTAACATGTGACTTCTTGTCACTGCTTAAAAGATAGGAATCCTCCATTTCCTCTTCACCTCTTCTTGCTAGTCTGCATGTGCTCAAGGGGCTGTCCCAACCATGGTAAACAATAAAATAGAAGCCATGTGAGGAAAGTGATAGGGAAATAAGAGTGGATAAAATAAATACCTAATACGGTAGACCTATCATACCAACCCTCAAATGACAGTTTAGACAGGTATCTAAAGAGAGAAATATTTCTCTTTGATTTAAGGCACTATTATTCAGAGTCTTTCTATAGCAACCAAATCTGATAATGAGTACATAGTTTATTTTTTTTTGATAAGCACACTGATAACACAAAGAAAAAAACAGGAGGTGGGAAATTATTAAAATAATATTGAGAGCATATCCAAGTGAATGTCATAAAACTAATAGCAAATACCTGCATTTTTGACAAAAATATCAGTTGATTCAATATTTTAACCAAAATATATATAATCAGTGTTAACCAAAATATCAAAGGATATAAATACCATTTAAGGGAGCAAGGTCTCAAAATGTTTACCTTTATTCATTATTTTTTTTTTCCCCAAGAAGCTACTGGAGAGTATGTTTCACAAAAATTATAAAAGTTAACCATGAAATGGAAATAATGTGGAAACCAGGAAACAAGTATTCACGATATGAAGAAGGCATAAGACTTCCCATTAGCATGGTAAAAATAAGTTCCATGACAACAGCTGTTTCGTGGGTCTAAAAATCAACCCACTTAAACAGCAAGTAGAAGGCAAGAGTGTTTCAGGAACAGTGAGTTTTTTCAGGAACAGTGAGTTTAAGGAAAAAAGAATAGAATTGGTAGTTCAGCTAACTACATATTTGAACATTTTGAGAAGAGTTTTATAGTTCTCTTAGAAAGTCTGGGTTAATCAATCAGCAACAGGTAGAAAGACAATGCACCCACACCCAAATGAGGTAATTATTAGCACCAAGAAAACCAAAAGGTTGTCCTAAAAGGGAAATGTAATCACAGTAAATGATGGGAATCACTTTAATGAACATTTATACCCATAAAAATGCAATCACTAAATACTGCACCAGAAGTTGAGACACAAGAGGATTGGGAAGAGTATAAGGTGAGAGAAATGGGTAGGAGGACATTGAATAAGAAGGTTATATTCTCATCTCTCATGGTAGGCAGTCAACTGTTTTATAAATAGAAATACCCAGAAATGGCAATAGGCTATAACAGTAATCAGAAATACAATGAAACATGCAAGAAGAAACAGATGAATGAATTGCATAGGTGTGCCTCTGGAGAGTAAAAATCGTAGATATGAAGGGGTGAAGCAGAAACTGCTGTCCTCAATTACAGTACTATTTTTATAAACAAAACTTATGTATTTAAAAAATGGATTAAAAAAAAAAACACCCTAATCTTCATATACTTCTTGCCTTCTGCCCCGTAAAAGTCTCCAAGGCAAAGAAATGCACTCTTCACTTGCTTTGAAATAGAAGAAAGAACAAGCCAGGAAAACTGCATGTAAAGTCAGTTGTAATTTGCCTACAGCACTTCAGTTTGGATCATTGCCAGTGTAACACAGAGCAAATAAAGAAGTATTATTTTCTGGTTGCCTGAGTTCTTGCCACCTCCATTTCCCCCCAATCACCTATTTCAGTAAGAAGAGGGTACTGAAGTGAGGCAGGATCTTAGATTTACTAACCAAATGTATTCAGCAGACTAAGTGTATTTCTAATTTCTTATCCAAAATCCAAATAAGAAATGTACATTTCATATTAATTTTTGGAGGGATAAGACTAGTCTCAATAGAAATGATAAGGAATTTAAAAGTATTTATATTTTTATATCTTAAAAAATTTAATTACATTGAATGATAATAAACAGCTCTCTGAGGTTAATAAAAGCATGCATAAATGTTTCTACAAATTTTAATAACTGTTGTCTTTTTGTGCAATGTGATTAGGAATAATGTATACCTTTGCTTTTTCTCTTTGCTTGCTTGCTTCCTTCCTCTTCTCTTTCCTTCTCTTTTTAGACCATTTCTATTAGAGAATAATTTTCTTTATCCTCTCCAGAAATACTAGATTACAGGCATATTGCTTTTAAACAACAAGAGCAAACCTCATCAGTTTAAGAATGGAGAGTGCATCATATAATGAGTTTATGTCTGTATCTCTGTTACCAAATGTATCTAAAGTGACATCTCAGGCCCCTGTTAATGAGATTGTCTTATGTAAGGGAATCTGGTAATGGGATCATAACAAATCCAATTATTTAGAGATAATGTTAACACAAATCAAATTAATTAATGTTCAGTTTGCCCTTGACAAACAAAAAAATTAAAAGAGTTAACCAGAAACATGGGGTGATACTAGTGATGAAATATCATATTTTAGGATCAAAGTCTAGACTTTGTAAATTGCGAAGTTGATAGAACAAAAGTAGCTGTGCTTTTGAAAAAGACATTTCAAAGAAAAATGTTTTCAAGCCCATCAACAACTGATTCTCCTTGATCATCCGAAGCTACATTAGGCAGTTCATTTGTACTTCCAGAAATTACAAGTAGTATTCTATTTTCTAAAGTGCTCTTCTTCTACATACAATGTGTTTCTCCTTCAAAAACTACTAAAAAGTCATACCTTATATGCAGCATCCTTAGCCTAAATTTCAGTTGTTCTATGATAGCCATCACTACCTTTATTTAAATGCACACATAGATGTTGATACATTTGTTTATAGAATAACTGTTCTACTGATAATGGAAATGCACATTATACACTAATCATGTGACCTTGTGAGAAAAATATTTAGGTAGAAGTTCTTAGATAATTTTTCACATCATATAGAAATAAGTTGAGATACAGTGTTAAGAGAATATATTGCTATGAATTATATTTTACTAAAGAACTGATTATGATTAATGTATACATAAAAATGAAAATATATTTAAAACATAGACTGAATTGCTTCTGATTCTATGTGTTACATTAGCAATATTATATTACATATTTAACTACTATTATATACATCTCTGTCTAATGCAAGCATGAAAGAGAAAAATGAATATTTTGTTCATATGTCATAAAATTGTTATTTTACTAACTCATTCCATCATTTTTTGAGAATGGTTTCTTCTAAATGGAGAAAGCATAGACATAGAGCATTACACAGACAAAATTCCTATTCTCAAGGAACTCACTTATATTTATTTTGATGGAAAAACAAATAAAACTGGACACTTAAACATAGAAATAGGAAAGCAAACTAATAATTGGACAAGGTATTTTCAGGTAGTGATGAGTGCAATGAAAAACTATGAGTAATGATGGAGAACATGTACACTTTGTTGCTAAATTTATCTAAAGAGATTCATATTAGTTGAAATCTGAATGGGTAACTTGGAACTAAGTATTTTAAAATCTGGAGTCCAACCATTTCAGGCAAAGGAAATAACAAATGCTATGACCTTGTAACCAAGCCAGATACTTTTCCCTATAATTCTTTTTCTCCTTTCTCTTTTTTTCCTTCCTTTTAATTGAAACAAACAAACAAACAAACACACCTTCTTCCTGTAAGTTTAAGCAGGACACATATCCACATTTCCCACACTATTACAGCAGACCCTGTGAAATGAGCAACTATGGACTACGAATGGATATAGGTTTAATTCAAAGGTCATGACCTGTAATGATATCATCCATGATTTCTTCTTCCTGTGGGTTGAAACTTGTAAGTGATGCTGATAGCTAGTTTAAGCAATGCAAACAAAGACCAATCTCTAGGAAGCTATGAGATCAGCAAGCTGGTAGGATCCTTTGCCTACCCTAATCTGTTACATGGAACAACAGACTGGTTCCAAATAGGGAAAGGAGTACATCAAAGCTGTATATTGTCACCCTGCTTATTTAACTTATATGCAGAATACATCATCAGATATGCAGATGACAGCACCCTTATGGCAGAAACCAAAGAAGAACTAAAGAGCCTCTTGATGAAAGTGAAAGAGAGAGAAAAAGTTGGCTTACAACTCAACATTCACAAA
The DNA here is from genome assembly GCF_014754425.2 of Oryx dammah. Lineage (NCBI taxonomy): Eukaryota > Metazoa > Chordata > Mammalia > Artiodactyla > Bovidae > Oryx > Oryx dammah. The sequence goes on from NW_024070191.1 coordinate 9,213,517, forward strand.
ACTAAGATCATGGCATCTGGTCCCATCACTTCATGGCAAATAGATGGGGAAACAACGGAAACAGTGACAGACTTTATTTTGGGGAGCTTCAAAATCACTGCAGATAGTGATTACAGTCATGAAATTAAAACACGCTTGCTCCTTGGAAGAAAAGTTATGACCAACCTAGACAGCATAATATAAAGCAGAGGCATTACTTTGCCAACAAAGGTCCGTCTAATCAAAGCTACGGTTTTCCCAGTAGTCATGTATGGATGTGAGAGTTGGACTATAAAGAAAACTGAGCACCAAAGAATTGATGCTTTTGAACTGTGGTGTTTGTTGGAGAAGACTTTTGAGAGTCCCTTGGACTGCAAGGAGATCAAACCAGTCCAACCTAAAGGAGATCAGTCCTGAATATTCATTGGAAGGACTGATGCTGAAGCTGAAACTCCAATACTTTGAGCACCTGATGGGATGAGCTGACTCATCTGAAAAGCCCCTGATGCTGGGAACGATTGATGGCAGGAGGAGAAGGGACAACAGAGGATGAAATGGCTGGATGGCATCACCGACTCAATGGACATGAGTTTGAGTAAACTCCAGTAGTTGGCCATGGATAGGGAGGCCTGGCATGCTGTAGACCATGGGGTCACAAAGAGTCGGGGAGGACAGAGCAACTGAGCTGAACTGAATCTGTTACATGAGAGAGAAATTAATTTCTATTTGATGTGAATCACTGAATGTTTTATTTTTTCCATCAGTTTGGCCTGAACTACCCATTACTTCTTCTAGAAAGGAATAAACGGTGGTGTGTATAAGAAAATGCTAGAAAACAAGTAGTCGTGAAATAGTAAGCCTGAAGAAAGGTGGCAATAAATTTTTTTTGATAATTAGACTGTGATCAATTACCAATGGCCTTATCAGTCCTTTCAATTACCTTTAATATGAAAATTTTCACAGGAAAGTAAATTAATTTGGCTTTCTTTTTTAAAAGAGAATTTTGTTGCAAGCAAAATTGATTCCAGTGGATCAAATGCAAACAGAAACACAGTAACAAAACTATTTAAATCATCTAGTTGAGAGACTGAGAAAGGTGGGCTCCATGCAAAGTCTGAAAAGCATTTAGTTATATATTTGATATATGTAATTACTGGTAATAATATCCAAATACTCATTAAACATGTAATCATTAAAGACTGCCTGTGTTTCACTAGCATGTCAAAAACTGGATAAATAATGATGAATGAGACATGATCCCTAAGTTTATTGTTGACTATAAATAATATGTTATAGATATATAATTTGAAATTGGAATAAGTGCTACAAAGAGATACAGGGTAGGATGTTTGGGGGATGAAAATAGAATTCACTTAATTTTAATTATGCCTCACTAAGGAAACACTTGACCTAATATGTAAAATATAAACAGTGATTACCACAGCAAAGGGTTGTGGAGAACTCTGGGTAGAGGAATGAACAAATGGTGTGCCGTGGGAACAAGTGTAACAATACGTGACATGTAATGGGAAAGAGCTGTAAGGACATAATATGATAAAAACAACATCTTTAGTACATACCCAATAAATTAAATTTACTTAAACAATGTATAAAATATTAAAGAATATGCCTATAGGATATTAGTATAGCCAGAATGTCTTAGAAGTCAGGAAGACAATATTTTGAGTAGATATCATTAGCAAATACAACTTTGCTTTCTCTATAGAATGACAATTACAGCACAAAATTTGAATACATTATGATGAGCAGATTTACCCTGAAATTTCTCCAATCTCTTATATGTTTCCACATAACTTGTCTTATTGGTGGATCTAATTAATGATACCTTTCAACTAAAATTATGACCTATTTCACTGCTCAGTTCAGTTCAGTAGCTCAGTTGTGTCCAACTCTTTACTGCTAAGTGTCATTAAATTATGAAATATCTCCTAATAATTCCTAGGAATGTTTTTCTTCCAAATTTCTAATTTTCCTTTGTACCCTTGGACCTCATCTGCCATTGAAAAAAGGCTGTGCATTCGTTCTGTGTATGGAAGGATTAAAATCATTTTATTTTATTTTGGTTTTTATTTTTTTATTTTTTATTTATTTATTTTTTATATAATTTATTTTTTTTTTTTTTTACTTTACAATTTTGTATTGGTTTTGGCATACATTGACATGAATCCACCACGGGTGTACATGCATTCCCAAACATGAACCCCCCTCCCAGCTCCTTCCCACAACATCTCTCTGGGTCATCCCGGCGTACCAGCCCCAAGCGTGCCATATCCTGCATCGGACATAGACTGGCAATTCGATTCTTACATGATATTATACATGTTTCAATGTCATTCTCCCAAATCATCTCACCCTCTCCCTCTCCCACTGAGTCCAAAAGTCCGTTATACACATCTGTGTCTTTTTTGCTGTCCTGCATACAGGGTCATCATTGCCATCTTTCTAAATTCCATATATATGTGTTAGTATGCTGTATTGGTGTTTTTCTTTCTGGCTTACTTCACTCTGTATAATTGGCTCCAGTTTCATCCATCTCATCAGAACTGATTTGAATGTATTCTTTTTAACGGCTGAGTAATACTCCATTGTGTATATGTACCACGGCTTTCTTATCCATTCATCTGCTGATGGACATCTAGGTTGTTTCCATGTCCTGGCTATTATAAACAGTGCTGCGATGAACATTGGGGTACATGTGTCTCTTTCAATTCTGGTTTCCTCGGTGTGTATGCCCAGCAGTGGGATTGCTGGGTCATAAGGCAGTTCTATTTGCAATTTTTAAAGGAATCTCCACACTGTACTCCATAGTGGCTGTACTAGTTTGCATTCCCACCAACAGTGTAGGAGGGTTCCCTTCTCTCCACACCCTCTCCAGCATTTATTGCTTGCAGATTTTTGGATCACAGACATTCTGACTGGTGTGAAGTGGTACCTCATTGTGGTTTTGATTTGCATTTCTCTGATAATGAGTGATGTTGAGCATCTTTTCATGTGTTTGTTAGCCATCTGTATGTCTTCTTTGGAGAAATGTCTATTTAGTTCTTTGGCCCATTTTTTGATTGGGTCATTTATTTTTCTGGAATTGAGCTGTAGGAGTTGCTTGTATATTTTTGAGATTAGTTGTTTGTCAGTTGCTTCATTTGCTATTATTTTCTCCCATTCGGAAGGCTGTCTTTTCACTTTGCTTATATTTTCCTTTGTTGTGCAGAAGCTTTTAATTTTAATTAGGTCCCATTTGTTTATTTTTGCTTTTATTTCCAGAATTCTGGGAGGTGGATCATAGAGGATCCTGCTGTGATTTATGTCGGAGAGTGTTTTGCCTATGTTCTCCTCTAGGAGTTTTATAGTTTCTGGTCTTACATTTAGATCTTTAATCCATTTTGAGTTTATCTTTGTGTGCGGTGTTAGAAAGTGATCTAGTTTCATTCTTTTACAGGTGGTTGACCAGTTTTCCCAGCACCACTTGTTAAAGAGATTGTCTTTACTCCATTGTATATTCTTGCCTCCTTTGTCAAAGATAAAGTGTCCATCGTTTTAAAAAACACCAAAGATATGAGGCAGATTAGCAAGTTTGAATGTCCAATTCACATCTCTAAAGAGTTGGGATCAAACTGGATTTTTCAGAAACACCGAAGTTTGTTCTGTACTTGAAGACTCACAACTGACCTTTTCCCCTTGAAAAACATCATACTTTAGTTAGAATTAACATTTGTTTTAAATCAGTTTTATGCTATTACCTAATAGGAGAAACATTGATTTTAATAATGTAACGTATTTAGTTTATGTGACTAATTTTTTCATGCCACATCTTTACTAAATAAGAAAGTAGTGTTTGATTTACATGTTGGTGTGATGATAGTCTTAATTTGGTACAAGCTATTGCTATTAAAACGTATCCTTACACATAACTTAAAGTCCAATTCACATCTCACCCCTCTTAGTTATACAGCTCACTGACTTTGGGGAGGGGGGTGGGAGGGGGGTTCATGTTTGGGAACGCATGTACACCTGTGGTGGATTCATGTCAATGTATGCCAAAACCAATACAGAATTGTAAAGTAAAAATTTAAAAAATAAATAAATAAATAAATTTTAAAAAAAATAAAAAAATAAAAGAATCTCTTACTCTATATAACCATTATGGTAAAATAATGAATTTTTTGTTGCTGTTCAGTGGGTATGTCCTATCTGACTCTTTTTTGACCTCGTGGACTATAGGCTACCAGCTCTTCATGGCATTTTCCAGGCAAGAATATTGGAGTAGGTAGCCATTTACTATTCCAGGGGATCTTCCCCACCTAGGGATCAAACCTGAGTCTCCTGCATTGCAGGTGGATTATTTACCACTGAATCACCAGAGAAGCCCAAAGTAATGAAGACAAATACCTATATTCACAACATGTGTACATTTAAGCTACAATTTAAAAGACATTTTACTGGCTTTACTTGCTAAAAATTGTTCTTTCATATTTTTGTCCATCTCCTGACTATGCCCAGGTATAGTGCTATTGCAAAGTATCTCATGAACTTCCTTCTTACAGCAGATTCACCCGACATTTCTAATCATCATGCTCAGTACTGTTTTTCACAAATGTCAGGGCAAAGGTATATATATGTTTACATGTTAATATGTTGGTCTGAGAAAATCAAAGTGCTACTTTACAAGAACAAAGCACTGCAAAACTCTAACGTTTATACATAAAGTACTATACAACTGCTTCTGCCAACTTTTTTATTCAAGTCTTTTAATAATCCTCTTATTGTTAATTTATTTTGTTTAATATTTTGGGTGTAAGGACTGATTATATTTGGATGATTTCATTTCTTCACTAGCCAGAAGAAAGAAAGAAAGTGAAGTCGCTCAGTCGTGTACGACTCTTTGTGACCCCATGGAGTATAGCCTACCAGGTTCCTCCATCCATGGGGTTTTCCAGGCAAGAGTACTGGAGTGGGTTGCCATTTCCTTCTTCAGGAGATCTTCCCGACTGAGAGACTGAACCCGGGTCACTAGCCAGTAAATCTCTGCAAATAACACGTTAGATTTCATGCTCTAGCAAGTTTTAGCAAGAAAACTGAGCTCTATACTAATGAAGCCAGAACAGATAATTTCAGAGTTCTTTCCAACACTGCCATTTGGTTTAACAACATTACTATTTAGTTAATAATATTGCATGGAAGAATTATATCTTTTCAGGAAAAAAAAATTTCTAGTGAAGCTTGTGTCACCATCTCCAAACTGAGGCTAAAATACACATTTCAATTTCCTCTTTAATAATGTTAACTGATAAAATTTTAAAATATATTTTATTAAAATTTCTTATTAAACTAGTATTTCTTACAAAACATGATTAGCAGAATACCACCATTTTATATGTAATTTAGAAACATCGGAGAGTGGAGAAGCTTCAGTGTATATCTACTTATCATAATGTATTTAACTAGTGTGATGATGGTTGTTCTATTCAAATTAGGTCACTTTCCTCTGAAAATTTTCTTATTTAATGTAATTGAAATGATTGACAAGGTCATTCATAAGTTTAACTTACCTTCAATGTGCTTTCAACAATCAACAGGTACTTTTTTGTAACTATTTTATTTTTATGCCACACTTATTTTGATGTATCTATTGAAATACATTTTTATCTCTGTTAAATCTAATAATTTATGACATGTTTTATATGTTTTATGTTCATTGTTTAGAATTTCATTTTTACTGGATTTTTCAAAAGTATTTGCTTATGACACACTGGGGGAAATAGTCCTTTAGAAGGTCAGTTTTCATTCCAATTCCAAAGAAAGGCAATGCCAAAGAATTCTCAAACTACCGCACAATTACACTCATCTCACATGCTAGTAAAGTAATGCTCAAAATGCTCCAAGCCAGGTTTCAGCAATGTGTGAACCGTGAACTCCCTGATGTTCAAGCTGGTTTTAGAAAAGGCAGAGGAATCAGAGATCAAATTGCTAACATCCACTGGATCATGGAAAAAGCAAGAGAGTTCGAGAAAAGCATCTATTTCTGCTTTATTGACTATGCCAAAGCCTTTGACTGTGTGGATCATAATAAACTGTGAAAAATTCTGAAAGAGATGGGAATACCAGACCACCTGACCTGCCTCTTGAAAAATCTGTATGCAGGTCAGGAAGCAACAGTTAGAACTGGACATGGAACAATAGACTGGTTCCAAATAGGAAAAGGAGTATGTCAAGGCTGTATATTGTCACCCTGCTTATTTAACTTCTATTCAGAGTACATCATGAGAAACGCTGGGCTGGAAGAAACACAAGCTGGAATCAAGATTGCCGGGAGAAATATCAATAGCCTCAGATATGCAGATGACACCACCCTTGTGGCAGAAAGTGAAGAGGAACTAAAAAGCCTCTTGATGAAAGTAAAAGAGGAGAGCGAAAAAGTTGGCTTAAAGCTCAACATTCAGAAAACAAAGATCATGGCATCTGGTCCCATCACTTCATGGGAAATAGATGGGGAAACCGTGCAAACAGTGTCAGACTTTGCTTTTTGGTTCTCCAAAATCACTGCAGATGGTGACTGCAGCCATGAAATTAAAAGACACTTACTCCTTGGAAGTAAAGTTGTGACCAACCTAGATAGTATATTAAAAAGCAGAGACATTACTTTGCTGACTAAGGTCTGTCTAGTCAAGGTTATGGTTTTTCCTGTGGTCATGTATGGATGTGAGAGTTCGACTGTGAAGAAGGCTGAGTGCTGAAGAATTGATGCTTTTGAACTGTGGTGTTGGAGAAGACTCTTGCAAGTCCCTTGGACTGCAAGGAGATCCAACTGGTCCATTCTGAAGGAGATCAACCCTGGGATTTCTTTGGAAGGAATGATGCTAAAGCTGAAGCTCCAGTACTTTGGCCACCTCATGCGAAGAGTTGACTCATTGGAAAAGACTCTGATGCTGGGAGGGACTGGGGGCAGGAGAAGGGGACGACCGAAGATGAGATGGCTGGATGGCATCACGGACTCGATGGACCTGAGTCTGAGTGAACTCCGGGAGATGGTGATGGACAGGGAGGCCTGGTGTGCTGCGATTCATAGGGTCGCAAAGAGTCAGACACGACTGAGCGACTGAACTGAACTGATATATGGTTTTAGGAGCATTAAAATAGTTTATATTCCTACTCTACTTTCTTCCTGTAGTTTTAGACTTTCAACACACTTTTGTTTTAAGTTCATTTGTATTTTTCTTTCCCAGATGTAAAGTTCTTCAAGAAATTATATACAACTGTTTCTGGATCATAGTAGATGCCTTATACATAGTATAAAAATCAGTAAGTAAATAATTATGGTATTTATAACAGCACACTCATTCATACAGTATAAACCCTTCAACACACTATTCCTGTTCTTAAACTAAGTAATAATAAATATATTCTAATACTTGATAATAATAGAACTGACAGGAAAGTCACTGGATCACAGTAATTTATATATATACGTAAAATGATTCTCCAAAATACCAATAGTGTTTATCATGATAACTTCTGGTTACTATGATTTTCGGTGACTTATTTTGTTCCTAGGGCTCTGCTGTATACATATATATTCCTGTTATTCTGTAAAATACAGGTGATAATCTAGCAATAATTAGTCTAGACTCAGGGCTTCCCAGGTGGCACAAGTGGTTAAAGAACCCCCTGCCAATGTTTCTTCTGAAACATAAGAGATGCAGTTTCAATCCCTCAGTTGGGAAGATCCCTTGGAGGAGGTCATGGCAACCCACTCCAGTATTCTTCCCAGGAGAATCCCATGTATAGAGGAGCCCAGTGGGCTACAGCCCATAGAGTTGCAAAGAGTTGGACACAATTAAGCAACTTAGTATGCACGTGCTCTAAATTCAATGCAATATAATCAGTGTCCACTTAAACTTCACAGTTATCTTTATGTTGTATATATTTTATTTAAGTCAGTAATTATTTAAGATATTAGTAAGATACAAGTGTAGGTTTCTCAAGTGGTTTGTGTAAGAAACCCAATTAAATAAAACAACAAAAATTATAATTTTTAATTCATTGCTTATTCAACAAATATTTACTGATTACCTATTATATGTCAGGAATGTCAAAAGTATTACATATGTAGCAAATAAGTAAAACAGGCATAAATCTTTGCCCATATATGCCTTATTTTCTAGGTAGAAGAAAAGAGGCCAACACTCACAGTAATTCTTTCCAAAATGATCAGATAAAGGACAAGCATGTTCACATAACACATTTAGATAATCATCTTGCTGCATATGTTCATTTCACCATTTTAAATATCAGCTTCTTTGGTCTCTAATATACAAAAATAGCAAACTGTCATTTGAAGTATATCTTTCTTCACAGTTACAATTATTCCTCTACCATGCAGGTAAAATTCTCTACAGCACATTTCTCAAAATAGAAAATACTGCATTGAGTTTATCTACCATCTCATCCATTATACTTATGTAGTATTTAAAGAAAAAAAATTCATATACAATGTCCACAGAAGGTAAGTATGTATACCTTTTAAAAATTCAAGAAATGGAATTATTATAACCTTAACAAAGGATTCATCAGTGTTATATATTCCAACTAGTTTATTCATTTCATATCCTAGTACTTTTCTCCCCACAGATGCTACTTTATTGTGTTAAAGTAGTTAATTTATAAAACTGTCATCAACATAGTGCAAATTAATGATTCCAACAAAGCACATTTGTGATATCTTAGGTATGTGACAGGCAATTAAAAAAAATTGTATTGATTTGTCTAAAATGTTAAATGACATAACAGCCATACAGTAAAGTATTGAATAATTTAAGTAAATCAATGTTTTCTGAATTTTGTAGGAGTAAAAACTATCTTGGGTGCTAAGGTAAATCAATATAATAAAACAAAAATGAAGTGGTTTATAATGATGAATGCATGGGTTGATAATAACCAGAGGTAGAATCTCATTTAGCCATTGTAACAAACTACTTCCAGGCATCTTTTGTGCACTATTCCCATCAGAAAATATGGTATTATATAGTGAATTGATTTTAGCACTTAAATAGCTTTTCATTAGCAAGACACCTAGTCTCAGTATAAACTAAACCTTTCACTGAGTGTCATTAGTTATGGCTTGATTTAGAATGATAATACATATTTACTACCATTAGAGCTATTTTATGTGCTTTATGTGGTTTGTAAATAACATTATATTTAAGAAGACATGAGAAATGTTCATTTGTTGTGCTCCTATATATTTGTAGAATTTAGGATTTAGCATTTTAGTGCTTTTACTGATCTCTCTTTATTTTCATTCTCAATGGTAAATCCAATGCAAAATATATTTAATTTCTTGTAGCTAGTTCTATATACAATTTTTAGTTTCCCACTTTGTTTACAAAATGAAATGTGGTATTATATGTGTATGAAGGGACATGTTTTTCCTATATTATGTCTTTTGTGGTTTACAAGTTTAAGATATAATGAAATCTTCAGAGCTTTACTACAGGAAAAAAATACTAATGTTACATAAACACAAAGTCGTTCAAAATTCACATTTACCCTGAATTCTTTTCACATTTACCCACAAAGAACAAAAATTAAAACAATGGAAACAGATACAATTATCACTATTAAAAATTTTAACATCAATGTTGTAGCAATGATGAATGTAGATAATTGCTAAAAAAAAAAAAATACTTCACTCCTTATCTTCTTTCTAAAAATACAGACGAAGATCATCCCACAGGAAAGGCCAGAGACACTAGAAAATCACATAGCGCTCATGAAACAGGCCAACAGGAAATGAGAGAGTCAGGCTTCCATAAGATAACAGACCATAGATTTTCAAAATGAAAATTTTGTGGGGAAAAATAAAAATCTTAGTAATGAGCTGGACTGCAAGGGCAAGAATGATAAGAGGCATTCACTGAACAGAAACAGGATAATTTTCCCAGGGGAAAAGGCAATGTTTATAGAGAGAGAAACTTTGAAAGAGGAGCTAATAGATATAGAAAAATAAAAGAATATAAAGGTGTAGAAGGTATAAAACAGAAGACGGGGCAAGAACATTGAAAAGGAGGAAAATGTTAACTCATATTTTTTTTTTTAAGTATACAGAGAAAAGTTACAATATTGACTAAGCTAGACTCTGCTGGAGAGGTCAACGTATCTGCAGTCTTCTCAAGTGATGACTGTTCATGCACCTGAAAAGATCTTGAACCACTGACTCTGGATATAGGATAGATATCTTTCCTGCTCTTCATCAGCTTACTGAAGCCACTTCCTCCCAGACTTCCCTAAAAACTTTAAAACTTTTATCATGACTTTACATTACCAATTATGAAAAAAGTCACTGATGTCACCTCTCAGTACCTGGCTACTTCACCCTTGCACGTGCATGTGTGCTCGGTAATGTCCAACTCTTTGCAACCCAATGGACTGGAGCCTACCCAGCTACTCTGTCCATGGGATTTCCAAACACTGGAGTGGGTTGCCATTTCCTCCTCCAGAGGATTTTCCCAACCCAGAGATCGAACCAATGTCTCCTGTGTCTTCTGCATCGGTAGGCCGATTCTTTACCACTGAGCTGCCTGGGAAGCCCCCGTTCATCCTTATTTATTGATTGTTTCAGCTTCTAATTCACTGTCATTCTCCTTACAAGTCACCTGTCTTAACTTACGATTTCACTATGTTTGCAGATAATGCTTCCAACACCCTAACTATTCACATCCTTGAGTCTTCTCCCCCACTGCTCTTATTCTTTACATAAGAAATTAACCAGATTTCGTCATTTCAAATATCTGCATACCTTTCATGATTTCAGTTTTATGTATCCCATTGTAACCACTGCTGACTGGCACTGGCAATCACATCCTGCAAAATTCAGACTCCAACAACCCCTCGACCCATAGGAACTGCAAATTGTGTTGCATTTCACTGCCTCTCACCCATGTGGTGTTCTCTGGTCCTTTAGTCAGCTTAAAATACTATGGTCAGTCAAAATAACGTTTCTTTCACAAACTTTCCTAATCCTCCTTTTTCTCACTGTTTAAACTCACTTTGCAAAAGCACCATTTTTGGCTGAAACCCAACTGTTGATGTTTAGTCACTAAGTTGTACCTGACTCTTGTGACTCCATGGACTGTAGTCCACCAGACTCCTTTATTCATGGGATTTCCCAGGCAATACTGGAGTGGGTTGCCATTTCCTTCTTCAGGGGATCTTCCTGACCCAGGAATGGAACCTTTGTTTCCTACATTGGCAGATTCTTTACCACAGAGGCACCTAGGAAACTCTAAACCAAACTGTCAGCCTCTGTTTCTGCATGGATAAATCTGATCAGCCTCCCTATAATGAAGGCACAAACCTTTAGGCTACTCAACAGTCATACTTCTCCAGGTCTTCCATTTTATACTCTTCTAGATGCTTCTTTATATCTTTTCTCTCCTTAAATTTCTAGCTCTCTTCTCTTCTCCCTAATGTCAACGAATATCCTGATTTACCCTTTGCTGGGGTTAACTGCAATGTTAGGAAAGATGTTCTACAGACTATCGCAATCACATGTACCCACCTTTCAGGATCTGCACCCCCTGTTCTGCCTCTCCAACTGTTATCTTCATAAACTGCCAATGTTATCATGACAAGTAAACCCTCCCTTTATTTTCTAGGCACAATCATTTTGCCACTTATATACATGGCTCTAGCAGTTTTCTGTTCTCAATGATTTTACATTTTGTGTTGCTTTCTTCTCAGGAGCATAAAAATATATTGCTTTTCACATACTAAGAAACAAAACAATATGAAATGAACAACACCACAAACTTGCTTAACATCATTTCTCCCAAACAGCCACCATGCATGTTATTTTCTCTCCCCTGCAAAATGTTTTCTCATTTCTATTAAATCCACCCAAATATTGGCTCATTCTCACAGACCCACTAAAACATAAGTACAAATTTATTCAAGGAGTATTTCACAACATCTTCTTTGAAAAAAAATTATTAGCTGGTAATTACATAATAAGTAGGTTGAAAGTCTGAAGGAGGAGCACACATGAGGAAGAAGTTTTGACATCAGGGTAATCTGTCTCATTCATCATATAAGGCTAGGATGATAGGGAAACAAATTACTTGATTTATGTCATACATTGAAACCAAGAATAATGACATTTGGGTATTTATTTATTGTACATTGTTTCTTAGGGCTTTTGGAGAAAATATTGTGGGCACATTATGAAAACAAGCTAAGCAGTAACATGAATTCCTCAATTAATTAAATTATACCCAAGTAGGCAGGTGCATATGTATATGTGCATACAGAGACATAAAAAATAGTTCTAAATAGTGATCAATAAATTATCACATGAGGTCAATGATTTAAAATGTGCAACAAGTAATATTTTATATATAAACACATAACCACATCTACAGTGTACACATACACTCCTCTCAGCTGCCACACTGCTCAGTTGCTTTGGGGTTTCCAACGACCTAAGCAGTCTTCCAATGTCTAGAGATTTATTAACGTAAAGCCATCAATCAGGTCCTAGTATCATTTGAGAATGAAAAACATAGTTCCAAATCACATTTATTTACATATAAAGAACACTCTGCTTTTCATATTGGTATAGTCATGGGAAAGAGTGTGATATAATCAGTCATTTTAACTTTGCTCTTTATCTCAAATTATTCAGAGACTCTAACACTTTCTAACTTTGGAACAGAAAATACACTGATTATTTTAATATTAAACATTTGAAAAATGGAAAAAACAAAATAAACATTAATGAAACAATAACTTTATTATTTTTATTCTTATTACAGATGAAAAGAAAGTATAACTTATTAAAATATCTGTGTCTTCCAAAATAGTTTGTGAGTTGGAAATCATCCTGGTAAGTATTCTCATTTTCAAAGCTCTAGTCTTTATTAACATCTGTGTACATTTTTGAGGTTTTTAATGGGGGTGGATTAAGAACACATTTTAAATTTAATTTCTCCCCAAAATCCCATCAAAACTGCAATTACTATGTAAAAAATAGCACACTTCTAACAGCACCAGTTATTGGAATACAGGTATTAGACAGAGATCAGGAAGACAGAAAATGTCTATGGTAATTAATAAAATGACTATCATATATACCATTCAGTCTTTTTATTGAAAGGCACATTGAGTTCCCTGACCTCAACTCAGAGATGTGTTGAAAATTTCAATGAAAAATACATAATTTGAAAAGTAATTTATATGATAAAAGTACATGTCATATACAGAGTAATAAAAATCTAAAAAATACCAAACTTATCATTGACAATATAGCTTGCTAAAATCAGTGTTGACTGGTAAATAAATATTCAAAACTGGTGTAATTTTAGCTTCCTGTGGTCTGAGAGAGACCTTGAAGGACAAACCAAAAAATCCAGTACAAAGAAGGTGAAAGTGTTCAGGTTTAATCTCTATGTCCAGATGGGTGCTCTGTTGGGGTAATTTGAGCAGGAAATTGACAAAAAGCAACAAGACTGAAAGCCTACATTTCTTTTTCATTTCTGAAAATGTATTATTAAAGAGACTATGCCTTAGCCTGCAGAAACCTATGACATCTCTATCCCAAAATGCATCAACAAAAATTGAGTTGCAAATATTCTGTAGATCTCACAGAAAAGGAAAGACCACTCAGCACAACCAAGGTCAATAGACAGTAGAGAATTAAGTAACTTCTCCTAGAAAGCAGTACAGGGATGACAAACAGGCTAACTGGAGGAAACTGTCTCCTCACCTCAGCCAAAAGTCTTCATAATTCTGGCCAAGGAAAATACAATAATACCTATAAGATGGTTGTTTCAGTATCTTTTCCCTTTCTTCAAATTATATGTTGTATTGTAATTACCTATTTCTGACAAATCATTTTATATTTGGTGTGTATGGGGGCAGGGTGTGCAAATAATCTGCCTTGGTTCTTTTTTTTTTTTTTTAAGTTTATATTTTACAAGTATCTGTGATCAGACTACATGGAACTACAATGGACCCTGAAAGAGGAGACCACGTATCAGCCAGAATTCCTGGGGTAGATGATACAAGGAAAAAGAACTTTGTGGATTCTCTGTGTGAATAAAAAAAAAATGTGCAGGTATTTTTTGAACCATAGCAGAGACCCTAGCAGCCCTATAATCTCTTTTTACAATGTAAGTGTGTTTAGCTGGGCAATGATCACCCAGCTAGAGTTTTTCCAACTTTTCTGCAGAAAGGAGTGGCTCTGTGCCTAGGTTCTGACTATTGCAATGTAAATGTTAAAGATCCAATGGGGAAAAGACAGTCTCTCCAATAAGTGGTTGTGGAAAAACTAGTCAACTATGTGTAAAAGAATGAAATTAGAACACTTTCTAACACCATACACAAAAATAAACTCAAAATGGGTTAAAGACCTAAATGTAAGACCAGAAACTATTAAACTCTTAGAGGGAAACATAGGCAGAACACTCTGACATAAATCACAGCAAGATCTTATATGACCCATGTCCTAGATTAATGGAAATAAAAACAAAAAATAAACAAATAGGACCTAGTTTAACTTAAAAGTTTTTGCACAATGAAGGAAACTACAAGCAAGGTGAAAGACAACCCTCAGAATAGGAGAAAATGATAGCAAATGGAACATCTGACAAAAAGTGGGCAGAAGACCTAAACAGACATTTCTCCAAAGAAGACATACAGATGACTAATAAATACATGAAAAGATGCTCAACATCACTCATAATTAGAGAAAAGCAAATCAAAACCACAATGAGGTATCATCTCATATTGGTCAGAATGGCCATCATCAAAGTCTACAAACAATAAATGCTGGAGAGTGTGTGGAGAAAAGGAACCCTCTTACACTGTTGATGGGAATGCAAATTGATACAATCACTATGTTGATTTCTTTAAAAACTAGGAATAAAACCACTATATGACCCAGAAACCTCACTATTGGGCATATACCCTGAGGAAAATAGAGTTGAAAAAGACACATGTACACAGTGTTCACTGAAGCAATATTATGATAGTTAGGACATGAGAGCAACTTAGATGCTCATCAGCAGATGAATGGATATAGAAGTTGTGCTACCTACACACAATGGAATATTACTCATCCATAAAAACAAACACATTTGAGCCAGTTCTAATGATGGATGGACCTAGAGCCTATCAGAGAGTGAAGCAAGTCAGGAGGAGAAATTCAAATCTTATACTACTGCATATATACTGAATCTAGAAAGATGATACATACTCACATAAAACTAGTCAATCTAATTACACTAGGACCACAGCCTTCTCTAACTCAATGAAACTAAGCCATGCCTGCAGGGCAACCCAAAATGGGCAGGTCATGGTGGAGAAGTCTGACAGAATGTGGTCCACTGGAGAAGGGAATGGCAAATCACTTCGGTATTCTTGCCTTGAGAACCACATGAACAGTATAAAAAGGCAAAATGATAGGATACTGAAAAGGAACTCCCTAGGTCAGTAGGTGCCCAATATGCTACTGGAGATCTGTGGAGAAATAACTCCAGAAAGAATGAAGGGATGGAGCCAAAGAAAAAACAATACCAGCTGTAGATGTGACTAGTGATAGAAGCAAGATTCGATGCTGTAAGAGCAATATTGCATATGAACTTGGAATGTCAGGTCCATGAATTGAGGCAAATTGGAAGTGGTCAAGCAAGAGATGGCAAGACTGAACGTCGACATTCTAGGAATTAGCGAACTAAAATGGACTGGAATGGGTGAATTTAACTCAGATGACCATTATATCTACTACGGTGGGCAGGAATCCCTCACAAGAAATGGAGTGGCCATCATGGTCAACAAAAGAGTGCGAAATGCACTACTTGGATGCAGTCTCAAAAATGACTGAATCATCTCTGTTCGTTTCCAAGGCAAACCATTCAATAGCACAGTTATCCAAGACTATGCCCCAACCAGTAATGCTGAAGAAGCTGAAGTTGAACAGTTCTATGAAGACCTACAAGACCTATTAGAAGGGAAAAAAAAAAAAAAAGACCTATTAGAACTAACACACACAAAAAAATGATGTCCTTTTCACTATAGGGGACTGGAATGCAAAAGCAGGAAGTCAAGAAACACCTGGAGTAACAGGTAAATAGGGCCTTGGAATGCAGAACGAAGCAGGGCAAAGACTAATAGAGTTTTGCCAAGAAAATGCACTGGTTATAGCAAACACCCTCTTCTAACAACACGAGAGAAGACTCTATACATGGACATCACCAGATGGTCAACACGGAAATCAGATTGATTATATTCTATGCAGCCAAAGATGGAGAAGCTCTATACAGTCAACAAAAACAACACCAGGAGCTGACTGTGGCTCAGATCATGAACTCCTTATTACCAAATTCAGACTTAAATTGAAGAAAGTAGGGAAAACCGCTAGACCATTCAGGTATGACCTAAATCAAATCCCTCATGATTATACAGTGGAAGTGAGAAATAGATTTAAGGGTCTAGATCTGATAGATAGAGTGCCTGAAATGAACTATGGAATGAGGTTCGTGACATTGTACAGGAGACAGGGATCCAGATCATCCCCATGGAAAAGAAATGCAAAAAAGCAAAATGGCTGTCTGGGGAGGCCTTACAAATAGCTGCGAAAAGAAGAGAAGCGAAAAGCAAAGGAGAAAAGGAAAAATATAAGCATCTGAATGCACCAAAGAATAGCAAGAAGAGGTAAGAAAGCCTTCTTCAGTGACCAATGCAAAGAAATAGCGGAAAAGAAAAGAATGGGAAAGACTAGAGATCGCTTTAAGAAAATTAAAGATACCAAGGGAACATTTCATGCAAAGATGGGCTTGATAAAGGACAGAAATGGTATGGACCTAACAGAAGCAGAAGATATTAAGAAGAGGTGGCAAGAATACACAGAAGAACTATACAAAAAAGATCTTCACGACCCGGATGATCACAACGGTGTGATCACTCTTCTAGAGCCACACATCTTGTAATGTGAAGTCAAGTGGGCCTTAGAGTCCTATGAACTACGAACAAAGCTAGTGGAGGTGATGGAATTCCAGTTGAGCTATTTCAAATCCTGAAAGATGATACTGTGAAAGTGCTGCACTCGATATGCCAGCAAATTTGGAAAACTCAGCAGGGGCCACAGGACTGGAAAAGGTCAGTTTTCATTCCAATGCCAAAGAAAGGCAATGCCAAAGAATGCTCAGACTACTGCACAATTGCACTCATCTCACATGCTAGTAAAGTAATGCTCAAAATTCTCCAAGTCAGGCCTCAGCAATACATGAACTGTGAACTTCCTGATGTTCAAGCTTGTTTTAGAAAAGGTACAGGAACCAGAGATCAAATTGCCAACATCTGCTGGATCATTGAAAAAGCAAGAGAGTTCCAGAAAAACATCTATTTCTGCTTTATTGAGTATGCCAAAGCCTTTGACTGTGTGGATCACAATAAACTGTGGAAAATTCTGGAAGAGATGGGAATACCAGAGCACCTAACCTGCCTCTTGAGAAATCTGTATGCAGGTCAGGAAGCAACAGTTAGAACTGGACATGGAACAACAGACTGGTTCCAAATAGGAAAAGGAGTACGTCAAGGATGTCTATTGTCACCCTGCTTATTTAATTTCTATTCAGAGTACATCATGAGAAACACTGGGTGGAAGAAACAAGCTGGAATCAAGATTGCCGGGAGAAATATCAATAACCTCAGATATGCAGATGACACCACCCTTATGGCAGAAAGTGAAGAGTAACTAAAAAGCCTCTTGAGGAAAGTGAAAGAGGAGAGTGAAACGGTTGGCTTAAAGCTCAACATTCAGAAAACGAAGATCACGGCATCCGGTCCCATCACTCCATGGGAAACAGATGGGGAAACAGTTGCAACAGTGTCAGACTTTATTTTGGGAGGCTCCAAAATCACTGCAGATGGTGACTGCAGCCATAAAATTAAAAGACGCTTACTCCTTGGAAGGAAACTTATGACTAACCTAGATAGCATAGTCAAGAGCAGAGACATTACTTTGCCAACTAAGGTCCATCTAGTCAAGGCTATGGTTTTTCCATTCATCATGTATAGATCGCTGAAAAAGGCTTTCTTATCTCTTCTTGCTGTTCTTTGGAACTCTGTATTCAGATGCTTATATCTTTCCTTTTCTCCTTTGCTTTTCGCCTCTCTTTTCACAGCTATTTGTAAGGCCTCCCCAGACAACCATTTTGCTTTTTTGCATTTCTTTTCCATGGGGATGGTCTTGATCCTTGTCTCCTGTACAATGTCACGAACCTCCATCCATAGTTCATCAGGCACTCTATCTATCAGATCTAGACTCTTAAATCTATTTCTCATTTCCACTGTATAATCATAAGGGATTTGATTCACGTCATACCTGAATGGTCTAGCGGTTTTCCCTACTTTCTTCAATTTAAGTCTGAATTTGGTAATAAGGAGTTCATGATCTGAGCCACAGTCAGCTCCTGGTGTTGTTTTTGTTGACTGTATAGAGCTTCTCCATCTTTGGCTGCAAAGAATATAATCAATCTGTTTTCGGTGTTGACCATCTGGTGATGTCCATGTGTAGAGTCTTCTCTCGTGTTGTTAGAAGAGGGTGTTTGCTATGACCAGTGCATTTTCTTGGCAAAACTCTATTAGTCTTTGCCCTGCTTCGTTCCGCATTCCAAGGCCCTATTTACCTGTTACTCCAGGTGTTTCTTGACTTCCTACTTTTGCATTCCAGTCCCCTATAATGAAAAGGACATCTTTTGGGGATGTTAGTTCTAAAATATCTTGTAGGTCTTCATAAAACTGTTCAACTTCAGTTTCTTCAGCATTACCGGTTGGTGTATAGACTTGGATAACTGTGCTATTGAAAGGTTTGCCTTGGAAACGAACAGAGATCATTCTGTCGTTTTTGAGATTGCATCCAAGTAGTGCATTTTGGATTCTTTTGTTGACCATGATGGCTACTCCATTTCTTCTGAGGGATTCCTGCCCACCATAGTAGATATAATGGTCATCTGAGTTAAATTCACCCATCCCAGTCCATTTTAGTTCGCTGATTCCTAGAATGTCGACGTTCAGTCTTGCCATCTCTTGTTTGACCACTTCCAATTTGCCTTGATTCATGGACCTGACATTCCAGGTTCCTATGCAATATTGCTCTTACAGCATCGGATCTTGCTTCTATTGCCAGTCGCATCCACATCTGGATATTGGTTTTTCTTTGGCTCAATCCCTTCATTCTTTCTGGAGTTATTTCTCCACAGATCTCCAGTAGCATATTGGGCACCTAATGACCTGAGGAGTTCCTCTTTTGGTATCCTATCATTTTGCCTTTTCATACTGTTCATGGGGTTCTCAAGGCAAGAATACTGAAGTGGCTTGCCATTCCCTTCTCCAGTGGACCACATGGGAAAGACTGGAGCTCTCTTCAAGAAAATTAGAGATACCAAGGGAACATTTCATGCAAAGATGGGCTTGATAAAGGACAGAAATTGTCTGGACCTAACAGAAGCAGAAGATATTAAGAAGAGGTGGCAAGAATACACGGAAGAACTGTACAAAAAGGATCTTCATGACCCAGATAATCATGATGATGTGATCACTAATCTAGAGCCAGACATCTTGCAATGTGAAGTCAAGCGGACCTTAGAAAGCATCACTACGAACAAAGCTAGTGGAGGTGATGGAATTCCATTTGAGCTGTTTCAAATCTTGAAAGATGATGCTGTGAAAGTGCTGCACTCAATATGCCAACAAATTTGGAAAACTCAGCAGTGGCCACAGGACTGGAAAAGGTCAGTTTTCATTCCAATGCCAAAGAAAGGCAATGCAAAAGAATGCCCAGACTACCGAACAATTACACTCATCTCACATGCTAGTAAACTAATGCTCAAAATTCTCCAAGTCAGGCCTCAGCAATACATGAAGTGTGAACTCCCTGATGTTCAAGCTGGTTTTAGAAAAGGTACAGGAACCAGAGATCAAATTGCCAACATCTGCTGGATCATTGAAAAAGCAAGAGAGTTCCAGAAAAACATCTATTTCTGCTTTATTGAGTATGCCAAAGCCTTTGACTGTGTGGATCACAATAAACTGTGGAAAATTCTGGAAGAGATGGGAATACCAGAGCACCTAACCTGCCTCTTGAGAAATCTGTATGCAGGTCAGGAAGCAACAGTTAGAACTGGACATGGAACAACAGACTGGTTCCAAATAGGAAAAGGAGTACGTCAAGGCTGTCTATTGTCACCCTGCTTATTTAACTTCTATTCAGAGTACATCATGAGAAACACTGGGTTGGAAGAAACAAGCTGGAATCAAGATTGCCGGGAGAAATATCAATAACCTCAGATATGCAGATGACACCACCCTTATGGCAGAAAGTGAAGAGGAACTAAAAAGCCTCTTGATGAAAGTGAAAGTGGAGAGTGAAAAAGTTGGCTTAAAGTTCAACATTCAGAAAACGAAGATCATGGCATCTGGTCCCATCACTTCATGGGAAATAGATGGGGAAACAGTAGAAATAGTGTCACACTTTGTTTTTTTGGGCTCCAAAATCACTGCAGATGGTGACTGCAGCCATGAAATCAAAAGACACTTACTCCTTGGAAGAAAAGTTATGACCAACCTAGACAGTATATTCAAAAGCAGAGACATTACTTTGCTGACTAAGGTCCGTCTAGTCAAGGCTATGGTTTTTCCTGTGGTCATGTATGGATGTGAGAGTTGGACTGTGAAGAAGGCTGAGTGCCGAAGAATTGATGCTTTTGAACTGTGGTGTTGGAGAAAACGCTTGAGAGTCCCTTGTTCTGCAAGGAGATCCAACCAGTCCATTCTGAAGGAGATCAACCCTGGGATTTCTCTGGAAGGAATGATGCTAAAGCTGAAGCTCCAGTACTTTGGCCACCTCATGTGAAGAGTTGACTCATTGGAAAAGACTGGTGCTGGGAGGGATTGGGGGCAGGAGGAGATTGGGTCAACAGAGGATGAGATGGCTGGATGGCATCACTGACTCGATGGACGTGAGTCTGAGTGATCTCCAGGAGATGGTGACGGACAGGCAGGCGTGGCATGCTGTGATTCATGGGGTCGCAAAGAGTCGGACACGACTGAGCAACTGAACTGAACTTATGATCCTACGTGCAGAGCAGCAAAGGAAACACACACATAAAGAACAGATTCTTGGACTCAGAGGGAGAAGGACAGAGTGGGATGATTTGAGAGGATAGCACTTAAACATACACATTAATATATGTAAAATAGATATCCAATGGGAGTTTGATGTATGACACAGGGAACCCAAAACCGGTGCTCTGTTATGACTTGGAACGATAGGGTGGGGAGGGATTTGGTTTAGGAGGAAGAGGACACATGTATGCCTATGGCCATTTCATGTTGATGTATAGCAAAAACCATTACAATATTGTAAACTAATTATACTCCACTTAAATAAATAAATAAAATTTTAAAAAGGAGTCCTCTGGGATGTTCCCTTAACAGAAAGAGAATCTTCCCCTACTTAACTGCCTTTCCCATTTCTTCCTTCCTTGTACACAGTGATGTAATATAGAAAATTGAGATGGAAATATTAGACCATGAGAATGAAGTGTTGAAGATGACAGAGAAATCATACAACAACCTGAAAATTATGGAGTTTTTTAACAAGTCAAAGGCCACCACTTATGCAAGAAATAAACTTTTTTTTCCATTTAATTAATTAATTTATTTTAACTGGAGGCTAATTACAATATTGTAGTGGTTGTGCCATACATTGACATGAATCAGCCATGGGTTTACATGTGTCCCCATCCTGAACCCTCCTCCT
Source organism: Oryx dammah (assembly GCF_014754425.2). Taxonomy (NCBI): domain Eukaryota; kingdom Metazoa; phylum Chordata; class Mammalia; order Artiodactyla; family Bovidae; genus Oryx; species Oryx dammah. Next base: position 9,235,331 of record NW_024070191.1, read on the forward strand.
ACCTCCATCCTCATCCCATCCCTCAGGATCATCCCAGTGCACCAGCCGTGAGCACCCTGCCTCATGCATCAAAGCTGGACTGGTGATCTATTTCACATATGGTAATATACATGTTTCAATGTTATTCTCTCAAATCATCCCACCCTTGCCTTCTCCCATAGAGTCCAAAAGTCTGTTCTTTACATCTGTGTTTCTTTCACTGTCTCGCATATAAGGTCATCATTACCATCTTTCTCAATTCCATATATATATATGTTAATATCCTGTATTGGTGTTTTTCTTTCTGACTTACTTCATTCTGTATAATAGGCTCCAGTTTCATCCACCTCATTAGAACTGATTCAAATGCATTCTTTTTAATATCTGAGTAATATTCCATTGTGTATATATACCACAGCTTTCTTATCCCTTCGTCTGCCAATGGACATCTAGGTTGCTTCCATGTCCTAGCTATTGTAAACAGTGCTGTGATGAACTTTGGGGTACACGTGTCTCTTGCAATTCTGGTTACCTCAATGTGTATGCCCAGCAGTGGTATTGCTGGGTTGTATGGCAGTTTTATTTCCAATTTTTTTAAGGAATCTCCACACTGTTCTCCATAGTGGCTGCACTAGTTTGCATTCCCACCAACAGTGTAAGAGAGTTCCCTTTTCTGTGCACCCTCTCAGAAGTAAACTATCTTTAAGTCACTACTATTTGGAGTCACTCTGATTCAGTCAACTTCAATATTCAAACTAACAAAAGAATGAACTCCAGGAAAATAAAAATAAGAATAAAAAAAATAAGGAAGTCAAGGAGGCTTCATGAAGAATGACTTATCAGCAAAATAATTGTTACATTTAAATTATTAAAAGTTAGAAGACAACGATGGTTTTTGGTCAACAAAACGGTAGTTCCCAGTTAGCAAAATGTACATTACAAGAAATGCAATGACTTGTCTATATGCAAAGAAATATTCACTAGAGAGTCCAGAAAAACCATAATACTGTAAAAACAGTTATGGTATGATTATAAAGCAATCTAACATATGACATAGCTTTGAGAAATTGGTACAGTGAAAGAAAGAGAAAGTATTGAACTTGATAGTCTGAACATTCTCCATCAAGTAGTTTCAAGAAAAAGATCTGTATTTTCTTACTTGAAAGTCTATCACCATACTTAATTGGGCTTCCCTAGTAGCTCAGCAGTAAAGAATCCACTTGCAGAGTAAGAGACCCAGGTTCGATCCCTGGATCAGTAAGTCCCCTGGAAGAGGGTATGGCAACCCACCCCAGTATTCTTTCGTGGAGAATCCCATGGACAAAGGAACCTGAGGCTACAGTCCAGAGAGTCTCAAAGAGTCAGACACAACTGAAGTAACTGAGCATGCACATATAAGTATATCATTTATAATATTTACAATAACCATGATACTGATTTGTAAATATATTTGAGTGGTATCATAACCAATCTTATAAGCATGCTGGTAGCTATATATGGATTCTACATATGAACTTCCTTCATTTATAAAGTGTTGAGTTTCAGGAAGTTTTCTAAAATCTCTCTATACATCAGGGTTCTCATTTATAAAATGGAGTTTTAAGAATCAGTTCAGTTCAGTCGCTCAGTAGTGTCCGACTCTTTGCAACCCCATGAACTGCAGCACTCCAGGCTTCCCTGTTCATCATCAACTCCCGGAGTTCACTCAAACTCACGTCCATTGAGTCAGTGATGTCATCCAGCCATCTCATCCTCTGTCATCCCCTTCTCCTCCTGCCCCTAATTTCTCCCAGCATCAGTCTTTTCCAATGAGTCAACTCTTCGCATGAGGTGGACAAAGTTTTAGAGTTTCAGCTTTAGCATCAGTCCTTGCAAAGAACACCCAGGACTGCTCTACTTTAGAATAGACTGGTTGGATCACCTTGCAGTCCAAGGGACTCTCAAGAGTCTTCTCCAACACCGCAGTTCAAAAGCATCAATTCTTCGGTGCTCAGCTTTCTTCACAGTCCAACTCTCACATCCCTACTTGACCACTGGAAAAACCATAGCTTTGACTAGACAGACCTTTGTTGGCAAAGTAATGTCTCTGCTTTTGAATATGCTATTTAGGTTGGTCATAACTTTCCTTCAAAGGAATAAGCGTCTTTTAATTTCATGGCTTCAATCACCATCTGCAGTGATTTTGGAGCCCCCCAAAAAAGTCTGACACTGTTTCCACTGTTTCCCCATCCATTTCCCATGAAGTGATGAGACCAGATGTCATGATCTTAGTTATCTGAATGTTGAGCTTTAAGCCGACTTTTACACTCTCCTCTTTCACTTTCCTCAAGAGGCTTTTTAGTTCCTCTTCACTTTCTGCCATAAGGGTGGTGTCATCTGCATATCTGAGGTTATTGATATTTCTCCTGGCAATCTTAATTCCAGCTTGTGTTTCTTCCAGCCCATTGTTTCTCATGATGTACTCTGCGTATTTTTAAGAACAGTACCCCATTTATAATGTAGGGGTCTAAAATTAGGACTGTTCTTCCAGGGTTGGTTTGATCATAAATTAAGATCATTTATCTCCTATACTTAGTACATAGCACAGTGCCTAGCACAAAATAAGCCATAATTGTCAGCTCCTACTAAGTGGTATTCAGTGCTTTTCAATATATAGAATTGATCTTTAGATAAAGCAATATATTAATAGACTATTATAGTACCAATGTTAGAAGCTTTAATGATGCTAGAGCAAAAATAAATCAGAGAGTAAAAAAAGTACAGCAATGCTACTTTCCTTAAATTTGAGAATAAGGAACCAATGAATATGGTCAGATATGCAGATGACACCACTCTTATGGCAGAAAGTGAAGAAGAACTAAAATGCCTCTTGATTAAATTGAAAGAGGAGAGTGAAAAAGTTGGCTTCAAGCTCAACATTCAGAAAACTAAGATCATGGCACCCAGTCCCATCACTTCATGGTAAACAGATGGGGAAATAGTGGCTGACTATTTTTCTGGGCTCCAAAATCACTGCAGATGGTGACTGAAGCCATGAAGTTAAAAGATGCTTACTCCTTGGAAGAAAAGTTATGACTAAACTAGACAGCATATTCAAAAGCAGAGACATTACTTTGTCAACAAAGGTCCACCTAGTCAAGGCTATGGTTTTTCCAGTAGTCATGTATGGATGTGAGAGTTGGATTATAAAGAAAGCTGCGTGCCAAAGAATTGGAGCTTTTGAACTGTGGTGTTGGAGAAGACTCTTGAGAGTCCCTTGGAGTGCAAGGAGATCAAACCAGTCCATCCTAAAGGAGATCAGTCCTGGTTATTCATTGGAAGGACTGATGTTGAAGCTGAAATTCCAGTACTTTGGCCACCTATGCTAAAAGCTGACTCATTTGAAAAGACCCTGATGCTGGGAAAGATTGACGGCAGGAGGAGAAGGGGACCACAGAGAATGAGACGGTTGAATGGCGTCACCAACTCAATGGACATGGGTTCGGGTGGACTCCGGGAGTTGGTGATGGACAGGGAAGCCTGGCGTGCTGTGGTTCATGGGGTCGCAAAGAGTTGGACACAACTGAGCGATTGAACTGAACTGAATATGGTCAATAAATATATCTAAATTGAATGGATCAAAACACAGAGTTACATCCTATTTTAAATTATAACAGTTAATAACCATGAATTGCATAAATTAATACAAATTTGGGAAAGGAAGTTGAAGATAAAAGTCAGTTAATTGGGTATGTGATTCATATCTTTCAGTTTCCTCATATGACTAATAATAACAGGATGTGACTATTGTGCACAGTTCTGAATTTATACATATTAATTTAATGAATCCTCATACTTATAAGAGATATACCATTATTGTTCTATTTTAAAATTACAGAATGTAGGCAAAGAAATTCAGGAATTTTTCTGAAGACCCTAGACTGTCTGCAGAGGCTGTATCCCTGTTTACTCCCTGTAAGAACAGACAGCAGGATATGAAATCTCAAACTGCTGTACTGCATTTTAATTGTATTCATTAGAATTAGGCTAGTAATAATCAAATTAAATAAAACCAGATATTTTAAGGAGTGGTGAGTTCTAGAAAACAGGCTGCCACTTGGCAGTTATGAAGGAAGTGTATCACAAGCTACATAAATCATTTTTGGATGGCTAAAGTTTTCTCTTTTATCACATGAACATATTATTTCTTTCAAAATAAAACAGGAGTTAAACTCCAATAGTTTTGCATTGTGGAAGCTGCAAAAGTTTATTTCTTGACACAGTGCTGCTGCTACTGCTGCTGCTGCTAAGTTGCTTCAGTCGTGTCCGACTCATTGATTTTTATAATTATACTGTATTACCAGTCATATATTTAACAATTTCTGAGCTTCCTGTTCTACCTTTCATATGTATAACAAATATTTATATGTGACAAATTTTCATTTAATTTTATAATTGTTCATATTAAATTATGATAAAGTTAAAATTTTGTAAACATTACAAACTTAGAAATGGTAGTACAGTCTTTGCTTTACAGTAAACCTATTGTTCACATTCTAATGAAAATATATATATTTTTTTGATCAGGGAGGGGTTTATTTTAGTCAAAGACTGATCCTTATAGGTTGGTCTCTCAAAAAAGAGCTTGGTCTCTCACAAAGCTCCTTGAAAAATGACCAAGGCCAAGATTAATAAGAACAAATTAATCCCAACCAACTACTGGTCACATCAGGGGCGAGGTGTTGCAACCCCAACCAGGAAAGTTGAGGACCCAAACCATGCAACCAGTTCCCTGCCTGAGCAGCACAGGTGCAAATGTTATGCTGGAAACCAGGCCAGAGCTCAGTGTCACGTCAACCCCAAGGTCCGGGCTGGCTCTGCAGGTGATGTGGTGATGGCCCCACGCATGGTACAACCAGGGAAAGGACTAGAATACCCTCCTCCTCCACAAAACACAGAAACGCAGCTCAAGTCCACTCCCCGTCCTGCCTCACTCCCAAGAATCCGCCCGAGGATATCGGGGTCCTGAGACCACCACCCGGCCGCCCACCGCCCAGGTCCCCAGCGGGAGGAGGCTGAGGGCCAGCGGATGGTTGGGCGATGTCGGCCTGAAGCCTGGGAATCACCTTCGAGGGCTGGGCCGCACCGCCAGGACCGCGGGGCAGGACGCCCGGCCTCAAGCCTCCCTGAGGAGCCAAGAGACCTGAGGCCAGGGGCTCACTCCCCGTGCCCGGGGTCCTGCCACCTGGACTGGCCGAGCTGTGACCCAAAGGTCCACCTGCTTGGAGGTGATGAGAGGCTGGCCCTCAGAAGCCTTAACCCACCCCAGGGCAGCCGGGGTGTCGGACCGCGCAGGACTCACCTGAGAGGCGACGCTCCCGGGTGGAGGAGGCGACACTCCTGGACGGAGGTCACTCTCCTGTTTGGAGATGACACTCCTGGGCGGAGGAGACGCCCCTGAGCACTAAGTCTTGGGGGCACAGTGCTCCCCCACCCCCGGCAGTGAGCCGGTCTCAGACGAATGAGGATGCGAATGAGGGGAGCTTCACCGGTTCAGGTGAGTTTCTAGAACTGTCCCAGGGATATCCTGGGCCCTGTGGTGCATCCCCGTTTAAGGAGCCATCGCCCTGAGGGAATGGTCCATGTACCTCAGGCTGGACTCGCTGCGGAAGAGCGACCCTCAGAGACAGGTGCGCGCGGCCCGGAGACCCGCCCTGAGCTCAGTGCGCACGCGCCGCCTCGCGAGAGGCTGGGGTGTGCGGATGAGCAGAGGCCATGGAAGACGGGCGTCCATGTTCTGCCTAAGAACAGATGTGATGAGCTCCGTGTGGAGCACCTGGGCGTGGGGGAGTCACGGACGGCTTTGAGTGGATAGTCTACCTGGCGATAGAAGAGGCTCAGAAAGAGAAGGGACTTGACAATGTCGATATCTAAAAGTTCAGAAAGAAAAAGACCCGCTGCTGCAGGACTGGACTCCAGGGAAAACTCTTTCTCTGACCTCTGCAGGTGGTCTGAGAAACAGGAGGCCGGTATGGACGCCTCTGGCCCTCCAGTGATCCTCTGCAGAGCACTGAAGGAAACAAGGATTGAGCAGAATCCGCAATGACATCTTTTCCAACTTGGGAACGTTTAAGCCTCTGCCCAGTCCTCCTTTCTGTCTGTCTGACTCTGTTAGAAGGTTTCATGTTCTTGTCTCTTAACCTCAACTGGTTTTTAAACTATAAAGCTTTAAAAAGAAAACTAAATTTTCCCCAAATGCAAGGCCACCTAGGAATCTGCACATCCACCCACTATTCTTTTGTCCATGAGGTTTGCAACTAAATGCTGCTCCAGCAGGTCTGGTTGTCTGCATCATCCAGTCCTCTACTCTTGGGAATAATGATATATTTACACACAGAGGGGAAAAAAAAATCAGAGAAAACATGATTTATAAAGAGAAATGAAAAGTAGGTTTCAATTTGTTTGCAAAGTGGAATTCATCAAGAGTAAAGCTCCTTCTGACCTGGGTCCGTAGATTCCTTAATCAGTAGAAATTAGTAAAAGGCCAACGAATTCAAGCAGGACTTTATTGGGACTCGTGCTTCAGCATAAGAGAGGCAGAACAAGAAACAGGTGCTCATGCTCACTCTGTGAGGAAGGCAGGCTGGTGCCTTAAATAGTGTGAGGGTAGGGATGGACTCGGGGAAGGAAATGGCAACCCACTCCAGTGTTTTTGCCTGGAGAATCCCAGGGACGGGGGAGCCTGGTGGGCTGCCATCTTTGGGGTCACACAGAGTCAGACATGACTGAAGTGACTTAGCAGCAGCAGGCGTGGACTGGTGGGTCAGGAAGGAGGAGTGGCTTACATGGTCTGCCCACTCTTTCCAGGGTGCTGTGCGTGGGGTTCATGCCTAGTACCCTGCTTTTGCTCTTGGCATCTAGAAGCAGCAGTTGGGTTTTGGCCTTTTTGTATTTAATTGTTCATAATTTGTCCCAGCAGCACATGCATGCAGTTATTTTTAGCCCCGTAGTTTCTTTGTATTCTGCTGCTTGAGGAGACTTTTGTCCAAGTGCAGGTATGACAATGAAGGATCCAAGTTCTAGCCCACATTAAATGTAGCTCCATCAGCCTGTCTGTCCATGGGGCTTCGCTGGTGGTACAGATGGTAAAGGATCTGCCTGCAATACAGAAGACCTGGGTTCAATCCCTTGGTCAGGAAGATCCCCCTGGAGAAGGAAATGGCCATCCATTCTGGATTCTTGGCTGAAAATACCATGGACAGAGGAGCTGTGCAGGCTACAGGGGTCGGAAAGAGTCAGACAAGACCTAGCCCACTTGAAGGGTAGCCTGGCTATCTATAAATACTGAATATAGCTCAGGACTATAGGAGAACCCAGAATGGATCACTTTGAAATCAGAAAGAGCACAGACATTAATAGAAGCAAAATGATATAATAATTCATGATTTATAACCTAAATTAGTCACTGATGTAAATTTATATAAACTTTGCAGATTGATAGCAAGTGGGTGGTAATCGAACTGCACAGATGAGGTAGTGGCAAGGAATATCCCTGCCAATGCAGGCTACACAAGTGACACACATTAAATTGCTGATTCAGGAAGATCCCCTGGAAAAGGAACTGGCAACCCACTCCAGTATTCTTCACTGAAGAATTCCATGAACAGAGGAGCCCAGTCCATGGGGTTGCAGAGTCAGACACGAATGAACATGTAAGGATACATGACAATAATATAAATTATATTTTAGGTGAAATAGTAGTTTGCTAATATCTCAAACTGGGACTGTGATTGTTTTGAAAGTGAAAGTCTCTCAGTCATGTCTGACTCTTTGTGACCCCATGGACTATACTCTCCATTGAATTCTCCAGGCCAGAATACTGGAGTGGGCATTCTTTCCCTTCTCCAGGGAATCTTCCCAACCCAGGGATCGAACCCAGATCTTCCACATTGTAGGCAGATTCTTTACCAGCTGAGTCACAAGGAAAGCCCCCAAAATACTGGAGAGGGTAGCCTATCACTTCTCCAGCAGATCTTCCCAACCCGGGAGCCAAACCAGGGTCTCCTGCATTGTAGGTGGATTCTTTACCAACTGAGCTATCAGGGAAGCCATGATTGTTTTAAACGTCTATTTTTCTGAGATTTTCCTTCCTATGTTTTAGTTTGAATTAAATTTATTTCTTTAGAAATAGAAGTGTAACATCTGCTTAATTCATCTAAATACTGCTCAGATAGCATTGGCCATCACTAATGTTAATTTTTAGGAGGAAATAGTTTATCATTATTCTGTTAAAGTTGTTTTTGTTCTGTATATATGACAATATATTGATCAATATCATTACCCTTTCATGGAAATTTTAATAAAGTTTAGATAAATGAGTAGCTTCAAAAACGTTTTAATCCCCCATTTATTCCCTTTAAGACTGTGTATAATTTTGTAACTGGCACTTGACAAGGCAATGAGTCTTCCTTCTAGCCTGCTGTTAAAATATTACTTTTGCATGAAATTCCCATTGAAATGATATGTCAAGAAATATGTTTCTAAATTCCTTTTTTTGTGATGGAAAAATTGCATAGTTTCAAAATATTTAGCTACACAGAAGATGAGAAATTAATTTTTAAAGAATCTACATTATATTGAGAAATCAGAATATCAATGTGGTACAGGATGCTCGCAAATTTTTATTATAATTGTAGTAAAATCAGATTAAATACTATAAGGGCTGTGTGAGTGTGTATGCTGGTTTTTTTTTTTTTTTTTTTTTTTTTTTTACTCATTGTTGCTTCTTAGACATGCTTTTGGTAAACAAAAAATGCTGTTATGCATGATTCTTATTGACTTGGTTGTCTCCTGGATGTTTTGTGGTGCAGACATTGCTGTGGCAGGGAATGAAGACAGAACTAGGTGAAAAGTTGAGAATCTCCTAATTATAACAGAAGTGGTTTTAATAAGAAAAAAATTAAATAACCTGAACTAGCTTGGGAGTAGAAAAATGATATCTAACTTTTTTCAGGGGACAGAAAAGAAGCTAATTTTCTTGTATGAAAGGACATTAGTTGATTCATTCTGCCTCTGTCTGCATGTAGGTAATTTGTGTATGATCCATTGATTCTAGAGATCCCAACAAACTTGACAAGATAACTAGGAGGATGCTGGTACAAAAAAGGAAGTAGAGTAATTGAATGCAATGCTCTTCATGGTGGTCTCAGGATCACCTGAATCATTCCTATCCATGCTTGCATGTTAAGTCGCTTCAGTTGTGCCTAACTCTTTGCAACCCTATGGACTGTAGCCTGCCAGGCACCTACTGACCTGGGGAGTTCTTCTTTCAGTATCCTATCATTTTGCCTTTTCATACTGTTCATGGGGTTCTCAAGGCAAGAATACTGAAGTGGTTTGCCATTCCTTTCTCCAGTGGACCACATTCTGGCAAACTTCTCCACCATGACCCATCCATTTTGGGTGGCCCCACAGGGCATGGATTAGTTTCATTGAGTTAGACAAGGCTGTGATCCTAGTGTGATTAGATTGACTAGTTTTCTGTGATTATGGTTTCAGCATGTCTGCCCTCTAATGCCTTCTTGCAACACTTACCGTCTTACTTGGGTTTCTCTTACCTTGGGCGTGGGGTATCTCTTCACCGCTGCTCCAGCAAAGCACAGCCACTGCTCCTTACCTTGGATGAGGGGTATCTCCTCACTGCTGCCCCTCCTGAGCTTGAACGTGGAATAGCTCCTCTCAGCCTTCCTGCGCCCGTGCAGCCACAGCTCCTTGGACATAAGATTGCTCCTCTAGGCCACCGCCCCTGACCTTGGGCATGGGGCAGCTCCAAACAGTATCCTTAGCACCCAGTAAAGTAGCTGGTACTTATACTGGGGATCTAAGAATGCAGTTTATAGGGTTTATCTGGTCACAAAACCCTCAAAGTTTCAAATGTGAGCTGTGGCTCTTCTGCCCAGAGAAGTGCACAGATGTAAAGGCAAGCCTAGTTTGTCTGCAACTTCAAGAGGCTCACCTCCCTTGGAGCCCATCCACAGACCAAGTTCCCTGATTGAAGCTTATACATGGGTGTCTTTAGGAGCCAAGTACCTGTTTTGGTATAGGCTTTATTACACATAAAAGTTTCCTTGCTTCTTTCTTTCTGAATTTCAGATTTGGAGTTATATTTACCTGTTGGAATGAATAGGACCTCTATGCAGGCAAACTAGGCTTGCCTTTGCATGTGTGCACTTCTCTGGGGAGAAGAACCACAGCTTGCATTTGCGACTTGGAGGGTTTTGTGACCAGATAAACCCTATAAACTGCATTCTTAGACCCTCAGTATAGGTACTATGCTTATTTTTTCATATGCCATACTTTGGGTTTCCCCAGTGGTTCAGATGGTAAAGGATCAGCCTGCAATGCTGGAGATAGGTTTGATCCCTGGGACAGCAAGATCCCCTGGGGGTGGGGGTGGAGGGTGGAAATGGCAACCCACTCCAGTATTCTAGCCTGGAGAATTCCATGGACAGAGGAGCCTGTTGGGCTACAGTCCATGGGGTCACAAAGAGCCAGACACAACTAAGTGACTAACTCTCACTTTTATTCATTCCAAACTGATACAGTAACATAGTTCAGAGAATTTATAAAATTCCTAAAAAATATTCTATGGAGTGGAAAGAATCAACTAGATGTAAAACAGAGACAAGGGAATTTTTCTTTTCCAAAGTCAGCAAACTGAAGGAAGTCTAAGCCCACCCTCCCGCTCAGGCCTGTCTAAGTCTTGCCTTCCCTCTCCATCACTCTCACGGGCATGGCCACTGTCTTTGCTCAGCTCTCCATTTCTTCCTGCCTGGACACCTGCCCAGACATCAGCTCTTTTCTTTGGCAACAAACCCTCCTACTCATAGTTCCACTAGCTGCCTGGTGAGCATTATAAAATGATCAAAGCCCACTCCCTGCTTCTGGTTTTTGCAAAGGACTTGTCTTCAGTTCTTTGAGCAGAAAACACACCAGCACCAGGCCAGCTCTGCTGCTCTGTGACTGTGTGGCCTGGGACAAGTTCCTTAACCTCTCTGGGTATGGGTCTACTCAGATTCAAAAGGGATGCAATTACAATACTTTCCATTTACAGTTGTCAAGAGGGTTAAACAATATTTTAAATTGCTCAAAGCAGTACCTAGTGTCTAGAAAGCACGTGGTCATGTTAGCTCCTTCATAGAGCACATGTAGTCCAGAAATAAATGGTCATACAGGACAAGGAACTGAGAGTACCACTTTCCACAGGAATAGGCTGCTGAAGCATTGAGAAACACAGTATTTACACAAATAATCTGAGAAAAACATGCCAACATATTATATAAATCCATTAAGTGACTCTATAGAAAAATAGAATTACCTTATACTTGAAACTAAACTCAGCATTAGAAAAACCACTTCTGATCCCTGGGGAAAAAGCAGAGTGATGCTATTCATTTCTGCATTAATCTCAGAATAAATACAATATCAAGGGCATATTTGCTAAAAACAAACAAAATTTTTAAGAAATTATTTAATAACTTAGAACATATATTTAAATATATTGAGCATAGGCTTCTCCAGGCAAGAATATTGGAGTGTGTTGTCATGCCCTCCTTCAGGGTCTTCCCAACCGAGAGATCAAACCCACATCTCTAAAGTCTCCTGCATTGGCAGATGGGTCCTTTATCACAAGTGCCACCTGGGAAGCCATACTGAGCAGAGTTTACTTTTATAAATATGTGATATTTAAAGCAATGGAAAATAGGGAACATCCTGACAATAATGCTAATTGTTAATATTATGTAGATAAAACAAATTTTGATGTTTCTGTAAGTTGTAAAACAACTTTAATTCAGTGCTTTGAAAGTCAATAGATATGATATTGTTAAAATTTAAACTTCCAATATCCAAGTTCCTTAAAAACTATGACTTTCCTTCTGCAAATGGAGTTTACTTCAGGCAAGAACTTTCAGTGATGGAAGGTAGGTAACATGTTTCCCTGCTGTTTTGGGTGCCCCTCTTCTACTTCCCCATTCTTAGTAACACGTTTTTTCATCTTTTTTTTCTCTTGAAAATAATGAAACAAGAAGAGTTAAACAGAGCAATTATTACACTGACTTTGTGTTCTCTGAGCTGGGAATGTTTGATTGCATGTACCATAATGAGGGCCTTTTTCATTCTCAGTGTAAATGAGAAATTTTTTAGAGGTGTAAAATTGATTTTCAGAAATGTCTTGAAATACTGCATCTTGGTCTGGACTTTTTTACCTGCTGTATCTCTGCTTCAGTGAAACCTTCAATAAATAAATCATATGACATCCTGGTTATTTTTCACATCCTCTGCCTTATCAATATAAGGTTAATCTTATTTTGAATTTTATCCATGTTCTAAATTTCCTATTTTTTTTTTAAGTTGTGACATGTGAGCTCTTAGTTGTGAAATGTGGGATTTAGTTCCCTGATCAGGAATCAAACCTGGGTCCTGTGCACTGGGAACATATAGTGTTAGCCACTGGACCACTTAAGAAGTCCAAAATGTCCTAAATTTTATAAGCACTTATTTTTAAGGAAAATAAAAGCATAACTGTTTTCCTTATGTAGACATATGTAGGCAATAGTGAATGGCAAAATCATCTCTTTGCCCACTACCTCTCAACGGAGAACAAAGGTCTAATTTTTTTTTAAATCTAATTTTCAGAGGGGAGATATTACTTGGTCTTACAGATCAAATTTATTTGTTTTGGCAATATATTCAAGGGAAGAATATAGAAAAAGAAGAACATCTAATATAGACATATTTTATAAATTAATTACTAATCAATACATTTATTTTGCATAACTCACATATGTATCTACTTTCTCCCACTTACTTGGACCAATGTATCTTTGCTGTCAAGATTTCCTGGTGGTAGCATGAATGTATTGGGTAGGGCTGCTCTTGCAGTATGATACATTCTTAGACCCACATTTCAAAATCCCAAGGATTTCACAGGGAACAGAAGCCTAGAGACTGTATTCATTTAAACTTTTCAGTTCTTACTATTTAAGAAATGTAACCCATACCATTTGACTGTTTCTTAAAATCTCTGCTCGAATCTAAAAAAAAAAAAAAAAAATCTCACAATTGAAAAAAGTAAGTGTAACTTAGCTTTTCTCTGCATTCTTGGTTGCATATGCCTCTCTTTTAGATCTGACTCAGTTGTATGACTGATGACAGCAGAATCTAGGTAATATTGGATTTTATGATTATGCATTCATTTGGGAGTAGAAGCAGCAATAATGATGTGTTATGTGCCTTATGCCAGCAGTTTCAATAACATAATAAATGCAAATATTTTCATAACTATTTTAAATATATTTTTAGGTTATTCAGTATGTATGCTTTGTTACAACTACCATCCCCTTCCAAGCATCATTTCTAGGTTTCTTCCCTGGGAATATCATGTTTTTAAAGAAAAATATAAATATCATAAAAAGAGAGATCTTTTTAAGGATGGCAAAATAAAATATCTTATACTGTGCTAATTTGTATATTTTAATACTACTTGCTCTTATATTTCCCTTTAATTGATTTGGGAAAATGGCTAGACTTTAATATACAAATATAAAGCAAAATCTAACAAGCAAAGTTTTGTATGTATCATTTTACATATACCATCAAAAAAGAAAAATCTTGCCAATTAGATTTTGACATACTAGCCTTTTTAAGACATTAATTCACAAGTGTTAGTTATGTGAAAGCATGCAGTTGATAAATTGATAGAATATTGTATTTTTTTAAACAACTATTAACTAAAGATATTTCCCAGATCATTTTTATGAGTTTTCATATTGAAAAAGTTAGCTTTTCTCAATAATATAAAATCTAGTTTAAAACCTTGGGAAATAAATGCACATAATAGCCTATTAAGTCATTAAATTATTAATTGTATGTTATTCAGAAATAATGCTACTCAAAAGTTAGATATGGTATATTTTCTAAAGTATTAAACTCCCATTCTTTAGTAAATGTTGCAAACTAGAGAATGTTACAGAAAGTCACTATCATAAATTAAGTTAAACAGTAATTGAGTTTATATCAGCCATGCTCTGTTAAGGCATCAATAACATTTGGCCTGAATATAGAAAGACAAACTGCTAAATATCTCCTTGGCTTCTCTAATTCAGGACATGTCTGGTCTCACCTCTTAACACTTCTTTTTCTTCTTCTACTGATAGTGAAAATTTTAAGGACATTTAGAGTAAGGAGTCATAATTTATGTTAAATCATTCCTGTCTCATTTGCCCTAAGAATTTGTTCTGTTACCTTTCGTGTGTTTGTGTAGCTAAGTCACTTCAGGCCTGTCTGACTCTTTGTGATCCTATGAACTGTAGATTGCTAGGCTCCTCTGTTCATGGGGTTACCTCTGATGGTTGCTCTGAATACATACTATCTAACAGTGATATAGAAGATCTAGACTATGGAAACGGCTATTAGTAAGGATTTCCAAGTTTAATGATATCTTTTCTTTTTTTCCTTCTAGAAAATTAAAACAGTAAAACTTGTACCTTCCTCAGGACATGCTTGAAAAGCAAAGGAATGTTACACTCATCTATATCAATTTGAGAATCTCCAGCTACAATCAAATATTCTAAGAGAAATAAACAAGTGGGAAAATATTATAAAGTCATTCAAGAAAATCACTGTTAGAGCAAGTGAACAAAATTGCCTATCCTCAATAGCTTACATTGTAGTGAGTAGAAAAAAAAAAGAAAAACAAAATCAATTAACAATACAAATGTAATATGCCAGGTGATGATAAATTCCACGTGGAAAGATAAATAGGTTAATAAGATGGACAGAAACAGCAACACCAAAATTTTGATATTGCTTCTCAGAAAATGCAATGTTATACAATGAGGAGTATTTTTATCTATGAATTTGGCAAAACAATGTAAAGTATTGAATACATGCCATTGCTAAAAAGAATGAGGAAAACATAAATTAACATGCAAATACATCAAACGTATTTTAAGTAAAAATAGAAAAACATGTAAATGTGAAATAGGAGAACATGTTTGTAAATTGTATATCTGGTAAGTGCTGACAGAATGAGGTCCACTGGAAAAGGGAATGGCAAGCACTTCAGTATTCTTGCCTTGAGAACACCATGAACAGTATGAAAAGGTAAAATGATAGGATACCAAAAGAGGAACTCCCCAGGTCATTAGGTGCCCAAATGCTACTAGAGATCAGTGGAGAAATAACTCCAGAAAGAATGAAGGGATGAAGCCAAAGCAAAAACAATACCCAGTTGTGGATGTGACTGGTGATAGAAGCAAGATCCGATGCTGTAAGAGCAATATTGCATAGGAACCTGGAGTGTCAGGTCCATGAATCAAGGCAAATTGGAAGTGGTCAAACAGGAGATGGCAAGACTGAACGTCGACATTCTAGGAATCAGCGAACTAAAATGGACTAGAATGGGTGAATTTAACTCAGATGACCATTATATCTACTACGGTGGGCAGGAATCCCTCAGAAGAAATGGAGTAGCCATCATGGTCAACAAAAGAGTCAAAAATGCAGTACTTGGATGCAATCTCAAAAACGACAGAGTGATCTCTGTTCGTCTCCAAGGCAAACCATTCAATATCACAGTTATCCAAGTCTATGCCCCAATCAGTAACGCTGAAGAAACTGAAGTTGAACAGTTTTATGAAGACCTACAAGATCTTTTAGAACTAACACCCAAAAAAGATGTCCTTTTCATTATATGGGACTGGAATGCAAAAGTAGGAAGTCAAGAAATACCTGGAGTAACAGGCAAATTTGGCCTTGAAATGCAGAATGAAGCAGGGCAAAGACTAATACAGTTTTGCCAAGAAAATGCAGTGGTCATAGCAAACACCCTCTTCCAACAACACAAGAGAAGACTCTAAACATGGACATCACCAGATGGTCAACACCGAAATCAGATTGATTATATTCTATGCAGCCAAAGATGAAGAAGCTCTATACAGTCAACAAAAACAAGACCAGGAGCTGACTGTGGCTCAGATCATGAACTCCTTATTGCCAAATTCAGACTTAAATTGTAGAAAGTTGGGAAAACCACTAGACCACTCAGGTATGACCTAAATCAAATCCCTTATGATTATACAGTGGAAGTGAGAAATAGATTTAAGGGCCTAGATCTGATAGATAGAGTGTCTGATAAACTATGGACGGAGGTTCGTGACATTGTACAGGAGACAGGGATCAAGACCATCCCCATGGAAAAGAAATTCAAAAAAGCAAAATGGCTGTCTGAAGAGGCCTTACAAATAGCTGTGAAAAGGAGAGAGGTGCAAAGCAAAGGAGAAAAGGAAAGATATAAGCATCTGAATGCAGAGTTCCAGAGAATAGCAAGAAGAGATAAGAAAGCCTTCTTCAGCAATCAATGCAAAGAAATAGAAGAAAACAACAGAATGGGAAAGACTAGAGATCTCTTCAAGAAAATTAGAGATACCAAGGGAATATTTCATGCAAAGATGGGCTCGATAAAGGACAGAAATGGTATGGACCTAACAGAAGCAGAAGATATTAAGAAGAGGTGGCAAGAATACACGGAAGAACTGTACAAAAAAGATCTTCACGACCCAGATAATCATGATGATGTGATCACTAATCTAGAGCCAGACATCTTGTAATGTGAAGTCAAGTGGGCCTTAGAAAGCATCACTACGAACAAAGCTAGTGGAGGTGATGGAATTCCAGTTGAGCTGTTTCAAATCCTGAAAGATGATGTTCTGAAAGTGCTGCACTCAATATGCCAGCAAATTTGGAAAACTCAGCAGTGGCCACAGGACTGGAAAAGGTCAGTTTTCATTCCAATCCTAAAGAAAGGCAATGCCAAAGAATGCTCAAACTACCTCACAACTACACTCATCTCACATGCTAGTAAAGTAATGCTCAAAATTCTCCAAGCCAGGTTTCAGCAATATGTGAACCGTGAATTCCCTGATGTTCAAGCTGGTTTTAGAAAAGGCACAGGAACCAGAGATCAAATTGCCAACATCTGCTGGATCATTGAAAAAGCAAGAGAGTTCCAGAAAAACATCTATTTCTGCTTTATTGACTATGCCAAAGCCTTTGACTGTGTGAATCACAATAAACTGTGGAAAATTCTGAAAGAGATGGGTATACCAGACCACCTAACCTGCCTCTTGAGAAACCTATATGCAGGTCAGGAAGCAAGAGTTAGAACTGGACATGGAACAACAGACTTGTTCCAAATAGGAAAAGGAGTACGTCAAGGCTGTCTATTGTCACCTTGCTTATTTAACTTCTATGCAGAGTACAGCATGAGAAACGCTGGACTGGAAGAAACACAAGCTGGAATCAAGATTGCCGGGAGAAATATCAATAACCTCAGATATGCAGATGACACCACCCTTATGGCAGAAAGTGAAGAGGAACTAAAAAGCCTCTTGAGGAAAGTGAAAGAGGAGAGCGAAAATGTTGGCTTAAAGCCCAACATTCAGAAAACAAAGATCATGGCATCCGGTCCCATCACTGCATGGGAAATAGATGGGGAAACCGTGCAAACAGTGTCAGACTTTCTTTTTCTGGGCTCCAAAATCACTGCAGATGGTGACTGCAGCCATGAAATTAAAAGACGCTTACACCTTGGAAGAAAAGTTATGACCAATCTAGATAGCATATTCAAAAGCAGAGACATTACTTTGCCGACGAAGGTCCGTCTAGTCAAGGCTATGGTTTTTCCTGTGGTCATGTATGGACGTCAGAGTTGGACTGTGAAGAAGGCTGAGTGCCGAAGAATTGATGCTTTTGAACTGTGGTGTTGGAGAAGACTCTTGAGAGTCCCTTGGTCTGTAAGGAGATCCAACCAGTCTATTCTGAAGGAGATCAACTCTGGGATTTCTTTGGAAGGAATGATGCTAAAGCTGAAGCTCCAGTACTTCAGCCACCTCATGAGAAGAGTTGACTCATTGGGAAAGACTCTGATGCTGGGAGGGATTGGGGGCAGGAGGAGAAGGGGACAACAAAGGATGAGATGGCTGGATGGCATCACGGACTCGATGGACCTGAGTCTGAGTGAACTCCGGGAGATGGTGATGGATGGGGAGGCCTGGTGTGCTCCGATTCATCGGGTAGCAAAAAGTCAGACACGACTGAGTGAACTGAACTGAACTGGTAAGTGCTTACTCTCTGGAAACATACAAAGAAAATATACTCAATAAAAAGACAAATAACCATAACTCAATTAAAATGGGGAAATGATTGCATACATATTTCTTATTAAAAAAAAAAAAAAAGAATCATCTCTGCCTCAAACAAGACAAAAAGACTAAAGGGGCTGAATTTGGAGAAATACCCTCCACCCAGTTTGTGCAAGACTCAAGTAGTGTCTTTTCCCCCAGAAACAGACAGGTCTTTGCTAATGGAGAGGCTCTGGGAATAGCCGCAATGATTCCCTTCTCTTTTCATTTTCCAGAGTCATGAGGCTATCTTAGATCTTCACCAGGAGAAACTGGTGGGACTCCTTGAGGTAAAACCCTTGTAAGTGTGGGGACCTTCAGGACTGCATTTCCCAGAGATGACTCTTGTTAGACCACAGAAAGCCTTCAGCATTTGACCAAATTACTGTTTGAGTGTTCTCAGCAGACTGTAGCTCTAGCAACTACTATTACAGGTAAGCAGATCTTGGTTGTAATTCTCTGGATTTTTCCTGACTCTCTTCTGATCTCAAGGTTATGCTTTTCCCTGTAAGTTCAGTTCTCCAAGGGGTATAAGAAAAATCTTTGACTTTTCAGTTTGTCCAGATTTTTCTTATTGCAAAGATGGGTATGATGACTTCCAAGATCTTTACACATCAGAATTGAAATCAAATGTTGATGGGCTTCCCAGGTGGCACTAGTGGTAAAGAACCTGCCTGTCAATGCCAGAGATGTAAGAGACTCGGGTTCAATCCCTGATTCAGGAAGATCCCCTGACGGAGGAAATGGCAACCCACTCCATTATTCTTGCCTAGAGAATCCTGTGGGCAGAGGAACCTGGTGAGCTACAGTCCATGGAAAGACTGGAAAGACTGTAAAGTGTCAAAGAGTCGGACATGACTGAAGTGACTGAGAATGCACATCCTGAGATTTGGATTTTTGGTGGTAAAGAGAGTAAAAGCCAACTTGTCTATACACAACATATATCAGAGGCTGATTATTTTCTGTCGGTTTTTGAGCACATGCAAAAGAAAATATATTTTTATATAATCAGGTAATAACATTGTTTTATATCTAGTGTCATTATGGAATAGTGTGATTTGACTGACAAATACCAACAGCAAACGTTCAATATTTTGACTGTGCATGTCAATAACTGTTGGGCTTCCTTTGTGGCTCAGCTGGTAAAGAACCCTCCTGCAATGCAGGAGACCTGAAGACCTGGGTTTGATCCCTGGGTTGGGAAGGTCCCCCTGGAGAAGCGAAGGGCTACCCACTCCAGTATTCTGGCCTGGAGAATTCCATCCACAGGGTCACAAAGAGTAATATGTGACTGAGCGAATTCACTGTCAATAACCATGGATGTTTATAAAACCTCTTCGTAGCATTGATTTCTCTTAGGGACTAGGATGAAATAACCTTCAATTTTTAAATATTGGCCCATTTGAAATTTTTATGTGTAATTGCATAAAGTAGATTTTCCATATTAAGTTTCTAGCAAATATAAACACAACTACTATTTATATATGTTCATTATATGAATTTATGACACTAATCTCAAGGATTTTATGTTCAATTCAGTCACTCAGTTATGTCCGACTCTTTGTGACCCCTTGGACTGCAGCATGCCAGGCCTCCCTGTCCATCACCAACTTCCAAAGCTAACTCAAACTCAAGTCCATTGAGTCAGTGATGCCATCCAACCATCTCATCCTCTGGTGTCCCCTTCTCATTCTGCCTTCAATCTTTCCCAGCATCAGGGTCTTTTCCAATGAGTCAATTCTTTTCATCAGGTGGCCAAAGTATTGGAGTTTCAACTTCTACATCAGTGCTTCCAATGAATATTCAGGACTGATTTCCTTTAGGATGGACTGGTTGCATCTCCTTGCAGTCCAAAGGACTCTCAAGGGTCTTCTCCAACACCACAATTCAAAAGCATCAATTCTTTGGTGCTCAGCTTTTTTTATACTCCAACTCTCAAATCCATACATGGATTTGTATGGATCCATACTAGAAAACCAATAGCCTTGTCTAGACTGACCTTTGTTGGCAAAGTAATGTCTCTGCTTTTCAATATGCTGCCTGGTTTGTTCATAATTTTCTACAAAGGAGTAAGTGTTTTTTAATTTCATGGCTGCAATTACCATCTGCAGTGATTCTGGAGCCCCCAAAATAAAGTCTGACACTGTTTCCCCTGTATCCCCATCTATTTACCATGAAGTGATGAAACCAGATGCCACGATCGTAGTTTTCTGAATGTTGAGCTTTAAGCCAACTTTTTCACTCTCTTCTTTCACTTTTATCAAGAGGCTTTTGAGTTCTTCTTCACTTTCTGCCATGAGGGTGGTGTCATCTGCATATCTGAGGTTATTAATATTTCTCCTGGCAATCTTGATTTCAGCTTGTGCTTCATCCAGCCCAGCATTTCTCATGATGTACTCTGATATAAATTAAATAAGCAGGGTGACAGTATACAGCCTTGACCTACTCCTTTTCCTATTTGGAACCAGTCTGTTCTTCCATGTCCATTTCTAACTGTTGCTTCCCTACCTGCATACAGATTTTTCAAGAGGCAAGTCAGGAGGTCTGGTATTCCATCTCTTTAATAATTTTCCACAGTTTTTTGTGGTCCACACAGTCAAAGGCTTTGTCATAGTCATTAAAGCAGAAATAGATGTCTTTCTGGAACTCTTCTTTTTTCAATAATCCAATGGATGTTAGCAACTTGATTTTTGGTTCCTCTGCCTTTTCTAAATCCATCTTGAACATCTGGAAGTTCATGGTTCATGTACTGTTGAAGCCTGGCTTGGAGAATTTTAAGCATCACTTTACTAGCCTGTGCTGCTAAGTCACTTCAGTCGTGTCCGACTCTGTGTAACCCTATAGACGGAAGCCCACCAGGCTCCCCCATCCCTGGGATTCTCCAGGCAAAAACACCGGAGTGGGTTGCCATTTCCTTCTCCAACTCATGAAAGTGAAAAGTGAAAGTGAAGTCATTCAGTCGTGTTTGACTCTTCGTGACCCCATGGACTGCAGCCTACCAGGCTCCTCTGTCCGTGGGATTTTCCAGGCAAGAATACTGGAGTGAGGTGCCATCACCTTCTCTGTACTAGCCTGTGAGATGAGTACAATTGTGCACTCAGCAATGTCTAGGGCAGCATAGGACAATACTTGTAATAGGTCATATATTTAAATAGATAGGTTAAATTGACACACACACACGGAACAAATGGTCTTCAGGTTAAAAACCGCTTTTCACCCCAGTTTAGGGGAATAATTGCACTAAAATTAATGATCTGAATCTTTATCCTGAGAAAGATGTAAAGGTGAAACACTAAGAAGCAGCGTCTTTTTCAGTAACTACTTAATTATTTAGTATTATAAATTAGTGAAAATTAGTATTACCACACATTTTAGCAGTGAGCAACAAATGTACTGCTTGGTTCAAAAATGATTTGCTAGTAACAATATAGTCTTACAAACAGAAACCTGTTATTTTTTAATTTTTAGAAATCCACTGGCTGGAAAACTTGATTTTCAAAAAACTTGACCTTGTTGATAATGGATACTGAGAAGATTTTAGGTCATGTAGCTAGTTTTGCATGTCTTACACACCCATCTGTTTCTCCATCTGGCAGCAGACACAGACGTGTTATATACATTCTTCTCACCAACACCCTGATTGTTTGCTTCCTGCTGATAGCCCTAGTGTAAGCTTCATTGGGTAATTATTTCAGGCAGAAAACAACCAACCCACATGTTAAAGGATAATCACTAGTTCAATTAACCAGAAGCAGGTGATATTTTAGTGTCCAGGAGTAAAAATAATTTCAAGTTCTGCGTCACTTCAATGAAAAGATTTAGATAGCAGATGTGCTATTTTGTACTGTAAGAATATAAAAACTAGAAATAAATATGACATGTATAACAATATGACTTTACAGTAAATGATGAATAGTTTTTTTTTTAAGTAAATATTCTTCTTTAGCTGTTTTATTTTAAAATAATAAAGGGACACATGAAAAACCACCCCTATGACATGTTATCAACTGTCTTTTTGTCTGCATTAGAAATCATGGAAAACCTTGAAAATAGAAAGATAAAAACATCACTATCTCAAAGTGCTATTTGTTTTTTACCTATTTTTCTGTAATGTGCTTTAATCTTTGAACCTATTTCATTTAACATTAACTTTTGAGTATTTTTCGATGTAAAAGGACATTATTTATAACAAGATTTTTAGAAACTACTTATAAATTCAAACAAAAATTTTTGGCTTATCCCATAATTATTTTATAATGTCTCTGTTTTAAATACATAATTTCAAACTAATATCTTACCGATATAAATAATACTACATGTACATGAATAGTTTTATAGCTTTCTGAATATCTTTAATGATTTCTTTGAAATATATTTCTAAATGTAAGTGTTTTAATTCAACTGGCCTTTAATTTTTCATATAGTTCTTATTTCATTCTGGCAGATATCTTTGAAGACACTGTAACAACACAATCTCCAGCCCTGCATCAGTATATCTTTCTCTGTAGTTTGTTTGTTTGTTTTTTAATGTGGTAATATAAGTTTCTAGAAATAAGTAATGAGGAAATGGGACTCAAATTTATTGGACATTGTGGAATATGCGAAATGCTTTCAATGTAAATGCAGACAGATCTCTAGTATTTTTCCATATAAGAAGGTATGATTTTTATTCATAGGAATAATAAAGAATTTAGAATTTGAAGAGAAAAAATGCCACCTTTCTGCAGGAGAAATATAATTTGTATAATCTTAATGGTAAATGGGAACTGAAACAAATTGCCTTGTTTAGCTCAGATTGGAAGAGGATACAAGTACTAAACAACCTGACAAAGCATATAACCAAGCATAATTACCAACCATGTTTGTTGATGGGCTTCCCTTGCAGCACAGACAGCAAAGAATCTGCCTGTAATGCAAGAGGCCCAGGTTCAATCCCTGGGTCAGGAAGATCCCCTGGTGAAAGGAATGGCAACCCACTCCAGTATTCTTGCCTAGAGAATTCCATGGACAGACTATGGGGTCGCAGAAAGTCAGACACAACTGAGCAATTCATAAACATGTTTGTTGACATTTGTCAGGTAGAAACTGACTTTGCCTCTAATGAAAAATAATGACAAAACGAATAAGATACAGTCATTGACTTATGAATTTTGCTAAAGATCATTTAACCAGAAAGAAAGAAAATGAATTCTGAAATGTAGGGAAAAAATCTATTTGAGATATTTTATGCTTTATGGATTATGCCAAAGCCTTTGACTGTGTGGATCACAACAAACTGTGGAAAATTCTTAAAGAGATGTGAATACCAGACCACCTGACCTGCCACCTAAGAAATCTATATGCAAGTCAAGAAGAAACAGTTAGAACTGGACATGGAAAAACAGACTGGTTCAAAATAGGAAAAGGAGTATGTCAAGGCTGTATATTGTCGTGCTGCTTATTTAACTTATATGCAGAGCACATCATGAGAAATGCCAGACTGGATGAAGCACAAGTTGGAATCAAGATTGCCGGGGGAAGCATCAATAACCTCAGATATGCAGATGACACCACACTTATGGCAGAAAGTGAAGAGGAACTAAAGAGCCTCTTTTTTTTTATTATACATCTTTTTTTTAATTTAAATTTTATTTTTTAAATTTACAATACTGTATTGGTTTTGCCATACATTGACATGAATCCACCACAGGTGTACATGAGTTCCCAACCCTGAACCCCCCTCCCACAACCCTCCCCATATCATCTTTCTGGGTCATCCCAGTGCAACAGCCCCAAGCATCCTGTATCCTGTATCAAACCTAGACTAGCGATTCATTTCTTACATGATAGTATACATGTTTCAATGCCATTCTCCCAAATCATCCCACCCTCGCCCTCTCCCACAGAGTCAAAAAGTCTGTTCTTTACATCTGTGTCTCTTTTGCTGTCTCGCATATAGGGTTATCATTACCATTTTTCTAAATTTCATATATATGTGTTAGTATACTGTATTGGTGTTTTTCTTTCTGGCTTACTTCACCCTGTATAATCGGCTCCAGTTTCATCCACCTCATTAGAACTGATTCAAATATATTCTTTTTTAATGGCTGAGTAATACTCCATTGTGTATATGTACCACAGCTTTCTTATCCATTCATCTGCTGATGGACATCTAGGTTGCTTCCATGTCCTGGCTATTATAAACAGTGCTGTGATGAACATTGGGGTACACGTGTCTCTTTCAATTTTGGTTTCCTCAGTGTGTATGCCCAACAGTGGGATTGCTGAGTCATAAGGCAGTTCTTATTTGAAATTTTTTAAGAAATCTCCACACTGTTCTCCATAGTGGCTGTACTAGTTTGCATTCCCACCAACAGTGTAAGTGGGTTCCCTTTTCTCCACACCCTCTCCAGCATTTATTGCTTACAGACTTTTGGATCGCAGCCATTCTGACTGGTGTGAAGTGGTAGCTCATTGTGGTCTCTTGATTTGCATTTCTCTGATAATGAGTGATGTTGAGCATCTTTTCATGTGTTTGTTAATCATCCGTATGTCTTCTTTGGAGAAATGTCTATTTAGTTCTTTGGCCCATTTTTTGATTGGGTCGTTTATTTTTCTGGAATTGAGCTGCAGGAGTTGCTTGTATATTTTTGAGATTAGTTGTTTGTCAGTTGCTTCATTTGCTATTATTTTCTGCCATTCCAAAGGCTGTCTTTTCACCTTGCTTATAGTTTCCTTTGTTGTGCAGAAGCTTTTAATTTTAATTAGATCCCATTTGTTTATTTTTGCTTTTATTTCCAGTATTCTGGGAGGTGGATCATAGAGGATCCTGCTGTGATTTATGTCGGAGAGTGTTATGCCTATGTTCTCCTCTAGGAGTTTTATAGTTTCTGGTCTTACATTTAGATCTTTAATCCATTTTGAGTTTATTTTTGTGAATGATGTTAGAAAGTGTTCTAGTTTCATTCTTTTACAAGTGGTTGACCAGTTTTCCCAGCACCACTTGTTAAAGAGATTGTCTTTAATCCATTGTATATTCTCGCCTCCTTTGTCGAAGATAAGGTGTCCATAGGTGTGTGGATTTATCTCTGGGCTTTCTATTTTGTTCCATTGATCTATATTTCTGTCTTTGTGCCAGTACCATACTGTCTTGATGACTGTGGCTTTGTAGTAGAGCCTGAAGTCAGGCAGGTTGATTCCAATGCAATCCCTATCAAGCTACCAGTGGTATTTTTCACAGAGCCAGAACAAATAATTTCACAATTTGTATGGAAATACAAAAAACCTCGAATGGCCAAAGCAATCTTGAGAAAGAGCCTCTTGATGAAAGTGAAAGAGGAGAGTGAAAAAGTTGGCTTAAAGCTCAACATTCAGAAAACTAAGATCATGGCATCCAGTCCCATCACTTCATGGCAAATAAATAGGGAGACAGTAGAAACAGTAACAGACTTTATTTTGGGGGGCTCCAAAATAACTGCAGATGGTGACTGCAGCCATAAAATTAAAAGACACTTACTCCTTGGAAGAAAAGTTATGACTAACCTAGATAGCATATTAAAAATCAGAGACTACTTTGCCAACAAATGTCCGTCTAGTCAAAGCTATGGTTTTGCCAGTAGTCATGTATGGATGTGAGAGTTGGGCTATAAAGAAAGCTGAGCACTGAAGAATTGATGCTTTTCAATTGTGGTGTCAGAGAAGACTCTTGAGAGTCTCTTGGACTGCAAGGAGATCCAACCAGTCCATCTTGAAGGAAATCAGTCCTGAATATTCACTGGAAGGACTGATTCTGAAGCTGAAACTCCAATACTTTGGCCACCTGATGGGAAGAACTGACTCATAAGAAAAGACCTTAATGCTGGGAAACATGACGCCAGAGGATGAGATGGTTGGTTGGCATCACCGACTCAATGGACCTGTGTTTGAGTAAATTCCGGGAGTTGGTGATGGACAAGGAGGCCTGGAGTGCTGCAGTCCATGGGGCTGCAAAGATTTGGACACGATTGAAGAACTCTATCTGTCTGTGTTAGAGAAAACTGAAAGCCAATAATGTATAAAACAACAAGTATGCTAACTAAATCAATTGTTAAATATCTTTCTTTAAAATATTTCTAAGTAAAATCATCAATCATTAATTTAAATCACCAAAACGGAGAGAAAACAAACAGGTACAAATATGAATGAAATTTTATGAATAATGAAGAAGAATGTAGACCAATGAACCTAGATATGTAGGAGATTAAGGAAATACATGTATAGCACTATGTTAATTTCCTGATTATGTAGAAAAGCAAACATTTCTGGTAAAATGATAATTTTATAAATTTTGATGGAGATTTATTATTTTTATGATATTGGTTACATACTTTCATACCTTAACTCTAGAGTCTTTTACTTAACCATTCAGATGATATCCTAGTTCTACATTCTGCCATTGGCAAGAATTTCATCAAGTAACTTTGGTTCTCTGAACCTCAGTTTCCTTGTCTGTAAAATAGAGATCTTGATAGCAAATTAGAGGAAGATTTTGGAGACCTCCAGTGAACTTCTGTAATCAGTCTGCTAGATTTCTGGAAATGTTTGTTATAGAATGGAGTAGGCTATAATGACTATGGACTTTTCTGGTGGCTCAAGTGATTAAAATATGCAGGAGACCCAGGTTAGATCCCTGGGTTAGAAGATTCCCTGGAGAAAAGAATGGCTACCCACTACATATTTCTCACTCACTCTGCTTTTAACAAGGGTTACATTTTGCTTATTTAAATTAAACTTACTTATTTTTGTAGAATACTAATTATTAGTACTAATTATTAGCATAAATGAAATAAAAAAGCATAAAGAACTTTTTTAAATGCTTGGAAAAAATAGCAAAAATACAGTTTAGTCTGCAAATTGCATTTCTCTATACTACCTATAAATTCATTTCTTACAAAGTGATCTCTGAGGGCTTCTGGAAATTCCTCCGAATAGCCTATGTGATCTTGACCTTTGCAATGTATAATTAACATTATTAACATGATACAACTGAAATTTGCCCTCCAGGCATAATGTAGAAGATTTTTTTCTACATGCCATGAAACCTCAAAACCAATAAAGTGGTCATGAAATTAAAAACTGAGTAATAATGATAATAAAATTTAAAAATATATGAAATTTTATGTGGAACTATGTGAAAAAGTTAAAAAAAAAAAGCCAACCGTACAACTAATGAAGAAAATGCAAAATGATAAGAAAACAAAAAACATTAAGCATCATTGGGTAGATAAAGTAAATAATAAATAAAAACAACAGAGAATAAACTAAGAAACAGGTGAAGAGAAAAAACAAGTCCAAACAAGTTCTAATATGTCAGTTTTAAAAAGTAAACCATGTTCCAAAATTCCATATTTATTGCTGTAATATATTTTAAAAATACAAATTTCTAAACCCAAGTAAATTGTAATTAGAGTCAGAAACTATTGCATATGAATATTTAAATGAGAAAGACATATTTAATAATGGCAATAACAATATTCATTAAATGCTTGCAAGGTGCCAAGCATACAACTGTTCTGTATTGTTCTCATACAACTGTGCTAGCAACTCAATGTGATATATACTGGTGGCTCAAATGGTAAAGCCTCTGCCTGCAATGCGGGAGACCTGGGTTTGATCCCTAGGTCGGGAAGATCCCCTGGAAAAGGCAATGGCAATCCACTCCAGCACTCTTGCCTGAAAAATCCCATGGATGGAGGAGCCTGATAGGCTACAAGGCTACAGTCCATGAGGTCACAAAAAGTCAGACACGACTCAGCAACTTCACTTTCATAGTAAGAGAAGTTTCTGGAACTTAGTAAGAATTACTAAGTTCACATACAGTAAAACAAAACTCCAGAGTTCAATTTCAGACCTGTCTGACTTCAACACCTGCACTCTCTTAAATACCACAAAAAATACCTCCAAGTATAAAACAACATGATTATCAAATGACCTTTTAGGAAAAGAGATTTCAAATTTTAGGAAAGAGACATACAAAGAAATATAATTCTATTGCCTGAATATTTTTCAATAATTTGTTCTTATGCTGTGTTTATAAATGATCCTGATGAGAAAATAAGCTATAAAAAATTAGGAGGAAATGTAGTATAACAAACCTTAATAAAAAAAAAAGAAACCTTAATGAACCCCAAATTTTACGGCTCTAGAAAACTCTAGAGGAGGCAAAAGTATCAAAGTATAATAAAGGATAAACAAAATAGAACATACATAATAATACTGTGACAGACCCACAGAGGTCAGAGATTTTCAAAATTTCAACAAAAGTCATTTTAAAAATATACATTAGAAATCAGCTTGAGATATAACACATAATATACAGAGAAATGAGCAACCAACATGTCCTTAGCTTTCCGTATTTAACAAGACTAATTGGTGAAAGAGAAAGACTGGAATAAACCTGTACAGGAGATAACTGAAGCCTAAGAAAAGTAGAGATTATGGAAGAACACCAAACGCTCTTAATGAGTTCAAATTTCCTCATTAAATGAGAACATTACAACATAATAAGGGAACTTGCAAATGCTATTCATGAGCTCTATCAGGGAGTGTTGATGAATATTGGAGAACAGAACTAGCTCCAAAAATTATATGTAAACAAATATAAATTGGTTTTCTGAAAAAAATGAAGAAATTATGTATAACATAGATATTAGTGCTTCTAGGTATGCTGGATAATATTCTAAATGTGATTTCAATTACATTATGTAAAGTACGTGTTTAGAAGGTCATCACTGAAGATAATTTTTACATTTTAACTAGCTAACATAACAAGCAGGAAGTCATTCAGGTTAAATTCTTAATTAATGTTTCATTGTCAATTATCACTCTTCACATTTAAGCCTTTAAGAACCAGATACCCTTGGGACTTTCCTGGTGATCCAGTGGTTAAAACTTTGCCTTCCAGTGCAGGAGGAACAGGTTCAACCCCTGGTTGCGGAGCTAAGATTCCACATAACTCATGGCCAAAAAACCAAAAGAAACAAAAAAAGAAAAGGAACAATACTGTAACAAATTCCATAAAGCCATTAAAAATGAGCCAGATCAAAAATATTAAAAAGAAGCAGTTATTCTTTGAAAATGCATTACCATATACTATCAATACACTTGCAGAGCAAACATTCCAAATTTTTAACTTTGCTGAAACCATTCTCCCCAAGAACCATGCTACCTCTGCAACCCTCCTAAACGAATATCATTCATTCTGTCATATTGTCATCTATTTTCATATTTTGTTAATTAACACCTCACCAAACACTTGTGAATCTGACACCTTTTTCACTCGTTCAAATGTGTCTGATGATCATTAGCCCTATAAAGCATACTAAGTGGAAAATTTTGTTTTCTTAAGAAATAATTTAAATATCATTTGATCTTAAATATCATTGATCTGAATTATCCAACTCAGAATTCTTAAAAGAAACACTCTAACTGGCACATTTCTCATTATTCTTTTTAAAGCTTACTGTGTTGTATGATATTCTCTAAAACAAATCTGTTTTAAAGTACTGGTCCCTCAGCTTTGTCATTCTAAGCACTTGAGTGTATACATGCCTTGTCACTTTCTTATGTAGATATTTCAATGAAAAAAATAGATCAATAGTGAAAGAGATATAAAATATTTCTTTATATTGTAGATTCAACATGAACAAAACCATAATCTGTGGTTTATGATAATGTGCTACTGTCAGGATATGGAGGAGACGTTTTTCTATTGTATTTGGCTCATATTCTCCATCACTGTTTAAAAAAAAAACAGGTGTGTAACACATAGGAGAAAAATTGTAATGTATTATGTCCCAAATTTTATAAAGTAATACTGTGATGCTTAAAATTGTCATGAAAAATGATGCATATTCACTCAATAATTAAAACAAGGGAACTTCATTTTAGTCTCATTCAATATTTGTAGAGCATAATTCTTCACTTCAATCATAAATCCAAACTAAATACCAAGTAAAACTATCACTGTTGATTTTGGTCAAAATAACTAATTTGATGACAGGACAACAGTTTGAACTGTAGTTTGAGGTAATGAATATTCAATTTGTCTTTTATTTGGTTTCAACTTTGCTTTAAAATCAGTATATCTTTTATCTCACCAACATAAATTATAAAGACTAGTTTCATTTTATTCATAGTATGGGATTAATATTATGTCTGTGTGAATATGCTAAATCACTTTAATATCATACCTTTATTTATTCTCACATCATGTATTTAGAAGCCCGATCAAATCAATTAGAATTTTGGAGAAGTTCAGAGGACTTAAGACTCTGTGTGTGTGTAGCATAGATTGGTAGACACGCTACAGAAAAAAATCTAAGACTCAAAGCAAGGAAGTTAATCAGCAAAAGTATTTAATATATGAATTGTGCTTGAGCACATTTCTTTTAAAATATTCATCGTGATTAAAGCAATAGATCATGGAAAATATATGTTAAAGAATTATATTTGTCTGCATAGGCCAAGGAAAATTACCACGAAATCAAAGAAAATAAATACAGTTCATTTAAGAAAGCTTTTGAGAAAATAAATAAGCATAAAATAAATATATCTAATAATTTTGTTCTGTTTTCTTCCTTCGACTATGTGTATAGTGATAATATGTAAATATCAGGGCTAAGAATGCATAGAGTTATAAACTGAGATTTATTTTAAAATTTATTTTGTCAAAAAATGATGGTATTTGTAGCTTCTAATGGTATTTGCACTGTAAGTATATACTGTTAATGGAGGAAGGAGAGACAAGACCGAATAGATACATGATGGCATTTAAGATATGGTCATACATATTTTAAAATATTCCAGTGTATTTATCAACTATGTGAGCCATCACGGCTGAAAAGAGGTTTTATTAAATCCAAGAATTGACCAGAGTCTATTTTAGTTTGTACCCGGAGGGTTGGTTGCTCACATTCGGTTGATGTAGTGTGCTGCACTGTATCTATTTACCTCTCTTGCTAGCCGGATAATTTTGTTTAGATGACAAGCTGAAACCCTAAGGATACATAGTTGCTATAGAAAAAAATTACAGCTGTTTTTTTTTTCAAGTATTATAACTTTCACTGTTACAAATAAAGTATTATGTGTAACAGTGAAAGTTACTTATCTATATAGCAGAATACAATGTCAGTCAAATCAGGCAAAGTTTTAAAGTGAATGGATGATTCAAACCTTGCATGGATGCTCCAACAGAAAATTGCATTATCTGATGTTCTACATTAAAATAATCTATTCACTGAATTATCACCACTGTGCTTCAGAGTTAGAGGAATCTGCCTCTTTCTATATATATATATACTTAGGACAAAGTGAGTTTCCAAAGCACAGTTCATGAAAAGTGTCTTCGTTTTTAGCTGTGGAGCAAGACATTTACTACCCAACTATTTCTGAAATCATGTAAATATCTGTCAGTTGCTATGAATAGAAAAAAATCACACATATATCATGTACAGTAAGATTATAAACATAATATTTATGCTATTCTAGAATATATGATAATATTTTATACTATTCTAGAGTATATATATATATGTGTATATATATATAATTCTATTCTAGAATATACTATTCTAGAGTATATATATATATGAAGGAATGTTATAATTCTGAAAATCAAGAACCAGAACATTCCTTTTTTAAGGGAAGATATTCAAGATCCTGTTGAACTTGTCAGGCAAGAAAAAATATACTGAAATTATGTAAAATTGGAATAACCTGAAAGGGAAAAGAAATTTTGAATAAACTGGAAGGGAAAATAGAATGATGTAACAGGTTTTGTGAAGGAAAAGTTTCCAAAATCATGAATTAAATTCTTCCAGAACTTCAGAAATTCCCCATATGTAAGTAATTCACATAGTGTTACAGCATTCATTCTTCAGCAATTACAGAGCTATGTTCTTATCTGAATATACAGTAAACAGTGATTTTAAAATGTTAGCAGGTAGATTATTCTTAATACATATTCATTTCTTAAATAAAGTGAAAAAAAGTGAGAGGGAGAAATGTATTCTGTAGCTATGAGAAATCATTTAATCCATAAAGAATTATTCAACTCATTTCTTATACACTCAGTTCAGTTCAGTTTAGTTGCTCAGTCGTGTCTGACTCTTTGTGACCTCATGAATCGCAGCACTCCAGGCCTCCCTGTCCATCACCAACTCCCGGAGTTCACTCAGACTCACGTCCATCGAGTCAGCGATGCCATGCAGCCATCTCGTCCTCTGTCGTCCCCTTCTCCTCCTGCCCCCAATCCCTCCCAGCATCAGAGTCTTTTCCAATGAGTCAACTCTTCGTATGAGGTGGCCAAAGTACTGGAGCTTCAGCTTTAGCATCATTCCTTCCAAAGAAATCCCAGGGTTGATCTTTAGAATGGACTGGTTGGATCTCCCTGCAGTCCATGGGACTCTCAAGAGTCTTCTCCAACACCACAGTTCAAAAGCATCAATTCAAAAAAAAAAAAAAAGCATCAATTCTTCGGCGCTCAGCCTTCTTCACAGTCCAACTCTCGCATCCATACATGACCACAGGAAAAACCATAGCCTTGACTAGATGGACTTTAGTCGGCAAAGTAATGTCTCTGCTTTTGAATATGCTATCTAGGTTGGTCATAACTTTTCTTCCAAGGAGTAAGCATCTTTTAATTTCATGGCTGCAGTCTTGTACATTAGCAAAGTTAAAACACTATTATGTCAAACCTTTTCCCATATGTGCCTTTGGTTCTTTATTTCTTCCTTCCTTTCTTTCTCCCCATTTTTCTTTTTCCCTTCACCCCTCTCCCCATTCCTTCCTTTCTTTTATAAGTGAAGTTATTAGTTTAACTTTTATTGAATCATTTTCCTAGCAATCAGTGTCTCAGTATGTAAGCCAGTATGATTCTCAATGGCGGGTGGAGGTGTCAAATCAAAGACAGCATATTGCTCAAAAGGCTATCATGACCAGTCAAGGTAGTTTTAGCCTCAAATACATTTTTACAGGTCATTGTTTCCTACCTAAAGTAATCTTTCCAAAGTTCAATTCTGAGAAGGTAGAAGAGAGTATCTTTTTCCATTTATAGTCAGACATTAATTGATCTCAGCAGATTTTGTAATTGCAGAGGTTACTTCAGGTAGGTCATCTGTTTCTTCATCTGTGGACTCTGATTGTCATGCTCAGCACTTCAGGTGTTACACTGAAGTGACAGAAATCCCCTTCTCTCTGTACAACAGGAGGTAGAATTATTATTAGCTTATCCCTAAATGATGGATTTGGCTTTGGGGCAAAAGTTACAAAGGAGGGCAGCCTGAAATTTAAGAACTGAATGTTGTGATTTTGTAAACAAAAAGAAAACATAATACATTATTAATTGAATACTATTTATATTTTCTCATATATATGTACATATAACTTGTTATCTATATCTTTTGGAATAAGTGCTTAATAACTGTGGAATAGATTTATTATGAATCTACAGATGTTTTAGGATATTTAAATAGAGTGAGAAATCTGATAATTTTAAGTATTATTTTGATTAAAGTGTCTTTGGAATGTCCTTTCTACTTTTCTCTACCAATTATTTTATAATAGCTACATTCCATCAAAATGAGTTAAAATATGATTTTTTTATCCCAACTAGATCATTAAATAATAATATTTATTATTATCATTGATCCATAGCTAATTCTTTCAGCAGTCATCAAATCAGTTCAGTTCAGTCACTCAGTCGTGTCTGACTCTTTGTGACCCCATGGACTGCAGCATGCCAGGCCTCCGTGTCCATCACCATTTCCTGGGGCTTACTCAAACTCACGTCCATAGAGCTGGTATGCCATCCAATCATCTCATCCTCTGTAGTCCGATTCTCCTCCCACCTTCAATCATTCCCAGCATCAAGGATTTTTCAAATAAGTCAGTTCTTGGCATCAAGTGGCCAAAGTATTTGAGTTTCAGCTTCAAATATCAGTCCTTCCAATGAATACCCAGGATTGATTTCCTTTAGGATGGACTGGTTGGATCTCCTTGCAGTCCAAGGGACTCCCAAGAGTCTTCTCCAACACCACAGTTCAAAAGCATCAATTCTTCAGTGTTCAGCTTTCTTTATAGTCCAACTCTCACATCCATACATGACTACTGGAAAAATAGCTTTCACTAGATGAACCTTTGTTGGCAAAGTAATGTCTCTGCTTTTTAATATGCTGTCTAAGTTGGTCCTAGCTTTTCTTCCAAGGAGTAAGTGTCTTTTAATTTCATGGCTGCAGTCACCATCTGCAGTGATTTTGGAGCCCCCCAAAATAAAATCTGACACTGTTTCTACTGTTTCCCCATCTATTTGCCATGAAGGGATGGGACCAGATGCCATCATTTCAGTTTTCTGAATGTTGAGTTTTAAGCCAACTTTTTCACCCTCTTCTTTCTTACTTTCAGAAAGAGGCTGTTTAGTTTTTCTTTGGTTTTTGCCATAAGGATGATGTCATCTGCGTATCTGAGATTATTGATATTTCTCCCAGTAATCTTGATTCCAACTTGTGCTTCATCCAGACCAGCATTTTGCATCAAGTACTCTGCATATAAGTTAAATAAGCAGAGTGACAATGTACAGCTTTGAAGTACTCCTTTCCCGATTTGGAACCAGTCTATTGTTCCATGTCCAGTTCTAAGTGTTTCTTCTTGACCTGCATACAGATTTCTCAGGAAACAGGCAATGATGGTCTGGTATTCTCATCATTTTAAGAATTTTCCACAGTTTGTTGTGATCCACATAGTCAAAGGATTTGGTATAGTCAATAAAACAGAAATAGATGGTTTTCTGGAACTCTCTTGCTTTTTCCATAATCCAACTGATGTTGACAATTTGATCTCTGGTTCCTCTGCCTTTCTAAATCCAGCTTGAACATCTAGAACATCTGGATAGTCATCAAATACCTGGAAAGTATCCTATCCTTCCACATTTCTCCCAATGTGGTTTCATACTTACTTATTTCTGAGCATAAAGTATTAACTCACATTTGAAGTATGACATTGTTTTCATTTGTAAGCTGTGTCTGTATTCTACTTGATTCTAGAACTTAATTGTAGTCCAAAATAAAGTTAGACTTTATTTCTCCATATTTCAGTCACTCTCATTATTGTTAAATACAAACACTTAAGCTTATTGTTTCACACATTCTGTTGAAGCCCTAATAATGGAGTCAAATTTTTATAATGAAAGAATAAAACATAATACAACTCCTCAATGGATTGCATATGGAATGACCCTGAAAATTGCGCTTCATCAATAGGAAATAATGAGATACTGAAGTTATATAGTGGTTACCAAATATCCTAAATATTTCTATTTTATATATTATTATCACACATGAGAATAATTGTCTGTCAAAGGAAACGTACTCTGCAATCAGGCTTAGTACCACTAGATCTACACTAGTCTTTTAAGATTGTAGAAGGAAGAATCTGCCTGTCCTGTGACTCAGTTGCTACATGTACCAGGCATTGCTATGCATTTAGCACATGTCCATATGTGACCACAAGTTCCAACAAAATAAAGTTTTTAATAAAAATTGAGGTGTTAAACTTGTTGCATTCACATTTAAAATAATTATTTATAGAGTGGGATTATTAATATAGTGTTTTTAACCATCTTCTAATTAATCAGATTTGTTTGATGTTTTTCCTGTCTACTGACTTCTTTTAATTGAACATTTTACATGATTTCATTCTAATTCCTGTCAGCACATTAATTATAATTTTAAAATTTTTAATGGTTATAACTTGCAGTATGGGATGTACAGTCCCTTTTGATGTAGCAGTCAATTATTTCATTTATCCATATGATATAAACATCAAATAAATTATGAACATTATTATGTTAAACAGATCTTTAAAATGAATTAAAAATAGAAATATTAATAATATTATTTATATCAATAACTTTTATCTTATGTATATATATATCATATTACATATATTTTCATCATTCAGTTCAGTTCAGTCACTCAGTCGTCTCCAACTCTGTGACCACATGAATTGCAGCACGCCAGGCCTCCCTGTCCATCACCAAA
This sequence comes from Oryx dammah, assembly GCF_014754425.2. Classification (NCBI taxonomy): domain Eukaryota; kingdom Metazoa; phylum Chordata; class Mammalia; order Artiodactyla; family Bovidae; genus Oryx; species Oryx dammah. Next base: position 9,271,584 of record NW_024070191.1, read on the forward strand.
TCCTGGAGTTTACTCAAACTCATGTCCATCAAGTTGGTGATGCCATTCAAGAAACACCTGGGGTAACAGGCAAATTTGGCCTTGGAGTATGGAATGAAGCAGGGCAAAGGCTAATAGAGTTTTGCCAAGAGAACACACTGGTCATAGCAAACACCCTCTTCCAACAACACAAGAGAAGACTCTACACATGGACATTACCAGATGGTCAACACCAAAATCAGATTGATTATATTCTTTGCAGCCAAAGATGGAAAAGCTCTATACAGCCAGCAAAAACAAGACCAGGAGCTGACTGTGGCTCAGATCATGAACTCTTTATTACCAAATTCAGACTTGAATTGAAGAAAGTATGGAAAACCACTAGACCATTCACGTATGACTTAAATCAAATCCCTTATGATTATACAGTGGAAGTGAGAAATAGATTTAAGGGCCTAAATCTGATAGATAGAATGCCTAATGAACTATGGAATGAGGTTCGTGACATTGTACAGGAGACAGGGATCAAGACCATCCCCATGGAAAAGAAATGCAAAAAAGCAAAATGGCTGTCTGGAGAGGCCTTACAAATAGCTGTGAAAAGAAGAGAGGCGAAAAGCAAAGGAGAAAAGGAAAGATATAAGCATCTGAATGCAGGGTTCCAAAGAATAGCAAGGAGAGATAAGAAAGCCTTCCTCAGCCATCAATGCAAATAAGTAGAGGAAAACAGAATAGGAAAGACTAGAGATCTCTTCAAGAAAATTAGAGATACCAAGGGAACATTTCATGCAAAGATGGGCTTGATAAAGGACAGAAATGGTATGGACCTAACAGAAGCAGAAGATATTAAGAAGAAGTGGCAAGAATACACAGAAGAACTGTACTAAAAAGATCTTCATGACCCAGATAATCACGATGGTGTGATCACTCATCTAGAGCCAGACATCCTGGAATGTGAAGTTAAGTGGGCCTTAGAAAGCATCACTATAGTCTACAGCCATACCACCCTGAACGCGCCCGATCTCGTCTGATCTCGGAAGCTAAGCAGGGTCGGGCCCGGTTAGTACTTGGATGGGAGAAAGCATCACTATGAACAAAGCTAGTGTAGGTGATGGCATTCCAGCTGAGCTATTTCAAATCCTGAAAGATGATGCTGTGAAAGTGCTGCACTCAATATGCCAGCAAATTTGGAAAACTCAGCAGTGGCCATAGGACTGGAAAAGGTCAGTTTTCATTCCAATGCCAAAGAAGGCTCAAACTACTGCACAATTGCACTCATCTCACACGCTAGTAAAGTAGTATTCAAAATTTTTCCTCATTATGTGATTCCAAAGTTGTAACAGTCAAACGTTGGTACCTACCTAACTACACAAGATTATTTGGACCAGAATTCAAACTGCTAAGACCTTGGATTCAGAGAAGTCTTAGGCAGTGGTTATTTGATGTGCATCCTTAGAAGCCTATAATATTTGTAAAATGGAAATAAATAACTTTTTTTAAAAGGATCCAGATAGGAAGAGGAGAAATATGACTTTAGTCACTGTAATATAGAGATGGAGAATTACTTTTTCACTCAGTTCTCCACTTTGCAAATTTACACAGCTAGGACATTTCAATAAAAGAAGAGTCTGTAAACATATGGGGAATGCTCTTAGATGTTCCCACAAGTGAAATTACTATAAATTTTCCCCTTGACTTTCAATAAATGAATCTGTAGCAGTTTGTCACAGAAACTGTATTCCAGATAAGCAGAAAATTCAGGGATTAATAGACACATAATTAATCTATGAACTAATATTAACCATGGGGCCCAAAACATGACTGTGGTTCAATGTCAAAAAATGAAATCATAGGTAATAAACTGTGTTCTGAACTAACTTTGACTCCTGGAGGCTGTGATAAGAATATACTTTGTGATCATTTCCTCAATTGTTGAGAAAAAAAAAAAATATATATATATATATATATACACATTAAGTGTTCTTGGTGACTTACATAGTACATACGTTTGTTGATTTTTCTTATTCATTATAGTATCAAGAATCAAGTATAAAACCTCTGTGAATGAAACTTTTACCACAACATAAAAGACATAAAGCAACACTAGATCCCTGAGAGAATTACACAGGAAATCCTAAACAATAAAAAGATGCAGGGGTGCTTCTTTTATCTCGTTCCTATTTTCAGAACTGATTGGTCTATGCAAAGATCATTTAGGTCTTAGTAGAAGATGGTGCATTGTGCCACACTTGGTAAATATTTTTAAAAGCTATGACTTGAAATACAATTGCATTTCCAAATGCTGGAGCAAATTGACATAGATTCTTGCTCTTTTCTTGGAAGGGAAAGCAGGGCACATTCAGTGTCTCTTATTTCTGGACTCTGTGAACTCTCTAGCTCTTGAACTAATTTCTTCTGCCACTATCCAGACCTCTTAGTGGGCTATTCATAGATTCCAGCATGCTGAGGTATTTTGCAAGAATTAGTTGTTACAAGCAAGAAGACAAAATGGATCTAAGGTGTGGGCTTAGAGAAGTATGTTCTAGAAGGTAGGAGATATATCAATATTATAAGGTCATGCAATACTGGTGAAATTTCAGGGGTCAAGTTGTGTATGTGATTTCCTCACAAAATGAAAATGTAAGTGATGCGCCATCTACATTCGACTACTAGGAAAGAGGTGAGATTCCAGCATACTTCAGCAAGACAAGCAAAAAGCCAAATTCCAGAACTGAAAACTCTTTTGATTTTAGAGGCAAAATATTTTGCATGTGATGACTCTCCTCAGTCCCATTACCAAGTCCAACAGATCCATCTTCCCAAATTTTAGTGGAGCTCAAAGAAAGAGGAGGTTACTTGGCATTTTCACTTCACACCTATGTTACTTATTTACTGGCAGATGCAATAGAGATAGAAATCATGCTGCAAATGCATTAAGGTCTTATAAGACCATCAGGACACAGATCCCCTGAGATTTAGAGCAAAGTTGTGCTATCTTTGACAAATAACTACTTCCTTCATGAGAAACAGTTTTTTTGTTTTTTTGTTTTTTTTTTTTCCCCTTCCTACCAGAAAATTAATCTTGGCCAAGTGGGACACCATATGATTTTTCCCATCAAGTGACAATGGGAACAGAAATGAACAGGTGAGCACTGCATGATGAAGTAGAAGCGGGATGTATGAGACTGAGTTTGAGATACCCCTAAAGGTGTATTAGCTAGCCACATAGGCACATAGATTACACTGTCAATGCACCTTCATAATGCACTCACTTACTTCTTTAAACTCCTTAAAGCCAAACCAGTAACCTCATGGGGAGTTCTCCATGTGAAATATAGTCCAAACTATAGGTACTTTTGTAGTCATGGACATCGATCATCAAGGGAAGCTGGGTTACTTCTACAACATGGATACATATTAAAAACCTCTTCAGTTCAGTAAAGTCACTCAGTCGTGTCTGACTCTTTGCAATCCCGTGAATCGCAGCACACCAGGCCTCCCTGTCCATCACCAACTCCCGGAGGTCACTCAAACTCATGCCCATTGAGTCAGTGATGCCATCCAGTCGATTCATTCTCTATTGTCCCCTTCTCCTCCTGCCCCCAATCCCTCTAATCATCAGAGTCTTTTCCAATGAGTCACCTCTTCGCATGAGGTGGCCAAAGTATTGGAGTTTCAGCTTCAGCATCAGTCCTTCCAAAGAACACCCAGGACTGATCTCCTTGCAGTCCAAGGGACTCTCAAGAGTCATCTCCAACACCACAGTTCAAAAGCATCAATTCTTTGGCACTCAACTGTCTTCACAGTCCAACTCTCACACCCATACATGACCACTGGAAAAACCATAGCCTTGACTAGGCGGACCTTTGTTGGCAAAGTAACGTCTCTGCTTTTGAATATGCTATCTAGTTTGGTCATAACTTTCCTTCCAAGGAGTAAGCGTCTTTTAATTTCATGGTTGCAGTGACCATCTGCAGTGATTTTGGAGCCCCAAAAAATAAAGTCTGACACTGTTTCCACTGTTTCCCCATCTATTTCCCATGAAGTGATGGGACCAGATGCCATGATCTTCATTTTCTGAATGTTGAGCTTTAAGCCAACTTTTTCACTCTCCTCTTTCACTTTTCTCAAGAGGCTTTTTAGTTCCTCTTCACTTTCTGCCATAAGAGTGATGTCATCTGCATATCTATGGTTATTGATATTTCTCCCGGCAATCTTGATTCCAGCTTGTGTTTCTTCCAGCCCAGCATTTCTCATGACATACTCTGCATAGAAGTTAAATAAGCAGGGTGACAATATACAGCCTTGACGTACTCCTTTTCCTATTTGGAACCAGTCTGTTGTTACTTCTACAACATGGATACATATTAAAAACTTGTAGAAGAGTGAAATAGACCCAAATGAATTCCTGTTGGAAAGCTTCACAATAGTTTAGAGTCAGCAGGAATGAATGTTTGGGTTACCCCATCAGTTACAGATTCCCAAACAATTCAGGAACTGGCTAATATCAAAAGGAAAAATGGAATAGACAGTGGAAAAATTAATCTATGTTCATTAACCATGGCCTAGTGTCTAGTTCAAATGTGCAAACAAAAAAAGAGCTATTATCCACTATTTCTTTCTAGCATTGTGAAGCCTGTATACATATATATATTTTTTAATTGTCTGTCTTCATTATATTCTATATAAGGAATGTCAATGATGATTGTTCTTATAACTTATTCTTTTATTTTCAACAAATTGACCTGAGATTTAGACTATTATAGAAAAAGGAGAAATATTACACAAAGACATATACAATAATGGATAGGTCTGAGGTTCCTCTTTCAGGCACAAAATTGTATAGGTAGAAGTATATTCTGTTGTTATTCTCATTTTATTTTTTATCATTTAAAAGGCAATATTATACAGAGTGATGCTCAGAAAGAGTAAGGCAAATATCATATATTAATGCATATATAATATATAATGATATATATTATATGTATTTATATATGTATATATAAATCCATCTATATATGGAATCAGGAAAGATAGTACTGATGATCCTACTTGCAGGACAGCAAAGGAGATGCAGACCTAAAGAACAGACTCTTGGACACAGTGCGGGGAAGGAGAGGGTGGGCCAATTCGAATGAATAGTATAGAAACATATACACTCCATATGTAAAATAGATAGCCAGTGGAAATCTGCTCTATGATGCGGGGAACCCAAAGCTGGTGCTCTGTGACAACCTAGAGGGGTGGATGGAGACGGGGATGGGAGCGGGGTTCAGGAGGGAGGGGACATAGGTATACCTATGGTTGATTCATGTTGATGTATGGCAGAAACCATCACAATATTGTGAAGTAATTATCCTCTAATTAAAAACTAAAATTTAAAAAAATCTAAGCAAATGGAAATGTGTGTTGTTGTTGGGTTACCATAAGAAGAGCCACTAGAGAATAGGCTAGATACATTTCATAGGGGGTTTGCTTTCACTCTATGTTCTTAATTGAACTTCTGTGTTCCAAAGTGTCAGAAATACTAAAAACTACATCATTAGACTCCCTTGTAGCTAGATTTCAAGGGGCAAACAGGATTCTGCCTCTTACATGCAAAGCATTAGAGTGAGTTTTGGAGAATGAACCTGAGGTGGATGACATCTTTCTGCTTTGTTTTGTTTTATGAAAGAGAAGACATGAAATCCTTAACCTCAAAGGCAAAAAGTCAACTTTGGTGGCTTTATTAAACACTCACTGGTCAGCTGCTTGTTTTAAGATGACAGGAATTGGGATTGATATGGCATCCTGACCCCTGGATCACAACAATGCTATGTATGCTTGGACACAGTAGGGCTCTCTTGACTCCAGTTCTAGCTCTTTTAGCAATTTTATAAGCACTTATTTTCCTGTATAAACCATGCTTCTTGTTAACATATCCCCAGTGATTTCATGTTCTTGCATAGAACCCTAAATGATACAAAAATATTTCTCTTCATAGGAAAATTAGGGTGTCAGAACCAGAAATAAAAGAGTATTGGATATTGAAAGAGCAAGCAATTCTAACCAGAAATGAAATATTTCCATTATTATAATCCCTAAATGTGTTGGGATGGCTCATGTGAGAAAAACTCACATTTAAGTATGTATTTAAAACTCACATATATATTTAAACAAGTCAGCATTTTTTTTTTTTTTTGAGTAGGCAAAACAAAATTGTTTTTGAATTCCCTTCTATGTGTTCTAGGTAACTAACAACCATTTACCTGATTAACTAGTAGATAACCATTGATGTTAAATGTCCCAGGAGAGGTTATGCCTTAAGAATGAATATGGTTCCTTGCTTGGAATGACATTTTTCCCCCAGGGAATGAATGGATGAACATATATATGGGACAAGAGATCTTCTGGGAAGAAAAGATGTTACACTCTGACCCTTCCATTTGAAAATTTAAATGCATTATAATCTTCTAGATGAATTAAAATAGCCCAACTTATAAGAAGGTATGCTATTTGCTCCAAAATAGAATTTAAAGTAAAGATGGAGGAAGATATGACTGAAGATCCAGGCTCACAATCTGCCCATCAATGGTCAAATTAAAGGGTGGGACCTTGACTAGGGAGTAGGGCAGGTTGCCTACAGCTCTGGTGAGTTAATTGTTTATGAATTTAATTTAAATATTAAAATGTATGTGCATTTATTTGTTCTCCAGAGGGAATTAAGTATGTCTTCAGGAGTCATAATGGGCTTCCCTGGTGGCTCAGATGGTAAAGAATCTGCCTCAAAGTGGGAGACACATGTAGGATCCCTGGGTCAGGAAGAAGCTCTGGAAAAGGGAATGTTTACTCACTCTAATATTCTTCTCGCTTGGAGAATTCCAAGGACAGAGAAGCTTGGCGGGCTTTCAGTCCATAGGGTCGCAAAGAGCTGGACATGACTGAGGGAGTAACACGTTCACTTAAGATCCAGTTATCTATATACTTAGGGAGTAGTTTCCTCACTAAGACCAGTAGTGCTAATCATGATAACAACATGTGTAAGATAGTCCTTCTAAGCTGTTTTGTGATTCTTGAGTATCATTTACTCCTGAGAAAGGTGTAGGTAGTACTCTTTTAACTTCCTGTGAGAGATGAGGAAGTAGAGGCAAGAGGTCATGACCACCTTACCCGACGCTATAGATAATTAGTGTTACTAGGCAGAGCAGCCACATTTCCTGATTAGCATCTCAGTGATCTCTGCTGGCCCATTTAGTTAAGAGCCCAGAATCTTTTGTCTGACAGCTCTGACAGTCCTTAGTTTGCCACTTAGTCATTGCTCGACCTTGGGCAAAATGTTTAATTTCCTTAAACCTCAATGTCTTCCAAAGCTAAATGAATGAATGAAGTTAATCGTCCATTTTTCCTTTAATAGAATCCATTAGCTTCTTGTCAAGATAGTCTTTTATCATCTCAATACACATCTCAGGCATCTTACTTCCAAGCAAACCTTCCTCCTGCTAGTCTTGCTCCCTTTTTATTACTCCCAATAGTGCAACTTTCTGTCCATTCATTATTTCATTCAAAAACTATTAGGCACCAACTAGGTGTCATGTGTAATATCAGACATGGATGATACATTAAGGACCACAAGCAGATATTCATCCTGCTTTCATAAAATTTATAATTCAGTCAGGGAAAGAGGTTAAAGTTTCAATAGGTGCCGGTGTCATCCAAAACACAGAAGTAGCTCTTGGAACACAATTTAGTAGTTTCAGAACAACCGCTTCTTTCCTTTATTCAACAGTATAATTGATATTTTTAAAATAAACCTATTTTTTCTGTGTAGAATTATTTTACTACTCAAATGGCATAAATAAGTAGCTGATGCCAACTGCATATTTTCAACTGGGTAATGACTGCTTTGCAAAACAGGGCAGGTGTTTGTGTTGTATCATTTTTGGTTGATGACTAATATATTTCTTCTACTAGAGGCAATGGAACTAGAAGTTACAGGGTAGGTATTCAAAATATGAAAACACAGAGTTAAAAATGAGCAGACAGGAATATTCATCAATCCATCATCTCATACATGTAGAAAATAAAAGAAGTAGAAAACAAACAAACAAACAAGCAAAAAACAATGTAAGCCAAAACTGAAGAATGAAAAATTGAGTCTACATTTTAACATGCATTTAAAATATTTGTAATAATTCACCTCTTCCAATAATTATATACCTTCTAATGCCTTTTTTCCAACCCATTGCATAAGAACATGGCCAAAAGATTCATATTTTCTGACTTTACTGTCATTTCAAACTTAATTTTTATTGCACAAAATTATTTGAAATTAATAAATATGTGTAACAATGTTTTTAATTTCAATTATATGTAAGACATATACTTTAAATTCCAAACTTATTTCTAGTGATTATGTTATGATTCATAAACACGTAAAAATATCAACAGATTTATCTCTACTTAGTGATTTCGGCCACTTACTATATTTACTTTTTCAATATAAATTTTGTTTTATCTCCACTTAGGCAAAAATTTATTCTAAATTGTGTTTCTCTTGCCACCGTATATGTGATTTTTGTTATCTAAACGTGAATGAAATTTACTTTGAAAAGACGGACTTTTCAAGTTTTAAGAACTAAGGAAGAAGTTTAGAATTGACTGCTTTATCCCTGTGAGTAAATCTGAAAGTAGTTAAAAAGACAACATCTAGTGATTTACTATCTAGCTCTAAAGTGGCATGGACTAGGTAGTTTTTATTTATGTAATCAATGGACTAACATTTCATAATAAACATAAAAGATAAAGATGAGAATAATTTAACTTTGCCAAACATATGAAAATAATACACACTCCACATGTTAAAGACACTCAGTAAGTGTTCATTGATTTTCCTTTTAACGTTTGCATTGTTGCATTCCCAGACAGGCAGTGATCACATTATTGGCAGTATATGTGGATAGTAACAGGACATCTGCCTCACTTCAGTACTGTTATTATGCCTATTTACCTTGAACTACATAAGCTTAGGTTGGGAAGATTTCCCTGTAGGAGGAAATGGCAACCCACTCCAATATTCTTGCCTGGAGAATCCCAAGGACAGAGGAGCTTGGCAGGCTACAGTCCATAGGGTTGCAAAGAATCAGACACAACTGAAGTGACTTAGCACGCATGTATGCACACACATAAACCAAAATTAGTTCTAAAATAATGCACATTTTCATACCTCAGAACATCTGAGACTTCTATTTTAAAGTGTAAAGCAAATCTAACCATTTAAATTCTAATAATTCAAATACTATTATGTATACCTATTCACTATTAAATAATTAATTATTCTCTTCTACAGCTGTCTTACTCCATGTCTCAATTTTACCAGAATTCTCAATGCTTATTCTCAGATGCAAGCACTGTTGGGAATAATGGCATAGCCAGGTAATTGGTACCTCTGTGTTAATGTTTACCAGCATCAACTGAGCCTTGATGTTGTTTCTCTTACTTTTATTTTCCAAATCTCCCAGATTCTGTTCCAAAACATCCTCCATTATCCTCTAAACTCTGAATCCTCCTTGTTTATTAGCAATCCTGCCTCCTCTTCTTAGAGCAAATGAGTCATCAGTTTGAAAAGTGAAAAGTGAAAGCAAAGTCACTCAGTTGTATCCGACTCTTTTCGACATCATGGACTGTAGCCTACGAGATTCCTCCATCCGTGGAATTTTCCAGGCAAGAGTACTGGAGTGGGTTGCTGTTTCTTTCTCCAGGGGGTCTTCTCGACCCAGGGATTGAACCTGGGTCTCCTTTAGCACTCCCTAGATTTACAAAAGTATGGTTACCGCACACAAGGATCTTTTACTGCTTTTGTATCGCCTTCTTCTCTCAGTATTCTCCTTATCCTTCATTTCAACTGTCTTCCTTGTCTGAACTATCTTCTCTCTTTAGTTTCTCAAGTCCTTCCATTTATTTCTAAAGCCTCCTGGGCCTTGGATGATAATTGGAATAGCCGTAATGGATATTTGGTTCAACCCCCAGATGGGATTGTTAGCCTTCAGAGTGAGGTGTATCATCGTGAGGATGACCAAGTGGAAGCCTCTGAAGCTATTCTCCCCCACCAGACAAGATGTTAAATCAATAGAAGTATTTCATTCTTGGATGGGGAACAGTTAAGTTCTAAAGTGTTTCTCAGACTGTGTCCCATCAAATCTATATTTAATTCACTGAATGTCAGCAGTAGAAATTACATAATCCCCAAGAATGACAAGATACCTCTGCAGTTGTCCTGTCAGATGTGATTATCTGCTAGAACTGATTACATCAGACTCAGGTACATGGTAAATGACTAGAGCCTTCCCTGGTGGCTCAGATGGTTAAGCATCTGTCTACATGCAGGAGACCCGGGTTTGATCCCTGGGTTGGGAAGATCCTCTGGAGAAGGAAATGGCAATCCACTCCAGTACTATTGCCTGGAAAATCCCATGGACATAGGAGCCTGGTAGGCTACAGTCCATGTGGTCGCAAAGAGTCGGACACGACTGAGAAACTTTACTTTCACAAATGTGTTCTTTTAAATTCTGACAAGGAAAAAGAATTAGAAAGGATTCACGTTCACCAAGAATAATCATATACATGAATAATCATATACCTGAATAATCATATACATTGCCTGGTGCTATGTTAATTCTCCTGTTCTCTGTCCTAATACAGTCAAAAAGAGCTACAGACTATCTGGACATTCTGCATAAAATCACATTAATGTAGTGTAGCAAAGACATCATGCTAATTGGATCAGATGATCAAGAAGTATCTATCACATTTGATGAATTGCTAGGAACATGCACTCTACAGAGTGGAAGATGAGCCGCCAAGAAATTTCAAAGATCTACACATCAGCAGATATCTCAGGATTCCAATGGTCAGGAGAGTGAATATGCCATTCAAAGTAAAAGACAAAAGCTGTACTGCATCTTGTATTTCTTAACTTAAAGAATGAAGTGTAGTGCCTGGTATGTTTCATCAGGTTATGGTACCCTATATCCCATGCCTAGCAACACTCTTTTGACCCCTGTACCAGAAACAAAAGGCTACCAACTATTATCATGGGGTCCAGCACAAGATTCTGTGGATCCAGGCTGAAGTGCAAGATGAACCTATGCTTGTCCCTTTTGACCCAGCAATGTGGTGGTATTTTTCAGTCATTAAGTCGTGTCCAACTCTTTGCAACCCTATGGACTGTATCCACTAGGCTCCTCTCTCCATGGACTTACCAGGCAAGAATACTGGAGTGGGGTGTTATTACCATTTCCAGGGGATCTTCTCAACCCAGGGACTGAATCTGTGTCTCCTGCACTGGCAAGTGGATTCTTTACCACTGAGCCACCATGGAAGTCCTTCACCCAGAAAACACTTTGTAATTAAAAAAGAGCAGAGGTCTAATGTGGACTTTATAGCAAACTCCAAGAGAGAAGACAGACCCCCAAGTGATCTGGAACAAGTTTTACGTCATCTGAAAGGGAGGATTATATAACTTTTGAAAATATCTCCTGGAATTGTATTGGGTTCTGGTAGAGACAGAGCAGAGAAAAGATTCACAGTTTTAAATAAGGACTTTCCAGCAAAATCTCTAAGCATAGGTCAGGAGCCTATGGTCATGTGTTCACTAGACACCTGCTCCAAAATGTACCCTCTTCCTGAAACAGCCTACAACGAATGACTTATCAAATGAAGAATATAAAAATCCAGCCTAAACTTAGCCCAATGATGGAAAATTTTAGCTCTAGAACTTCCTGAATCTGGCTTCCCAGGTGGTGTTAGTGGTAAAGAACCCACCTGCCAATGCATGAGACCTAAGAGATGCGGGTTTATTCCTTGGGTCGGGAAGATCCCCCAGAGGTGGGCATGGAAACCCACTCTAGTATTGCCTGGAGAACCCCATGGACAGAGGAGCCTGGGGGGCCACAGTCCATAGGGTTGAAAAAAGTCAGACACGACTGAAGTGACAGCCTGTATGCACACATGCACTCAATACTGCACTCTAGCTCCACTTCTCCTTCTAATTCTGCTCCTTTCACTCTTCTTACCACTGGTGCTAATACCAAGGATACACCTTAATAAAATTCCTAATTCCTAATAGGCTCCTCTTCAATGAACACTTCCTGGGGAACCTCATTTCTGTCACACACCTCACAGTCACATTATTTAAGATGTCTGTTTTTATCATCTCTACTTCTTCAGTTCAAACTCACTCTAACTCTCTGCAAAGTCTTTTCAACATTTCAGTTCAGTTCAGTTCAGTTCAGTCACTCAGTCGTGTCCGACTCTTTGCGACCCCAAGAATTGCAGCATGCCAGGCCTCCCTGTCCATCACCAACTCCTGGAGTTCACTCAAACTCATGTCCATCGAGTTGGTGATGCCATCAAGCCATCTCATCCTCTGTCATCCCCTTCCCCTCCTGCCCCCAATCCCTCCCAGCATCAGAGTCTTTTCCAGTGAGTCAACTCTTCGCATGAGGTGGCCAAAGTACTGGAGTTTCAGCTTTAGCATCATTCCTTCTAAAGAACACCCAGGACTGATCTCTTTTAGAACGGACTGGTTGGATCTCCTTGCAGTCCAAGGGACTCTCAAGAGTCTTCTCCAACACCACAGTTCAAAAACATCAATTCTTCGGCACTCAGCTTTCTTCACAGTCCAACTCTCACATCCATACATGACTACTGGAAAAACCATAGCCTTGACTAGACGGACCTTTGTTGGCAAAGTAATGTCTCTGCTTTTTAATATGCTATCTAGGTTGGTCATAACTTTCCACACTATTAAAAACATCCCCCAAGAAAATCATCCATGGCTCTTTCATTATTAATACCCCCCAAATTTTAGGCCTATCTAGATCTTTCAGAAGAATCCAGAAATAATTCATTTTTATTTTATTTTTAAATTTGAGCATTATTTTATTTATTTGGGGGTTGACATGTATGCACTAATATATTTAAAATAGATAACCAATAAGGACCTCTGCTCATCTAAACAAGGACCTTTATTTATCTACTCAAAAATAGTTAACCAACAGGAAACACTGCTCAATATTCAGTAATAACCTAAATGGGAAAAGAACTTGAAAAAAGAACAGATATATGTGTATGTATAACTGAATCACTTTGCTGTACACCTGAAATTAACACAACATTGCTAATCAGCTATGTGCATGCTGTGTGCTCAGGTGCTTCACTCGTGTCTGACTCTTTGTGTCCCCATGGACTGTAGCCCACCTGGCTCCTCTGTCCATGGGATTCTCCAGGCAAGAATACTGGAGTGGGTTGCCATGCCCTCCTCCAGGGATCTTCCTGACCCAGGGATCCAACCCACAACTCCAGTGTCTCCTGCATTACAGGCAGATTCCTTCCCAGATTCTGGATCATCAGGGAAGCCTACTAATCCACTATGCTCTGATATAAAACAAAAATTGAGAATAAGTAAAGAATTGTACCCAACTCATCAAAAAATTGCTATATAGTTTACAATGTTATATTACCTTCAAATGTATGGTTTTTTGATCACTTACTCTAGGCAAATATGAATGACTCAAACTTCAGATGTAATTAAAACGTTAGGGAAGTTGGAACTTTCATCTTTATGAAATAAGACAGAGTCCTGGAGTTACACTGACTTCTCATTTTACTGTTTTGGAAGAAAATTGTACTGTCTCTCTTGATGCTTTCAGAAAGAGCCACAGATGTCACTGCCCGACAGCGAACCTAACTCAGTGGTATCCTCAAGTGTCGCTGGAAGTTACCCCTCCCTGCTGACCTAGTTTATCGCACCTTCAGAGAAGGCAAGCTATTCTTAGGGCACCAGGTGCACTGATTGAGCAGGCTGTGCAGAGGTTTTTCTGTCACAAGTTAACTTGTGATTAATACGAAATATTGAGTTATTTCATCAAACTTGCTTCATGAGATTTCATAAATGGTCTGTTAGGAGTTCTTTTTTTATACACTGATATCTGGGACATGTTTCACTATGAATACAGATTTTTTAAAGTAAGCTTTAAGAGTGTTATTTATCATTCTATATTCAGCCTTTTAACATGTTTATTGACAGGAAAGAGTTTCTTGATCTGGCTGGGTGGTTAGAAGTAGACTGGCATTAGCAGCACTCATTGTATTAAAATAAGGAGAATTTGATAGACTCAGTTTTAACACAGAGATTCTTATGCTGGTCAGAGAGAATTTAACAAAGTTATTTATTTAAAAGACATTATGTTACAGTGGTTATTATGAGGTCTATATTTAATGGGTTGCACACATGTATATAGTGCCTATATATCACATATATATGTAATGCACAGTGTATAAATCTGTGTTTGAGTTGGATCTGGCACTGGAAAGAGTTTTTTCTATGGCTGACACCTTATTCTATAGGAATTGTGTATGCGAACAGCTCATAATTCAAATAATTAACATACTTTAAACTGCAGTTACTAGTATAACTTCATTAGCAACATAACTTCCTCTTTTCTCCCTGTACTTTACATAGTTCACAATACAGAAGAAAATAATAATTTCCCTGGCACCATTCCCATCTTCTGATTTTGAAGTCCTCAAATAAAATGGCCAATTTTTCTTGCCAGATTCTAATCATATTTTTCTTATGAAAGAAGAAATCAGGGAATTAAAAAAAAACTGAAAGCAATTTGAAAAGTACAACTAAAGAAAAAAACATTCATTTACTTTGCTCTGTCTCTCCTTCACAATGTATCCTCTTATTTGTTTTAAATTTGTTTGAATTTTGATAACACAAAGTGTTAATATTCAGAAAAGAGAATGCATTGCTTCCCATAAACTGGATAGAGTGAGAAACAAAATTTATGAGGTACCCATACTGTGTAAGGCATTAAATTTCCTCAGTCAGCTCAGTCACTCAGTCATGTTCGACTCTTTGCAACCCCATGGACTGCAGCATGCCAGGCCTCCCTGTCCATCACCAACTCCCAGAGCATACTTAAACTCATGTCCATTGAGTTGGTGATGCCATCCAACCATCTCATCCTCTAATGTCCCCTTCTCCTCCTGCCTTCAATCTTTCCCCAAATCAGGGTCTCTTATAATGAGCCAGTTCTTCACATCAGGTGGCCAAAGTATTGGAGTTTCAACTTCAAAATCAGTCTTTCCAATGAGTATTCAGGATTGATTTCCTTTAGGATGGACTGGTTGGATCTCCTTGCAGTCCAAGGGACTCCCAAGAGTCTTCTCCAACACCACAGTTCAAAAGCATCAATTCTTTAGTGCTCAGCTTTCTTTATAGTCCAACTCTCACATCCATACATGACTACTGGGAAAACCATAGCTTTGACTAGATGGACCTTTATTGGCAAAGTAATGTCTCTTCTTTTTAATATGCTGTCTAGGTTGGTCATAACTTTTCTTCCAAGGAGCAAGTATCTTTTAATTTCATGGCTGCAATCACCATCTGCAGTGATTTTGGAGCCCCACCCCCAAAATAAAGTCTCTCACTGTTTCCATTTTTTACCTATCTATTTGCCATGAAGGGATGGGACCAGATGCCATGATCTTAGTTTTCTGAATATTGAGTTTTAAGCCAACTTTTTCACTCTCCTCTTTCACTTTCATCAAGAGGCTCTTTACTTCTTCACTTTCTGCCATGAGAGTCGTGTCATCTGCATATCTGAGGTTATTGGTATTTCTCCCAGCAATCTTGATTCCAGTTTGTGCTTCATCCAGTCTAGCATTTCACATGGTGTACTCTGCATATAAATTAAATTAGCAGGGTGAAAATGTACGGTATTGATGTACTCCTTTCCCCATTTGGAACCAGTCTTTTGTTCCATGTCCAGTTCTAACTGTGTCTTCTTGACCTGCATGCAGATTTCTCAGGAGGCAGGTCAGGTGGTCTGGTATTCCCATCTCTAAGAATTTTCCAGTTTATTGTGATCCACACAATCAAAGGCTTTAGCAGAGTCAATAAAGCAGAAGTAGAAGTTTTCTCGAACTCTCTCACTTTTTCAAAATTCCAACAGTTGTTGGCAACTTGATCTCTTCTTCCCCTTCCTTTTCTAAATGCAGCTTGAATATCTGGTAGTTCAAGGTTCAGGTACTGTTGGAGCTGGCTTGGAGAATTTTGAGCATTACTTTGCTAGTCCTGTGGCTACTGTTGAGTTTTCCAAATTTGCTAGCATATTGAGTGCAGCACTTTCACAGCATCATGCTTTAGGATTTGAAATAAAAGAGTCCAAAATGCAGTACTTGGATGCAGTCTCAAAAATGACAGAATGAACTCTGTTTGTTTCCAAGACAAACCATTAAATATCACATTAATCTAAGTCTATCTCCTGAGCAATAATGCTGAAGAAGCTGAAGTTGAATGATTCTATGAAGACTTACAAGACCGTCTAGAACCATCACCCCCAAATGATGTCCTTTTCATTATTGGGGACTGGAATACAAAAGCAGGAGGTCAAGAAATACCTGGAAAACAGGCAAATTTGGCCTTAGAGTACTAAATCCTTTTTAGTTTAGTTCAGTTCAGTTCAGTCACTCAGTCGTGTCGGACTCTTTGTGACCCCATGAATCGCAGCACGCCAGGCCTCCCTATCCATCACCAGCTTCCGGAGTTCACTCAGACTCACATCCATAGAGTCAGTGATGCCATCCAGCCATCTCATCCTCTGACGTCACCTTCTCCTCCTGCCCCCAAACCCTCCCAGCATCAAAGTTTTTCCAATGAGTCAACTCTTCGCATGAGGTAGCCAAAGTACTGGAGTTTCAGCTTGAGCATCATTCCTTCCAAAGAAATCCCAGGGCTGATCTCATTCAGAATGGACTGGTTGGATGCCCTTTCAGTCCAAGGGACTCTCAAGTGTCTTCTTCAACACCATACTTCAAAAGCATCAATTCTTCAGCACTCAGCCTTCTTCACAGTCCAACTGTCACATCCATACATGACTACTGGAAAAACCATAGCCTTGACTAGACGGACGTTAGTCGGCAAAGTAATGTCTCTGATTTTGAATATGCTATCTAGGTTGGCCATAACTTTTCTTCCAAGGAGTAAGCGTCATTTAATTTCATGGCTGCAATCACCATCTGCAGTGATTTTGGAGCCCCCCAAAATAAAGTCTGACACTGTTTCCACTGTTTCCCCATCTATTTCCCATGAAGTGATGGGATAGGATGCCGTGATATTCATTTTCTGAATGTTGAGCTTTAAGCCAACTTTTTCATTCTCCACTTTCACTTTCCTCAAGAGGCTTTTTAGCTCCTCTTCACTTTCTGCCATAAGGGTGGTGTCATCTGCATATCTGAGGTTATTGATATTTCTCCCAGCATTCTTGATTCCAGCTTATGCTTCTTCCAGCCCAGCGTTTCTCATTATGTACTCTGCATATAAGTTAAATAAGCAGGAAGACAATATACAGCCTTGACATGCTCCTTTTCCTATTTGGAACCAGTCTTTTGTTCCATGTCCAGTTCTAACTCTTGCTTCCTGACCTGCATACAGAGTTCTCAAGAGACAGGTCAGGTGGTCTGGTATTCCCATCTCTTTCAGAACTTTCCACAGTTTATTGTAATCCACACAGTCAAAGGCTTTGGCATAGTCAATAAAGCAGAAATAGATGTTTTCTAGAACTCTCTTGCTTTTTCATGATCCAGCAGATGTTGGCATTTTGATCTCCGGTTCCTCTGCCTTTTTTAAAACCAGCTTGAACATCAAGAAGTTCACGCTTGGAGAATTTTGAGCATTACATTACTAGCATGTGAGATGAGTGCAATTGTGCAGTAGTTTGAGCATTCTTTGGCATTGCCTTTCTTTGGGATTGGAATGAAAACTGACCTTTTCCAGTCCTGTGGCCACTGCTGAGTTTTCCAAATTTGCTGGCTTATTGAGTGCAGCACTTTCACAGCATCATCTTTCAGGATTTGAAATAGCTCAACTGGAATTCCATCACCTCCACTAGCTTTGTTCATGGTGATGCTTTCTAAGGCCCACTTGACTTCACATTCCGGTATGTCTGGCTCTAGATGAGTGATCACACCATCGTGATTATCTGGGTCATGAAGATCTTCTTTGTACAGTTCTTCTGTGTATTCTTGCCACCGCTTCTTAACATCTTCTGCTTCTGTCAGGTCCATACTATTTCTGTCCTTTTTTGAGCCCATCTTTCCATGAAATATTCCCTTGGTATCTCTAATTTTCTTGAAGAGATCTCTAGTCTTTCCCATTCTGTTGTTTTCCTCTATTTCTTTGCATTGATCGCTGAGGAAGGCTTTCTTATCTCTTCTTGCTATTTTTTGGAACTCTGCATTCAGATGCTTATATCTTACCTTTTCTCCTTTGCTTTTCACTTCTCTTCTTTTCATAGCTTTTTGTAAGGCCTCCCCAGACAGCCATTTTGCTTTTTTGAATTTCTTTTCCATGAGGATGGTCTTGATCCCTGTCTCCTGTACAATGTCACAAACCTCATTCCATAGTTCATCAGGCACTCTATCTATCAGATCTAGGCCCTTAAATCTATTTCTCACTTCCACTGTATAATCATAAGGGATTTTATTTAGGTCATACCTGAATGGTCTAGCACTTTTCCCTACTTTCTTCAATTTGAGTCTGAATTTGGTAATAAGGAGTTCATGATCTGAGCCACAGTCAGCTCCTGGTCTTGTTTTTGTTGACTGTAAAGAGCTTCTCCATCTTTGGCTGCAAAGAATATAATCAATCTGATTTCGGTGTTGACCATCTGGAGATGTCCATGTATAGAGTCTTCTCTTGTGTTGTTGGAAGCCAGTGTTTGCTATGACCAGTGTGTTCTCTTGGCAAAACGCTATTAGTCTTCGCCCTGCTTCATTCCGCATTCCAAGGCCAAATTTACCTGTTACTCCAGGTGTTTCTTGACTTCCTACTTTTGCATTCCAGTCCCCTATAATGAAAAGGACATCTTTTTTGGGTGTTAGTTCTTAAAGGTCTTGTAGGTCTTCATAGAACCATTCAACTTCAGCTTTTTCAGCGTTACTGGTTGGGGCGTAGATTTGGATTACCATGATATTGAATGGTTTGCCTTGGAGATGAACAGAGATCAGTCTGTCGTTTTTGAGATTGCATCCAAGAACTGCATTTTGGACTTTTTTTGACCATGATGGCTACTCCATTTCTTCTGAGGGATTCCTGCCTGCAATAGTGGATATAATGGTCTCTGAGTGAAATTCACCCATTCCAGTCCATTTTAGTTCGCTGATTCCTTGAATGTCGACGTTCACTCTTGCCATTTCTTGTTTGACCACTTCCAGTTTGCCTTGATTCATGGACCTGACATTCCAGGTTCCTTTGCAATATTGCTCTTTACAGCATCGGACCTTGCTCCTATCACCAGTCACATCCATAGCTGGGTATTGTTTTTGCTTTTGCTCCATCCCTTCATTCTTTCTAGAGTTATTTCTCCACTGATCTCCAGTAGTGTGTTCGGCACCTACCGACCTGGGGAATTCCTCTTTCAGTATCCTATCATTTTGCCTTTTCATACTGTTCATGGGGTTCTCAAGGCAAGAATACTGAAGTGGTTTGCCATTCCCTTCTCCAATGGACCACATTACTCCAAGTTCCTATGCAATATTGCTCTTTACAGCATTGGACCTACTTCCATCACCGGTCATATCCACAACCTGGTGGTGTTGTTGCTTTAGCTCCATCTCTTCATTCTTTTTGGAGTTATTTCTCCACTGATCTCCAATAGCATATTTGGCACCTACCAATCTAGGAAGTTCATTTTTCAATGTCCTATCTTTTTGCCTTTTCATACTGTTCAAGGGTTTCTCAAGGCAAGAATATTGAAGTGGTTTGCCATTCCCTCCTCCAGTGGGTCATGTTTCATCAGAATTCTCCACCATGACCCGTCCATCTTGGGTGGCCCTACACGGCAAAGTTCATAGTTTCATTGAGTTAGACAAGGCTGTGGTCCATGTGATCATATTGGTTAGTTTTCTATGATGGTGGTTTTCAGTCTCTCTGCCCTCTGATGGAGAAGGATGAGAGGCTTATGGAAGTTTCCTGACGGGATACACTGACTGAGGGGGAAACTGGGTCTTGTTCTGATGGGCGGGGCCATACTCAGTAAATCTTGATTCCAATTTTCTGTTGATGTTTAATATGGTGTCTAGGTTAGTCATAGCTTTTTTTCCAAGGAGCAAGTGTTTTTTAATTTAATATAGTATCTTGTATTTATACAATGACAATATCTAAAAAGTGCTTTCACAAAATTAGTTCACAGAAATGTCAGATGTTTTTATGGTGTCAATTTTACTAATGAAGAAATTTAGACAAACTACCTCTCTCTAAGTCTCACAGATGTGGATCTGCTGATGACTGCTTTTCATTTCAAGCCCAGCCATTTCTACATGACACTGCTCAAAGGTTATGTTTAAATCTGTCTTTTCAATTATAAAACATTCAATATTTCTTTGGCATTACATCTTATAAGTGTTAAACTGTTTCCAGATTGTAAAAGGAACCTTTTGGGTAGGAGAGAATTGCAGTAGAGGACATATTTATTTATACATCAACAAACTTAAAAATGTGTAGTCATTTATGGATACTGCATATTTTAGTTACATTTGAATGTAATTTTGTGTTATCTTCATTTCTGACTTTTCTGAAACATAGCTTGTCCACTGTTAGATGTTGACAGACAATTCAAATTTGATTGATGGTAATGACTTCTAAAAGAAAATTATAGATTAAATCATATACTTTCAAAAATAGACCTTTTAAAAATCCTTAAATTTTATGGGCTTCTTTAAGTATTTTAATCTCATATTTCAGCATGCAGATCTTTTCCACCACCAAGATCGATCTGCAGAAGTAAATGAAATATAATTATCTTTTATGTTATGTAAAAATTAAGGATATCATCAACACTTAAGATGTAAATCCTTTCAATAAGTTAACCTATTCATTGTCTTAATTTGAGATAAAAGTTTGTTTTTAACATTTGCCTGGGAGTATATAAGTACAACCAGAGAAGGCGATAGCACCCCAATCCAGTACTGTTGCCTGGAAAATCCCATGGATGGAGGAGCCTTCTAGGCTGCAGTCCATGGGGTCTCTGAGAGTCAGAGATGACTGAAGTGACTGAGCAGCAGCAACATACAATTACAACTAAAACATATGCTGTATGCTCGCATATGACATCTCAGGAAAAAATGTAAATTAATATATGAGATTCATAAATTAAACAGGTTTTATTTTACCCCTACTTTGATTCAAGTTTCCCACCTCATTTAGAATAAATTCAGTTTCTGTGTGTGTGCATGTTTGTGGTGAGAGCTTTTCATATATCCTCTTTTAGTAACTTCTAAATATACAATGCAGTTGTTTTTTTTTTAACAAATCCACCATGCTATACATTAGATCCCCACAACTTATTTG
Source organism: Oryx dammah (assembly GCF_014754425.2). NCBI lineage: Eukaryota > Metazoa > Chordata > Mammalia > Artiodactyla > Bovidae > Oryx > Oryx dammah. The sequence continues at coordinate 9,292,960 of NW_024070191.1, forward strand.
CCTTATTGCTGGAAGTTTGTATCATTTTCCAGCACAAGGTAACTTGTGCTTAATATGAAATATTATTTCACCAAACTAGCTTCCTGAGCTCCTTTGACCACCTTCACCGATTTTCCCCATCCTTGTTGCCTCATCCCTGGCAGTCACCATTCTAGTCTCTGTTTCTACTAATTCAGCTTTTTACATTTCACATATAAGTGAGAAAATGCAGTATTTGTCTTTCTCTAACTTAGCTCATGTAGCATAATGCCCTCACGATCTACCCATGTTGTCACAAATGAGAGAATTTCCTTCCTTTAAAAAAAAAATACTATTATTCCACTGTATATTTCTACCACATTTTCTTTATCCATCCATACAATGAAAGACACTTTTGTCTCCCTATCTTGGCTGTCGTAAATAATGCAGCAATTAACATAGAAGTGCAGCTATCCTTTTGAGACAGCAGTGCATTTCCTTCAGTTATATACCCAGTAGTAAAATTGATGAACCATATGGTAGTTCTAGTTTTATCTTTTTGAGTAATATCCATACTATTTTCCATAAGAGCAGTACCAGTTGAGAATCCCACTTTTTCTCCCACGCTCACCAAACTTATTGCGTCTTTTCTATAATAGTCGTTCTACAGGTGTGAGATTGTATCTTATTACCAGTTTGATTTGATAGTGAATGCCTAAGAGCCCCTAATGATGAATGATATTAAGCACTTTTCATTTACTTGTTGCCCATTTGCATGTCTTTGATAGAAATATATCTATTCATGACTTTTGTCCATTTTAAAATTGGATCATTTGGTTTCTGTTTGTTTCGGTTTTGTTTGTTTTTGCTATTAAATTATATGTGTCCCTTGTATATTTAAGGTATTAACTCTTTATCAGAGATTTGGTTTGAAAATATTGGGTTGGCCAAAAAGTTCATTTGAGTTGTTTATAAGATGTTATGGAAAACAGTTTATGAATGAACTTTTTGGCCAATACAGTAGTTTTTTTTTTTTTCTTCTCCATTTCATAACTTGTCTTTTCATTATGTTTCTTTATGTTTCAATGTTTAGGTGAGTAAGTGATAGTTAAATGTAAGCCAAAGGGTACAGCTTCCCTGTTGTCACAGTGGTAAACAATCCATCTGCCAAGTCAGAGACTCAGATTTGATCCCTGGATTGGGAAGATTCCTTGGAGAAGGAAATGGCAACCCACTCCAGTATTCTTGCCTGAGAAATCACATAGACAGAAGAGCCAATAATTAAGTGTAAGCCAAAGGGTCCAGCTTCTCTGTTGGCACAGTGGTAAACAATCCACCTGCCAAGTAGGAGACTCAGGTTTGATCCCTAGATTGGGAAGATTTGAGAAGGAAATGGCAACCCACTCCAGTATTCTTGCCTGGGAAGTCCCATGGACAGAGGAGCCTGGCAGGCTACAGTCCATGGAGTCACAAGAGTGGGACACAACTTAGCCACTAAACAACTCAAAGGGTACATTGGAGACTCAGGGGGATATTAAACGCTTGCTACTACTGCTTACTGTCATGTGTACTTTCATGCATTTTCTCTAATTTTGTATCACTATCTCAAAAGTAGTAGTATTATATCCATTTATGTATAAGCAATAGAGACTATTGGAATTGTGGTGCTGGAGAAGACTCTTGAGAGTCCTTTGGATTGCAAAGAGATCAAACCAGCCAATCCTAAAGGCAATAAACCCTGAAAGAGTCATTGAAGGACCGATGCTGAAGCTGAAGCTTTGGTGCTTTGTCTACCTAATGAAAACTAACTCAATGGAAAAGGCCCTGATGCTGGGGAAGATTGAAGGCAGGAGGAGAAGGGGACAACTTAGTGATGGAACAATAATACAACAGTAGAGACAAAAAATGTAGTAAAATATCTTGTTTAGTCACTAAGTTGTGTCCAGCTCCTATGACCCCATGGATTGTGGCCTGTAGGCTCCTCTATCAAGAATACTGGCATGGGTAGCCATTTCCTTCTCCAGGAGATCTTCCCGACCCAGAAACTGAACCTGGGTCTCCTGCATTGGCAGGCAGATCTTTCACCAACTGAACTACCAGGGAAGCCCCAAGGGGACCCTGTGGGTGTGTGGGCTGGAAAATGAACCCAGGCCTCCCTCATGGCAGGCGAGAATTCTACCACTGAACCACCCATGAACCCGTAATATATCTTGACTAAATCAAACAGCCCAATAATGTCTGATCTGAGATTCATTTATGGGCTTGTTTGTTTCAAAAGTCAACCATTTTTTCATATATCTGACTCTAGGAAAAATTAGGAAATTGTCAAAGTTGAAATTTATTTCCCAAATTGTGGTATTTTTCTACTTTTTAGTGTATTTTCATGGTCTCTTGGAGAAGGCAATGGCATCCCACTCCAGTACTCTCACCTGGAAAATCCCATGGATGGAGGAGCCTGGTGGGCTGCAGTCCATGGGGTCGCTAAGAGTAGGACACGACTGAGAGACTTCACTTTCACCTTTCACTTTCCTGCGTTGGAGAAGGAAATGGCAACCCACTCCAGTGTTCTTGCCTGGAGAATCCTAGGGATGGAGGAGCATGGTGGGCTGCCGTCTGTGGGGTCGCACAGAGTCGGACACGACTGAAGCGACTTAGCAGCAGCAGCATGGTCTCTTTAGTCAGAGTTGGATTTAAGAAAGAAATGTACTTACATTAAGCTTAAAAAATCGTGTGTGTTTTTTCTCCTCATATATTTATTAAAAGAAAGAAAAATAAACTGTAACAATGAATGATTAATATAATGTACAATTTTCAAAGCATGATTGAATGAGATTACTTTGAGGGTTTGGTTACTCAGCATTTAATTTTACCTGTTTATCACATCAGTTCTTGAAAGAATAATTATTCTCTTTCCATCAAATGGTGTTCAGTCTTAGAGCTTGCATTATGAGCTTGTTGTTCAGTCACTCAGTCGTGTCAGACTCTCTGTGACCCCATGGACTACAGCACGCCAGGCTTCCCTGTCCTTCACCATTTCCTGGAGCTTGCTCAAACTCATGTCCATCCAGTTGGTGATTCCATCCAACCATCTCATCCTCTGTCATCCCCTTCTCCTCCTGCCTTCAATCTTTCCCAGCATCAGGGTCTTTTCCAGTGGACTGGCAATTCTCATCAGATGGCCTATATTGAAGCTTCAGCATCAGCATCAGTCCTTCCAATGAATATTCAGTGTAAATTTCCTTTAGAATTGACTGGTTTGATCTTGCTGTCCAAGGACTCTAGAGAGTCTTCTCCAACACCACAGTTTGAAGGCATCAATTCTTCAGCACTCAGCCTTCTTTATGCTCCAGCTCTCATCTCTGTACATGACTACTGGGAAAAAAACATAGCTTTGACCATATGGAATTTTGTAGGCAAAGTAACATCTCTGCTTTTTAATACACTTTCTAGGTTTGCCATTGCTTTTCTGCTAAGGAGCAAGTGTCTTTTAATTTCACAGCTGCAGTCCCTGTCCACAGTGATTCTTTTGGGGTTTTGTGGCACCAATCCCCCAGAATATTAGGTCCATTTTATCAATGGACCAAGACATAGCCTCTTTCCCTACCTAGAGCTCTATTACTGACACAGCAACTGGGCTAAGTCCACGGACACATAAGGGCAGCATGGCCCTAGTTGGTCAGATTCTAGAACTTCAGACAGCATTTAAAATATTGTCTGATTTTTACACATTGTAAACATCATTTGTTTTGTTTGTTATGATTGTTATTTAAAGTTATCCTTAAACACCTTGGCAGGGTCTATTTTGGGGGAATCTTCTAGTTTTTAATTTCTTCCTATGCTCATGACCCCTTGTCCTGATTCACATATTTTGGACAGTGTGCTTCACTGAATTACCTTCATACTTGGAAGAGATGAGAATGGATTAACATGGCATCTGTGAAACATGGGGAAATAGCAGAAGCATTCAAATATTTGATTTCTCTGCAACATTTGTATCTCCCACAATATCCCCCTCTCTTAAACTTGCATATTTGAATCCATTTCTTGAAGCTTGTAGTAGGCAGCATGATATTCTCCCAAAGACATCCTAATACCCAGAGCCTGTGAACATGCTTATGTGGCAAAGTTGTTCTTTGCAGAAGCAATCAAGTTAAAAATGTTAAGATCATTCTGGATTATCTGGGTGGACCCAATCTAATTACATTGGTCCTAAAAAGTCAAGACTCTTTCCTAATTGTGGGCAGAGGGAAAGGGGGCTACAGGAGAATGCTTAGAGAGATTTATCATTGCTGGATTGGAGAGTGGAGGAGGGGGTTCACAAGCCTGGGAATGCCGGCAGCCTCTAGAAGCTGGAAGAAGCAAAGGCACAGATCTCACCCAGAGCTTTGGGGAAGGAACACAGCTCTGCTGACACTTTGATTTTAGCCCTTGTGACCTATTTTGGAATTCTAACCTACAGAATTGTAAAGTAATAGATTTGTGTTTCCTGACACCACCAAGTTTGTGGTAATTTGTTAAGAACCAAAATAGAAAGCTAACACAATCATTCTTCCCTTATAATAACATGTGCTCCTGGTTCTCTCTCTGCTTCAAAAATCATCTCTCTTCTGTACCACAGGCTCTTCAGTGTTCATCTTTATTTACTGGGTCTCTGTGAGGATTTCTATAGTTATTGTTTTCTTACTGTGCTATTTTCTATAGGCACCATTCCATCTACTGCCACACAAGTACTCTGCTAAAATTACTGCCTGTGCCTACTAATGAAATAGCACCCCAAAAGCAATGCCAACAGCCTGCAGGGAACCATGTCTAAAGGAAGTTCCCATAGATAATCTTGAAATTAATTTGTCCAAAATCAAGTTCATTGATCTCACACAAGTGTCTCACTTTTACAACTCATTTCTTGAATTCCCTAAGTTTAATCTGCTACTATGTTTAATATATCCTTCTCCCAGAAAAGTCAGTATCAATCAATCTTTTCTAGCACTCAAATACAATTTCACTTCACCATTTTCACCATTACTGATCTAATTCAGCTCCTCATTATTTATCTGCTAAATCATTGAGAAATAGTTTATTCTGATGCTTTAAACTGAAAAAAATTTTCATAATTGAATGTCTGTATGTACTGTGTTTAAAGATACATATCTATAGTGTGTATAGTAGGTGGGATAATATCCTGTTTGGAACTCTATACTTCAAGAGAAAAAGAAAAAATTTGAATCAGTAGTGGACAACCTCACAACTGATAAAGATCAGGTATCAAGATATCTCTTTGATTATAAATGATAAGTTCAACTAATGAGATGCATGTTCAATTTGCAGAATCACCAATAATACTACTACTATTTTTTATTCCCATATTACTTATAGATTTAAAAGGACTCATCCAAACATACAGTGTTTAAGTATGGAACTGGAAAGATGGCTCTAAGTACAGTGTTCCATGCTATATTTAAGCAAAGCTATGCAAAATGTCACATTGAGCTCTGAAAAATTAAAATGTTAATAATTTTTTTATGAATAATTGCCAAATTTTCACATTCTGGGGTTTAATTTGAATGCTGTACTGATTATACAAGCCTTTGAATAATTCATGTATAGACCTTCTCCATTACCCTGACAATCAGAGTAGTTTGCTGGTTCCAAAAAGCTGCTATGTGACAATATTCCCTACGATGATTGGGGATGTAAATGCAATATTAATTATTTTTTCAGGAAGAAATAGAAATGGAGTACCTGAGAAAATTAATTGACAAATTTCTGTTTCAAGTGACCTTTATAAAACCTCACATAAAAACATCTTTGTCACTTCATTTTCTGTTGATCTTTGTCTGTTTAGTGACCTTCTGAGCACTATGAATATAGATGTAAATTTCTTTATCCAATAGAGAATTGAGATAGTAAAAGAAAACCTGAAAGCATAGTTGACTGTTGATGAAATATAATCACAGATCTCATTTTCTACTAAGAGAGGACATACATACTACTTGAGTTTTTGCAAAGAACTGGGCATATCATAGGCTTTGCTTGCAAAGATTCTGGAAGTCAAGCAAATAAATGCATACATAGCTCTAAAAACACACAGATGCCTATCTGCCCCACTCCTACCCCCAGATACCTTCCAACTTACCTTTAGAGGTAACTGGTTTTATCAGTAATCTTGCCACCACCTAGATGCAGGTACATCTTAGCAAGGGTACCCCTGCTCCAATAAGGCTCTTCATTCCAAAGAAGTATTTTTATTGGTGTTCAGTCACTAGTCATGTCCAAATCTTTTCGACCTCATGGACTGCAGCACGCTAGGCTTCCCTGTCCTTCACTATCTCCCAGAGTTTGCTGAAATTCATGTCTTTTGAGTCGGTGATGCTATCCAACCATCTCATCCTCTCCCAGCCTCTTCTTTCACCTTCAATCTTTCCCAGCATCAGGGTCTTTTCCAATGGGTTGGCTCTTTGCATCAAGTGGCCAAAGTATTGGAGCTTCAGCTTTAGCATCAGCCCTTCCAATGAATATTCAGGGTTGATTTCTTTTAGAATTAACTGGTTTTATTTCCTTGCAAATCAGTGTAGTCCACTACAAAAATGTAATTCACTTCCATCTCCATTTCATTCCATTTCTTACTGAAATCCTTTATGGATATCATTGTCTGTCTCAATGATTAAGTGTGGAGGCTTCACAGTCAGGGTCCCTAAGGTTGAATCACAGTCTGTGTCTTACTTGCCCTAAGATTTTAAGTGCATTCACCCCTATAAACTTATGTTTTTTCATATGTAAAGGTTGTAGTGATGGCAATTACAGTACTTGTTGTATATGTTTAGGTGAGAAATCAGTGATATAATTTATATTTAAAAATAACATATTATATAACACACATTGAGAAATAAATAATGAAAGTGACCTACAGTTTTCTTTATTCATGTTTCTCTTTATTTTATTTTCTAGTTGTTATCTTTTATTTTCTAGTTGTTAATGTTTTGTTTTGTTTTATAGTGGTTAATCTCTTGGTCTGAAGTGAAGAAGTGAAGAGAAGTCTCTCAGTCATGTCCGACTCTTTGCGACCCCATGGACTGTAGCCCACCAGGCTCCTCGATTCATGGGATTTTCCAGGCATGAATACTAGAGTGGGTTGCTATTTCCTTCTCCAGGAGATCTTCCCGACCCAGGGATTGAACCTGGGTCTCCCGCATTATAGGCAGACGCTTTACCATCCAAGCTACCAGGGAAGCCCAATCTCTTGGTCTAGATCTAATTTATTTTATAGATGGAAGGTGACCTAGAGAATGTCATACTTTTTTTCTCTATGAATTCCGGATTCTCACTGACCATGATGTTTAACTGGGCACTTTCTAAAAACAGAAATTATCAGTCTGCCTCTTCACCACTAGCCTCCTGGATTCTGATTTTGTATTTCTTGGATGACAGATGATGAATTTGTATTTAAAAATTGTTCCCAGCTGATTTTTATAAATTCATTAGGTGTCCACTGCTCTTAGCCATGAGTGTTCAACCTGTGCTTCAGGAGAACACATAACCTCCTTCAAAGTCTCTTGAGATGGACATTTTGTGTATTATCCTAAGAAAAATATACCATTTTTTTCTTTCAAAATATAAAAAAATTCCTAAATTTATTATCTCTGCACCTAGAATTAGACAAAGAGAACAAATTGTGAACATAAGAAGTCGATGTGGTTTGTAATTTTGTCTTCTAAATGGTGACTTTATTGATGACTATATTAGGGATCAACATAATAGAATGGGCTTTAGGAAGCATTACTACAAACAAAAGTAGTGAAAGTGAGGGAATTCCAGATGAGTTATTTCAAATCCTAAAAGATGATGCTGTTAAAGTGCTAAACTCAATATGTCAGCAAATTTGGAAAACTCAGCAGTGGCCACAAGACTGGAAAAGGTCCACTTTCATCCCAATCCCAAAGCAAGGCAATGCCAAAGAATGTTTAAACTACCACACAACTGTGCCCATTTCAGATGCTAGCAAGGTAATGCTCAAAATCCTTCAAGTTAGGCTTCAACAATAGGTGAACCAAGAACTTCCAGATGTAAAAGCTGGATTGAGAAAAGACAGACAAAACAGAGATCGACTGACTAACATCCATTGTATCACAGAGACAAGAGAATTCCAGAGAAAAACTTCTGCTTCATTGATTACACTAAAGCCTTTGATTGTGTGGATCACAACAAACTGGAAAATTCTTAAAGAGATGAGTATACCAGATTACCTCACCTGCCTACTGAGAAACCTGTACGCAGATCAAAAGCAACAGTTAGAAATGAACATGGAACAATGGATTGATTCAAAATTGGGAAAGGAGTACGTCAAGGATATATATTTTCACCCTGCTTATTTAGCTTATATGTAGAGTACATCATGAAAAATATTAGGCTGAATGAATTATAAGCTGGAAGCAAGATGGCTGGGAGAAATACTAACAACCTCATATTTGCAAATAATACCATTCTAATGTAAGAAAGTGAAGAGGAACTAAAAGGCCTCTTGATGAGGGTGAAAGAGGAGAGTGAAAAAGCTGGCTTAAAACTCAACATTCAAAAAACCAAGATCATGGCATGTGGTCCCATCACTTCATAGAAAATAGAAGAGGAAAAAGTCAAAACAGTGACAGATTTTCTTTTCTTGGGCTCCAAAATCCCTGTCGATGGTGACTGCAGCGATGAAATTAAAAGATGTCTGCTCCTTGGAAGGAAAGCTGTGAGAAACCTAGACAGTGTATTCAAAAGCAGAGACATCACTTTGTCAACAAAGTCCTTATAGTCAATGCTATATCTTTTCCAGTAATCATGTATGGATGTTAGAGCTGGACTATAAAGAAGGCTGAGTGCTGATGAATTGATGCTTTGGAATTATGCTGCTGGAGAAGACTCTTGAGAGTCCCTTGGACTGCAAGTAAATCAAACCAGTCAATCCTAAAGGAAATCAACCCTGAATATTCATTGGAAGGACTGATTTTGAAGTTGAAGCTCCAATACTTTTGCCACCTGATGCAAACAGCCAATTCATTGGAAAAGACCCTGATGCTGAGAAAGACTGAAGGCAAAAAGAGAAGCAGGCAACAGAGGGTGAGATGTTTAGATTGCATCACCTACTAAAAGGACATGAATTTGAGCAAACTCCAAAAGATCGGGGAGGACAGAGGAGCCTGGCATGCTGCAGTCCATGGGGTCAAAAAGAGTCAGACATGACTTAGTGACTGAACAAGTGGCACCGTGAACTTCATCTCTTTTAAAAATTAATAGTGACTTGAAAATCCATCAGTGCAATTTTTGGCTTTACCACCAAAAATAGATAATTTTCTTTTAAATGTTAGACTTGTTTTCCACATGAACTTTTATGAAGAATATTTTTTCCTTTGCCAAAATACGCAAATAGCAATAGATACTTTGGAAAGGCCATACTTAGTCCTATACTCATTTGTCCTTTTTGACATCAACATCTTTGCATTGTCCATTTTACTTTATCTCATGTGTGCCAAGTCACCTTAGTCATGTCTGACTCTGTGGGACCCCATGGATTGTAGCCCACCAGGCTCCTCTGTCCATAGCATTTTCTAGGCAAAAATACTGAAGTGGGTTGCCATTCCCTTCTCCAGGGGAGCTTTCTGACCCACGGATCAAACCCATGTCTCTCACATCTCCTGCATTGGCAGGCAAGTTCTTCACCACTAGTGCCATCTGGGAAACCCCTTTATCACATGGTAACGGACCTCAAAACTTTTCTATTCCTTACATGATTTTTACCATCATTTCTTTAATTCTTTAAACGTTATATATCTGGTGAGTGTGTTTTTTTTTAAGAAATAATTCTTCTGAGTCATTTAATGTGTAACCATATTTATCAATGCTACATACATTTTATAAGGTAATTGATTTTAATTTTGTAAAGCAGAACCATAATTTCATCTTATTGCTGTAGTCACTAAGTCATGTCCGACTATATGACTCCATGGACTGCAGCATGCCAAGCCTCCCTGTCCCTCACTATCTCCCAAACTTTGCCCAATTTCATATCTATTGAGTTGCTTCTGCTATCCAACCATCTCATCCTCTGCTGCTGCTTCTCTTTTGCCTTCAATCTTTCCCAGCTTCAGAGTCTTTTCTAATCAGTCAGTTCACATCAGGTGGCCCAAGTATTGGACTTTCAGCTTTAAAATCAGTCCATCCAATGAATATTCAGTGTTGATTTTCTTTAGGATAGACCGGTTTGATATTCTTGCTGTGAGTCTTCTTTCAGTTCAGTGCAGTGCAGTCGCTCAGTTGTGTCCGACTCTTTGTGACCCCATGAATCGCAGCACGCCAGGCCTCCCTGTCCATCACCATCTCTCGGAGTTCACTCAGACTCACGTCCCTCGAGTCCATGATGCCATCCAGCCATCTCATCCTCGGTCGTCCCCTTCTCCTCCTGCCCCCAAACCCTTCCAGCAGCAGAGTCTTTTCAATGACTCAACTCTTCGCATGAGGTGGCCAAAATCCTGGAGCTTCAGCTTTAGCATCACTCCTTTCAAAGAAATCCCAGGGCTGATCTCCTTCAGAATGGGCTGGTTAGATCTCCTTGCAGTCCAAGGGACTCTCAAAAGTCTTCTCCAACACCACACTTCAAAAGCATCAATTCTTCGGCACTCAGCCTTCTTCACAGTCCAACTCTCACATCCATACATGACCACAGGAAAAACCATAGCCTTGACTAGATGGACCTTAGTAGGCAAAGTAATGTCTCTGCTTTTGAATATACTGTCTAGGTTGGTTATAACTTTTCTTCCAAGGAGTAAGCGTTTTTTAATTTCATGGCTGCAGCCCCCCAAAATAAAGTCTGACACTGTTTCCACTGTTTCCCCATCTATTTCCCATGAAGTGATGGGCCCAGATGCCACGATCTTCGTTTTCTGAATGTTGAGCTGTAAGCCAACTTTTTTGCTCTCCTCTTTCACTTTCATCAAGAGGCTTTTTAGCTCCTCTTCACTTTCTGCCATAAGGGTGGTGTCATCTGCATATCTGAGGTTATTGATATTTCTCCCGGCAATCTTGATTCCAGCTTGTGTTTCTCCCAGTCCAGCGTTTCTCATGATGTCCTCTGCATAGAAGTTAAATAAGCAGGGTGACAATATACAGCCTTGATGTACTCCTTTTCCTATTTGGAACCAGTCTGTTGTTCCATGTCCAATTCTAACTGTTGCTTCCTGACCTGCATACAGATTCCTCAAGAGGCAGGTTAGGTGGTCTGGTACGCCCATCTCTTTTAGAATTTTCCACAGTTTATTGTAATCCACACAGTCAAAGGCTTTGACATAGTCAATAAAGCAGAAATAGATGTTTTTCTGGAACTCTCTTACTTTCTCCATGATCCAATGGATGTTGGCAATTTGATCTCTGGTTCCCCTGCCTTTTCTAAAACCAGCTTGAACATCTGAAATTTCACAGTTCACGTATTGCTGAAGTCTGGCTTGGAGAATTTTGAGCATTACTTTACTAGCATGTGAGATGAGTGCAATTGTGCAGTAGTTTGAGCATTCTTTTCCATTGCCTTTCTTTGGAATTGGAATGAAAACTGACCTTTTCCAGTCCTGTGGCCACTGCTGAGTTTTCCAAACTTGCTGGCATATTGAGTGCAGCACTTTCAGAGCATCATCTTATCAGGATTTGAAATAGCGCAACTGGAATTCCATCACCTCCACTAGCTTTGTTCGTAGTGACGCTTTCTAAGGCCCACTTGACTTCACATTACAAGATGTCTGGCTCTAGATGAGTGATCACATCATCATGATTATCTGGGTCGTGAAGATATTTTTTGTACAGTTCTTCCATGTATTCTTGCCACCTCTTCTTAATATTTTCTGCTTCTGTTAGGTCCATACCATTTCTGTCCTTTATCGAGCCCATCTTTGCATGAAATGTTCCCTTGGTATCTCTAATTTTCTTGAAGAGATCTCTAGTCTTTCCCATCCTGTTCTTTTCCTCTATTTCTTTGCATTTATCACTGAAGAAGGCTTTCTTCTCTCTTCTTCCTATTCTTTGGAACTCTGCATTCAGATGCTTATATCTTTCCTTTTCTCCTTTGCTTTGCACCTCTCTTCTTTTCACAGCTATTTGTAAGGCCTCTCCAGACAGCCATTTTGCTTTTTTGCATTTCTTTTCCATGGGGATGGTCTTGATCCCTGTCTCCTTTACAATGTCACGAACCTCAGTCCAAGTTCATCAGGCACTCTATTCATCAGATCTAGACCCTTAAATCTATTTCTCACTTCCACTGTATAATCATAAGGGATTTGATTTAGGTCATACCTGAATGGTCTAACAGTTTTCCCTACTTTCTTCAATTTAAGTCTGAATTTGGCAATAAGGAGTTCATGATCTGAGCCACAGTCAGCTCCTGTTCTTGTTTTTGTTGACTGTATAGAGCTTCTCCATCTTTTGCTGCAAAGAATATAATCAATCTGATTTCGGTGTTGACCATCTGGTGATGTCCATGTGTAGAGTCTTCTCTTGTGTTGTTGGAAGAGGGTGTTTGCTATGACCAGTGCATTTTCTTGGCAAAACTCTATTAGTCTTTGCCCTGCTTCATTCCTCATTCCAAGGCCAAATTTGCCTGTTACTCCAGGTGTTTCTTGACTTCCTACTTTTGCATTCCAGTCCCCTATAATGAAAAGGAAATCTTTTTTGGGTGTTAGTTCTAAAGATCTTGTAGGTCTTCATAGAACTGTTCAGCTTCTTCAGTGTTACTGGTTGGGGCATAGACTTATATAACTGTGATATTGAATGGTTTGTCTCGAAGACGAATAGAGATCATTCTATCATTTTTGAGATTGCATCCAAGTACTGCATTTCAGACTCTTTTGTTGACCATGATAGCTAGTCCATTTATTCTGAGGGATCCCTGCCCGCAGTAGTAGATGTAATGGTCATCTGAGTTAAATTCACCCATTCCAGTCTATTTTAGTTCGCTGATTCCTAGAATGTCGACATTTACCATTGCCATCTCTTGTTTGGCCACTTCCAATTTGCCTTGACTCATGGACCTGACATTCCAGGTTCCTATGCAATATTGCTCTTTACAGCATCAGATCTTGCTTCTATCACCAGTCACATCCACAACTGGGTATTGTTTTTGCTTTGGCTCTATCCCTTCATTCTTTCTGGAGTTATTTGTCCACTGATATCCAGTAGCATATTAGGCACCTAATGACCTGGGGAGTTCCTCTTTTGGTATCCTATCATTTTGCCTTTTCATACTGTTCATGGGGTTCTCAAGGCAAGAATATTGAAGTGGCTTGCCATTCCCTTCTCCAGTGGACCACATTCTTTCAGCCCTCTCCACCATGACTCACCCGTCTTGGGTTGCCCCGCAGGCATGGCTTGGTTTCATTGAGTTAGACAAGGCTATGGTCCTAGTGTGATTAGATTGACTAGTTTTCTGTGAGTATGGTTTCTGTGTGTCTGCCCTCTGATGCCCTCTTGCAACACTTACCATCTTACTTGGGTTTCTCTTACCTTGGCGTGGGGTATCTCTTCTTTAGCAATACAGTTTGAAAGCATCAATTCTTTGGCACTCAGCCTTCTTAATGGTCCAACTCTCACATCCATCTGTACATGAGTACCAGAAAGACCATAGCTGTGACTGTGCATTTTTGTCGGCAAGGTGATGTCTTTGCTTTTTAATATGTATGTGTTTGTCATAGCTTTCCTTTCAAGAAACAAGTTTCTTCTTATTTCATGGCTGCAGTCACCATCTGCAGTGCTTTTTGGAGCCCAAGAAGGGAGAATCTGTCAGTGCTTCTCCTTTTTTCCCCCTTCTATTTGCCATGAAGTGAAGGTACTGGATGTTGTGATCTCAGTGTTTTGAATGTTAAGTTTTAAGCTAGCTTTTCACTTTCCTCTTTATCTTCATCAAGAAACTCTTTAGTTCCTCTTTGCTTTCTGACATTACAGTGGTATAATTTGCATAGCTGAAGTTGTTTATATTTCTCCCATCAATCTTGATTCCAGCTTGTAACTCAACAGCCCAGCATTTAGAATGATACATGAATAAGATACATTTGGATGGGTTCATATAAATTATAATGAAAGATAAATTTTATGTCAGCTTATAAATTTAGTTCTACTATAATCTGGAAAGACAAGACAGAGGAACCAGAGATCAAGCTGCCAATATTTGTTGCATCATAGAGGAAGCAAGCGAATTCCAGCTATTTCTGCTTTATTGACTACACACTACAATTCAGCACTACAATTTGACTGTGAGGATCACAAGAAACTGTGGGAAATTCTTGAAGTGATGGGAATACCAGAACATCTTACCTGTCTCCTGAGAAACCTGTGTGTGTGTCAAGAAGCAACAGTTAGAAGCTTACATGGAACAATGAGCTGGTTCAAAATTGGGAAAGGAGTATGACAGGCTATGTGTTGACCCCCTTTCCCAGTTTTGAACCAGTCCATTGTTCCATGTAAGTTTCTAACTGTTGCTTCTTGACACATACACAGGTTTCTCAGGAGACAGGTAAGATGTTCTGGTATTCTCATCTCTTCGAGAATTTTCCACAGTTTGTTGTGATCCACACAGTCAAAGGCTTTAGCATAATCAATAAAGTAGAAATAGATATTTTTCTAGAATCCCCTTGCTCTCTCTGAAAGTGAAAGTGAAGTCGCTCAATCGTGTCTGATTCTTTGCGACCCCATGGACTGTAGCCTATCAGGCTCCTCCATCCATGGGATTTTCCAGGCAAGAGGGCTGGAGTGGATTGCTGTGATGCAACAAATGTTAGCAGCTTGATCTCTGTTTCCTCTGTCTTTTATTTTCAACTTATAGTAAGACTAAATTTGTAAGCTGACATAAAATTTTTCTTTCATTATAACTTATGTGAACTCATGCAGATGCATCTTGTGTTATTCATGTATATGTCCTTAAACATTAAATATGTTTTATGTACATATTTATTATTTAAAATGTACTACGCTAACATCTTAGATATATAACTGATAACATTAAATTTTTTATATTTGTGTTTATAATTTAGGAGTTTTCCTAGTGAATTTCCACAGCAAAGTACAAATAGTTCTTTGGGGGTTCCAAGTCCAGTTCTAAAAATAAAATTTGAGTTAATATTTAAAGTTCAAGTCATTTTTTTATAGATATTTAGAGTTCCTGTGTTTACATTAGTTTTAAAAATTGACCTTTTTGCTCCTATGTTTGTTGCAAAAGAATAGAGAAGGGTTATTTCACAGGTATAAAAATTGTGATGTTTCCTCATACACAGTCAGGTTGCATGTTTATTTTGAGAGGTAGAGAAAGAATGAGAGAGTAGAGGATTAATACCTATTCCCAAAGATATTTTGGTCACAAAGTATTGCAACTTAAAGCTCACAGTATCTCTGGTCCACTTGACTTTAGTGCATAAACTGCAGACTCATTGAAGTTTGTCTTTCTTGGACTGCATCCTTCATAGACATTGACAATAAAATCTACTGCCTCTATTGAGTATCTTCTATTTATAAGATATGTTAGGATCTCTTTTATCAGTGTAAGTGGGAGAAACACACAAAAAATAGAGACAGAGAGGATGATACAGGAATAAAGAAGGAAAAGGACACAAAGACATAGGTGAGACAGTAAGAAAGAATGAAGGGAGGGAGGAGAGAGATACATAGAGAGAGGAATGTCAGTGAGTGATAAAGATGAAAAAAAGAGAGAGAGAGAGAAGAAAGGTCAGAAAATCAGAGAGAGAAACAGAAACAGTGTCTGCTTTACACATGAACTATGAGGGGAAAATAATCAATATAATTTAACTGGTAGTCTATCCATGATTATATAAATATTTCAGAAAAAAAGGAAAAGCAGGGCACAGGTATCATGGTTATGATCATATAAATGCCATTATTTCATATGCATCTATTGCTGGGAGCAATCTCTTCTTCATTTTATTTGAAAATTTGGCTTATAATATGCAGTGATCCATCATTTGTAAGAGAAATGTGCAGAAAGATAAATTGTACAGTAGTCTGACAAATCTTATTAGAGCAACATATAGAAGAGGAAAAATTAACAGCTAATCCATTATAAATGTCAAATCTACAGTGCCACTTTCTTCATAACTATTGTATTTCCATTTCTTGCTCATTAATTCTTAGTCCTTATGAAATAGTTTTCATTGGTTGGTCACTCATGTAAATCCATGAACTTGTAATCAAATATGTCATTGTACCTTTAATTTAAAAGCATTATTGCAAAAAGTCAGTGAAAATTTTCTTTCTGAAAAAACAGACCAATGCATACCTAAAATTAATCACATTGGCCTTTTCAGTTAAAATAGGGGGGGAAAACCTTATTTCATCTTTTTGTTCAATTTTAAATTAGTATAATTATATGTAGAAATAGAAAAGCAAAATAAGTTACTATTTAATATTTTCAGAAAGGCCATAAACAAATAACAATGTATTTACTAGATTCTTTAGGGAAAGGATAGTTAGATAATTATCTGAGGCTGTCTATTTATGGAGAATGATTGTTAACTATTATTTTTTCTTCCTGGCACTTTTTCCTTTCACCTTCTTTTAGATCTGTTGGTAAATCTCTTGTTTCTTTGTATGTGAGTCTATAACAGAAGCAGCAACAGAATCAATGAGGACTTTTTCCAAGTAAAGAAGTTTCAAACACGTTGCTACTCCCCTGGTGACACACAGAATTTAATTTTTGTTCTATTCAAGTCTACTTGTAATGACTTGTGTGGCCAATAGAAAATGGTAGAAGTGACACTTGGCCAACTTCAGGTCTAGGTTTCAAGATGACTAACAGCTTATTGAATTTCCTCCAGGAGCTGTGAGTGAAAATATGAGAAATTTAACTATTCAGAGGCCACCATTCTCTAAGGAAATCCAAAAACAGAGATTGTTCACATGTAAGCCCCCCACCTGAAAGTGCTCCACCTGAGCCAAGCTTTCTACCCATCCTCATAAGGATAGCAGAAGTCATCATGGTTTATCTAGATTAGGTGATCAGTCTACTACCAAATAACCTGTTAAAACCAGTTGAAATAGGAGGTTTTCCCAGGAAGTCCTTGCCAAAATGTATGAGCTACAAAATTGCAAGACACAATGAACGTCGTCTTTTGAGCTACAATGTTTGTGGTAGCTGTTACAGTAGGTTTCATATATGAATGTTAAAAGTGAGAATTTTTTGCCAGAATGATTGAAAGGAGATTTGGGGAACATACAGAAACTTAATTGACCTAAGGGCATACTCACCCTTTAAGTGTGATATGATTTAATAAGTTGATTCAGGTTTTAGGATTTACAATATAAACCAGTTGGATTTTATTCCTAGTATTTGCAACTTTATGATGTTTGAAAACCATCCTAGTAATCTCACATTTGCTTATAATTGTCTAAAAGCTTTTGAAATTGTAAATAATTTACCAAGACCAAAATAACACATTTAGGTACATTTTGCTGTAGAAAACAAGTTGGAAACTTTTTTGAATAGGTACATCCTTTAACAAGATATGAAGTCTGATTAACTCTTACTCTTGTGAACTTCACATTGTGTTACTGTCTTGGGACTCTTCTGGTCCTTGATTGCTCTACTCTAATCTCCAGTGGCATTTCTTCCTCCACTTTTTCTATTATAATGTCACCATTTTATTCTTGTTTTCTCCCTCTAGATATTAAACTGCTGTGATTATTTTCCTCCTCCTAATTTCTCTATTTCTCTCCTACAGATGGCTATGTGGCTCTTAACTCTCTATTTCCAACACCCAACTAGTGGTTCTAACTCCATGTACCAACTTTCAATCACCTCTTTACTACTATTTTAGTAACTCCAATAACATGCAACACAAGTTGCCTAGAAGTAAAGGCCTTTCACCTTAATTTATTTTTCTGATCTCTCTCTCTCTCTCCCTTTTTCTCTCTTTCACCTTCTGCTTGGGCTTCCCTTGTGGCTCAGATGGTAAAGTGTCTGCCTGCAATGTGAGAGACCTGGGTTCGATCCCTGGGTTGGGAAGGTCCCCTGGAGAAGGAAATGGCAACCCACTCCACTATTCTTGCCTGGAAAATCCCATGGATGGAGGAGTCCGGTAGGCTACAGTCCATGGGGTCGCAAAGAGTTGGACACAACTGAGCCACTTCACTTCACTTCACATCTTCTGCTAGTCTTTATTCAACAGAAAGATCAGATTATTCTTACAGGACAAATGTTACTTTTGCAATTTCTACCTATGTATTAAGATCTCCTTTTAACTCACAAAATGTGATCCCATCTTACAGTCAACTCGTATGTTTGATACATCATGCTAACAGGAGGTTTTCTTCATGCCTAGCTTAACTACCATATCCTATAAGTGATGCCTCAACCATTTTTGAGCACATTCTCAGGAGTGATATAGCACAAAAACTATTTGCAAATTTGATTAGAATGGCCAATTCTAATTATTCCACAAAGTAGGGTAACAACTGCAGTGTTACTTCTATAACAAACATGCACCTTTAATTTCCTGTATGCAACCAAACACTATTCAGAGTTTTAGTGTAAATGGTGCCATGTGTATAAAACTGCTAACATCAGTAACAACATATCACAACACATCCCAAACTAAGAATCTGAGACCTACTGAGAAGTACCAGCTTGATAATCTTACAGTCTCTAATAATACTGTATGAAGATGAATTCAATATATTTACTATCAAAAAGCACCTTGGTTTGAAAATCAGCTGGCTTACAAACAAGTACAGCAAAGTACATGATTGCAATAAGCAGTTCAGTTCAGTTCAGTTCAGTCACTCAGTCGTGTCCGACTCTTTGCGACCCCATGAATTGCAGCACGCCAGGCCACCCTGTCCATCACCATCTCCTGGAGTTCACTCAGACTCACGTCCATCGAGGGTGTGATGCCATCCAGCCATCTCATCCTCAGTCGTCCCCTTCTCCTCCTGCCCCCAATCCCTCCCAGCATCAGAGTCTTTTCCAATGAGTCAAGTCTTCACATGAGGTGGCCAAAGTACTGGAGTTTCAGCTTTAGCATCATTCCTTCCAAAGAAATCCCAGGGCTGATCTCCTTCAGAATGTACCGGTTGGATCTCCTTGCAGTCCAAGGGACTCTCAAGAGTCTTCTCCAACACCACAGTTCAAAAGCATCAATTCTTCTGTGCTCAGCCTTCTTCACAGTCCAACTCTCACATCCATACATGACTACTGGAAAAACCATAGCCTTGACTAGATGGACCTTAGTAGGCAAAGTAATGTCTCTGCTTTTCAACATGCTATCTAGGTTGGTCATAACTTTCCTTCCAAGGAGTAAGTGTCTTTTAATTTCATGGCTGCAGTCACCATCTGCAGTGATTTTGGAGCCCAAAAAAATAAAGTCTGACACTGTTTCCACTGTTTCTCCATCTATTTCCCGTGAAATGATGGGACCGGATGCCATGATCGTTTTCTGAATGTTGAGCTGTAAGCCAACTTTTTCATTCTCCGCTTTCACTTTCATCAAGAGGCTTTTTAGCTCCTCTTCACTTTCTGCCATAAGGGTGGTGTCATCTGCATATCTGAGGTTATTGATATTTCTCCTGGCAATCTTGATTCCAGCTTGTGTTTCTTCCAGTCCAGCGTTTCTCATGATGTCCTCTGCATAGAAGTTAAATAAGCAGGGTGACAATATACAGCCTTGATGTACTCCTTTTCCTATTTGGAACCAGTCTGTTGTTCCATGTCCAATTCTAACTGTTGCTTCCTGACCTGCATACAGATTCCTCAAGAGGCAGGTTAGGTGGTCTGGTATTCCCATCTCTTTCAGAATTTTCCACACAGTCAAAGGCTTTGGCACCCATGCAAATGGATCTCATCCTGAGGTATGCAGGTGAAGGGAAAGACTGGGAAGCAGTCAAGTCCTGGGATGACTGTTACCTGAACTGAATCTCATGGGACAGAAGAAACTAAGTCAGAAGGAGCGCTTGGCAGGGTTGCAGGACATCAAGGAGTTGCGTCTCAGATAAAATGGAGCATCATGTCCAGAAATGGGAGAGATTATCACAACATTGGGAAATTCTTTTTAACTATTTAAAATGAATAAAAAGTATGAGATAATATGGTTTTTAAAAGTCATATTTAACTCAAAAAGAGGGCTTTTCATATCTTGATAAGTAGCTTTTTGATTTTTAAAAATAGGATGAGGGAAACTGATCATTTTAACTTGATAGTCAACACTATACTTTACAAAATAACTTTGCTGAAAAAAAAATGTGATGGCCAGATATCATGTATGAAGTCCAAGTATGGTGAAAAAAGACACAATACATATTGAGATTCTAAACTTTTCTGGGGATAGTCTAGATGGTGAGAGAGGTTAAAAAGATGTTCAAAATGTAGACTTTATAGAACGTAGTGACCTCATGAAAAATGGATGGTTGAGGGTAGAGTCAAATGGCATGAAGGCAGACTCTTAACCCTTAGGTTGGCTGCATGGTGGGGTTACATTACAAAATTGGGAACATGAGAATATGGTCAGTCATGAGAAGGAAAACATTCATTTGTAAGTGCACTATTACCCCAGTGTTGGGGTCCAAGGGTAGAAAATATGCTTGGGAGTAACTAAGAGAAAGAAAAAGAAAGTAACCTCTATTCCCAGACAGTGAAAAATGGGTAAGTGCTAGACAACCCTACAGTTTCTCATCTTTGTGTCAATCTTATCATCTATAAAATTATTGATAAGTAAATTTAGGTGAAAAGGAATTCATGATTTAGACCAAATCACACAAGTGAAAATTTCAAAAGACAGGAACCAAACTCAGTTCATTTCTGGCAACCAAATATTTTTCTTTCAACTATACCTGAATTTAAAGCATTTTAGAGGTAGAAATTAAAGCATGGTTAACTGGGGCTGGAACACATCTAACATAAGCAAATTTATATGACTTAACAAAAGTAGAATTTTAGTTATTATTTATCCATGCAGAAGGAATGCCAGTATAAAATCAAGCTGGAATCTCTCAAGGGTCCTTATTCTCATCTCTCTACTACTTTTCCTTTGTTTTCCCAGCTTCTATTAAATTACTATATCAAAATAGTCACACAGATAATTTTTCAAGAGCAAAAGAGAGGTCTGAGATTGTGTGCCTTTTAGTTTGAAATATAGTTAGATCCTTTAATGAAAATGTGTTCTCCTATAAATAGAGAGTAATTATAAAAAATTAAAGATACCTATTTGAAATTATCCATTCTTTCTAGGTGCTGTGTTTAAAGGATAAATAAAATCACCACATATATATCACAAATATAATTTATATCCCAAAATACACATGCCATACTACAAACTTGAATCTCATAATTTAAAAAGAACAGAGCAGACATATACTCCAAGTGTGTTTCATCTGGTCAAATACAAATGAATTTAAGGCTAGCTAAGTTCAATCCCTGGGTCGGGAAGATCCCCTGGAGAAGGAAATGGCACCCCACTCCAGTACTCTTGCCTGGAGAATCCCATGGAGGGAGGAGCCTGGTAGGCTACAGTCCATGGGGTCGCAAAGAGTCGGACACGACTGAGCAACTTCACTTCACAAGCCATCGGTATGAATCTTTTTGAGAGATTTTATAAGAAACTATTAAGAAAGAATTGTCTGTTTTAATTTATCCAGGTTTAAATACTACACAGGAAGATAAACATTGAATTATAGCTAGGGATTTTTCTTTCAGAGAAGTTTTGCGTTTGCTTTAATTTATATGTAAATTTACACCTAGAGTAACATATATTTATAAACAAAAACAGAAAGGCTTAATATATAGTTCAAATATAAATTTATATAGAATGATATCCATATCTCAGAAAAAAAAACAAAATATTTTAAATAGGAATGGTGGTTCTTACAACAATGTATTCTAGATAAAAGTAAACAATATGGAAATGGTTATGCCTAAATACTTTGTAATATTCTTTTATACAATTTATTAATTGAAATTCACATTACAATGTATATACATGTCATGCTCAAGGTTTGATGTCTAAACACTGAAAAGCCAATAAATATCAAGGTTTCTATAGATTACTATATGCCAGTTGCCATGCTAGTAATTTCTATAGGGATCATTTTATTTTATTCCCATCTAAAATTCAGTGTTGAGTTCAAAGTGAGCTATCTGTAGCAATATGGCAGACTTCAGATATTATCCAGTTGATCTCATTACTGCCGTTCCCTCCATCTTTTTTTATCTACTCCTACTGTTTTCTTGGGGTTTCCCTGGTGGCTCAATGGTAAAGAACCTTCTTCTCAATGCAGGAGACACAGGAGATGCAGCTCAATCACTGGGTCAATAAGCTCCTCTGGAGGAGGAAATGGCAACCTACTCCAGTATTCTTGCCTGGAAAATTCCACAGACAGAGGAGACTGGTAGGCTGCAGGCCATGGAGTCATAAAGAGTTGGACACAACTTAGTGACTAAACAACTGTTCTTTCACCTTATTGATCTGAAGTTTCCTGAAATTTTTCAGATTTATTTAACATGTTTGTTTGTTTCAAAATGGTAAGCTGAAACTTAGATTACTAACAGAATGTATAGAATTTTAGAAGTTTCAGAAACCAACTGACATGTTAGGAGCACAGTGAAAAACCTTCATTCAGGACAATGTATAAAATGAGAAATAAAGTTTTAAAGACATAAATAAAATGTTACAGAAACTAAGTCACATCCAGAAAGAACAAAGGGTTTTTTCTACAGGGTCCCTAAATTTAGAGTAGTACCTCAGTAATTCCAGGTCTCATCACTTTGTTTCATGTTCATTTGAGCACATATACTATATTTTATTTTCTCTATCTCCTACCATCTGGATAGAATTCAGCACCTAATTAGGTCCTGGTCTGCTGTAGTTGCTGGAAATTTTTTCAAAGAGTTGACTTAGTAAAGAAGGGGGGAAAAAAACGGGGGGGGTGAGTATTTAAACTAAAACTTGAAACTCAGAACATTTCCACATTATGTACATCTTAAACATTTCTAAGAACAAAGAAAATGCATAATAGAACCCATATTCCTAAGCCTTGGAAGACATTAAAAATGAGAGTAAAAACAAAGAACAATGCTGACAAGATGTGTATCAGCTTACTGAGATCTGGTGCCTAGTGTAACTCCAATTCTGTTAGGTTATCCCATTTTTAGTGTTTCCAACACACTACGATGACTCACCATCAGACCCCCAAACTGGAATCCTATGTGTCCTTTTTTTAAATTACATCCTAATAATGCTGTGACCTCCTCTTAATTGTATTGCTTCATCCACAGCAGCCAAGTATAAAGAAAGCATTTTAACTGAGAAGTAAATTCCCCAAAAGGAAATGGAGATTTATTTAGCAAGGTGTACAAGCAGACTGCTTCCAAGAAACAATATAGGAAGTATATACAAATCTACTGTTACTTGGTGAGAAAGTGGCAGGGGATTGGGACACGAAGCTATGGTTCACAAAACAAGAATGATCCTGAAAGGGTGTTGACTGACGTAGACATCATGTTCTTACAGCATCATTTCTTGCAAGAATGAGTCAATAGAGGGAACACATGGGATTTGGTTCTATGCTGAATATCCCCCATTGGTAATGTGAAGTCCTAGAAACAAACAGGCAATATTCATTTGAAGACAAAAAAATAATAAAAATAAAATCTCAAAAAAGAAAAAACAAGTTAGTAGGAATTAGAATTGTTTTTCTGGGTCTTACAAATCTGTGCATTCCTTCTGAACCATTCCATTTTGTCTTTTGTTCTTTACAACCTACACTTGACCAAAGTAATTTCCTGTCACATAATTCTGTTATATCTTGATAAACTGTTATAGTTGCTTGTGAAAGGGACTGTTTACATATTTGCATATCTTTGTATCACAAACAACAGCTGATGGTTTTACAGAATTAAATTCTGATGGCATTAAATACCATATATTATTAATTAATAGAAGCTCACAGCATTATCTACAGCATCCAAGTATATTGTATAAGAAGCAGTTGCTTAATCATACACTCAATAAGTTTGTATTAAACCCCTATTCTGTGCTACAAACTGTTACTGGCACTAGAAATATAGTAGTGAACAGGACAGAATTGCCTGCCTTCTTGGAGATCACATTCTACTTTGAAAAGAGAGACAATAAACAAACAAACAAAAATAAACTATACAGTATGTCAGCTAGTCATAGAGTCACTGAAGCAAAATAAAGCAGTGAAGGGATGGAATTGCACTTGAGTTGTAAAAATACTTTAGATTTGTTCGTTTACTTGCTTGCTTGTTTTACCTATGAAAATTTCTTTTATCACCATGATGCACATGATGGAAATACATGTACTTTCCTAAAGTGCTAAAAGAGTTTAATGAACTCTGTAAATCATGATTTATTGATGAGCTCAAGGCAAAGGTAACCATTACTCACCATTTTTTGTCACGAGTCTCTGTCTGTGTGTGTTTTGGTGCATTAAGAGATGTTACTTAAACCTCAAGTCAAGTATGCAATGTTCTTTGGGTGACAAATTCATATCTTTTTGACCAATATGATCGATTACTTTTTATGTTTACATGATTATAAAAAATCATGGCATGTGTCAGTCATACAGGATACCAGCATTAATATTTGAAAAATAACTGTTTGCTCAAGCATAATTTTTCTGCCTTCTCTCCAAAAATAGCATTGTCAGTTCTAGCTCTGCTAATGGAAGAAGAAATTTATTTCCTGCAAAATGGGCTAATCTGTGTCATGGAAAAATGACACAGATACTTGATCAACTTTGATAGTTAATTAAAAAGGAAAGAAATAGAATTTTAAATATCAGGTCAACAGGCTATGAACATATTTTAGTAGTAGTCTACAGAGGAAGGACACCAAAGCCTATATGTTCTGAAACATCTCTCTTTTTTTCTCTCACTCAAACAAGCAATAAAATGACTGCATTGTAAAGCTGTGTTAGCACTGATATGTGAATTAACTAGTCATTCATAAAAAAAATGAGGTCTCAGAAGCACTGAGCCTTAACAGTTGGATTTGACTGTATATTCATTAGAAATGAATCTTCATCCTAAAAAATGAGAGGGAGGGCAGCTTGAATAGAGATAGAACAGTAATAACCAAATAAACAAAGAAAATTACTGTGAATTTTAGCTTCACATTTTGGCCAGCTCTAGTTTTCATTTTTACTTTATCCTTCCCATTTTCTTTAGTTTTGATCCAAACCTTTGATAATATTTTTATGAGGTCAGATCAAATTTAATTAGCAAGCTTAGTTTGAGACTTGTCACAGATTTATGTATATTTTTCTGCACTTATATAAAGGGTGTTCTTTTACGATCATCTTAACAGAAAACCCTCAACAGATCTTGATTGTTTTTTACTCTTTGGATTTAGGCTCATTTTTCTTACTTCAGGAAACATGATTCTTTGTGTACAGCAATACTCTTAAATGTATTTTTCAATAACTGTGTTCATATTATTCTATACCTTCTGAATGAACAGATTTCCATCTAATTCAGAGCAATAGATTTTTTTTACAAACTAATAAGCAAACCATATTTCTATATAAATAGCCAAAAGCAAAGAGAAATAACATAATAAAGCCAGACAATTTTTAAAGTGCTACAGAAGAAAAGGATTGAAATTCTGATCCATTAAAAAATAATTCTTAATTTGAATTCCAAACTTCAAAAAAAAAAAATGAATTCCAAATTTCATAAAGTTTGAAAAGATATCTGTTATTTCACAAACTGCACAACTGTTTTTCTCAAATAGACTTTTCCCCAGTTGTTGCAGGTAAAGTTATGCCAGCTTTAAAATAACCCAATTCTTTAGAATAACAGCCAGTCAACATTTCTTTTCTTCTCTAGATGGTAATAACCCTGACATTTCTGAATCTCCCCAAAGCAATCATTTAGTGTTCCAAATATTTAGTAAGAAAATCTGAAGACAACTTTGTAGCACATTAGGTACTTCCTTCAACAAATTAGCCAATCTAGTCTCTAAAATAGGGATGGCATTTTAGAATCTCACACCTAGGACCATTTTAGAATGAATATAAAAAAGAGTAAGGCTTGAATCCTGGATCTACTGAAAAGAAAGGCAGCGAGTACATTTTGTGAAATTGCTATTTGCTCAAACTGAATAGGTCTGTCACTCACTTGAATGTCATGGTCCTAAATTCTTGGGGAAATGGAACAGTCAGACCTTTCCATCCTTGTGAAGTGGAATATCTCCCCCCATATCAATAAGCAGAATATCAGCAATTTCAGGCCTCCAAACGTGAATGAGGACTCCTAAAAGGGAAAGCAAAGCCTGTGATCCAGCAGATGCTACTCCCCCCTCATAGTGACAGCTGAAAAGCTGGGAGAGGGGGATCTGAGAAGTCAAAAAAACAAAAAACAAAAAACCAGGATGCTGGCCCCAGGTAGCTGAGATGAATATTAAAGGAATGACAAATAATCCCAGACATTGCATTTCCCCATAAGTTGCTATTATTGTTCAATTTAAGTCCTGTCTGATTCTTTGCAACCCCATGGGCTGCAGCACACGAGGCTTCCCTATCCTTAACCATCTCCAGGAGTTTGCTCAGATTCATGCCCTTTGAGTTGACGATACCATCTAACCATCTCCTCCTCTGTTGCTCTCTTCTCATTTTGCCTTCAATCTTTCCCAGCATCAGGGTCTTTTCCAATGAGTCAGCTCTTCACATCAAGTGGCCAAAGGATTGGAGCTTCAGTTTCAGCATCAGTTCTTCTAATGAATATTCAGGGTTGATTTCCTTTATGATTGACTAGTTTGAGCTCCTTGTAGTCCAAGGGACTCTCAACAGTCTTCTCCAGCACCACAGTTCAAAGACATCATTTCTTTGGCACTCAGCCTTCTTTACGGTCCAATTCTCACATCCATATATGACTACTGGAAAGACCATAGCTTTGACCTTTGTTTGCAATGTCTTTGATTTTTAACACACTGTCTAGATTTATCATAGCTTTCCTTCCAAGGAGCAAGCCTCTTTTAATTTCATGGCTGCATTTATCATCTGCAGTGATTTTGGAGCCCAAGAAAGTAAAATTTGTCACTGCTCCCACTTTTTTCCCCTTTTATTTGCCGTGAAGTGATGGGAACAGATGCCTTGACTTAGTTTCTGAATGTTGAGTTTTAAGCTAGCTTTTTTCACTCTCCTCTTTAAGCTTCATCAAGAAGCTCTTTAGTTCCTCTTCAGTTTCTGTATTAGAGTGGTATTATCTACATATCTGAGGTTGTTGATATTTCTCCTGGCAATCTTGATTCCAGTTTGTGATCATCTGGCTGAGCATTTCACATGAATACTCTGCATAGAAGTTAGATAAGCAGGGTGACAATATACTGCCTTGTACTCCTTTCACAATTTTGAACCAATGTGTTGTTCCATGTCCAGTTCTAACTGTCATTTCTTGACCCACATACAGGTTTGTCAGGAGACAGGTAAGGTGGTCTGTTAGTCCTTCCTCTTTAAGAATTTTCTCAGTTTGTTGTGATCCACACAGTCAACGACTTTAGTATAGCCAATAAAGCAAAAGTAGATATTTTTCTAGAATTCCCATGCTTTCTCTGTGATCCAGTGACCGTTTGCAATTTGATCTCTAGAGGAGTGCAAAATCCCTTGAGATATCTAGTTTTCCTTAATTAACAGTAATCTGTGATGTTCAGACTGCCTGCCCTCCTTTGTTACAAACTTCTATATATCCTGACTTCTTCCCTCACTTCCTTGGATCATTTCTCAGGGCTACTTGAGATGCTACCTCCCAGGTTTGAAGTCCTAACATTCCCATTCAATTAAACACTCTATACATTCAGATGGTGACCATATTTTTCAGTCCACACACTGTGTAGAGTGTCTTGACAAAAAACCGAAAACGATGCTACAACGGTCCCTGAAATCCTTCTATCAATGGAAGCTTGACTCTTTGCTAGCACTGACTTGAAGCTACTCAGGATTTCTCAACTCATTATGCTTTCAGGCCACTCTAAGATGCTTGGACAATCTGCAGACGAATGGTGGGCATATTGGCACAGTTCTGCTGGGCAGCTAACTAAGAGAGAAGATGTTCTCAAAGGAGGTCTCCTTCTGGTCAGATGCTACAGCCCAAGATATAGCCATACAACCATATGGCCCCAGTCCTTCCCATGAATCCAGTTCAATGACAGAAGTTTGTACAATATAATTCCTGTGAATTAAAAAGTACCAACTTTCTGCTGCAAACCACTTGACTGCACACTGTTGAGCCTTGAGTTGCTTTGATATGGGAAAAGACAGGATCCCAACAAAATGCGTCAAGTAAGCTCCACTACTTTTGAGATTTGAATAGTCAAATAACAATCTGCGTGTTGGCATAAAAATTTACATATACATACAGGTATAGATGATACAGATACAGACAAGTATATAGGTAAAGCTAGAGGTATATACACATGACTCTGTCTGTGTATTGGGGTTAGGGAGAGCCACAATTAATATGTGCATGGTTGGGAAAAACTGGCATGGAAACACTGGTGGCCTTCCTATATTTTATTTTCAAAAATTGCTCAGTCTGAAATTAACATGAAAATAAAGGTTACCAATATTAATAGTTCAAATCCACATTGGGATTTGAAAGAGACACAACCTGGCTTAGAATGACATTTTGTTAGTTCAATAAACCCATTCTTTCTTCAGTTACCTTACTTCTATTTCTTGATTGCAAATGTAGCTTGCTTAGCAGTTTGCCCTTCATTTTAGCCTTAGTGAACACAAAAAGATCCATCATAGAAAGGAAAGCATTTGGCTAGACATCGAAATGCTGATAGGATGTTACCAAGTAGGCAAGGTGTTGTCCCTTTGCTTTTAGTTTGACCACTTGGAAAGTATTTTATTTTTCTTACATGTTTCTTTTTTTGTCATTTCCTATTTGGGGAGCTGTCTTACAGGAAAATTAGTAAAAATGTAAATGTCTACTCTCAAATATTTTAGCCATGATATCTAGGAATATGTTAACAAACAATTTAAAATGTTCTAATAACATTTATGATAACTTGTCTGTCCCTTTTTATCATTCAATAATGGTAAGCTAAAAAAATCACATTTTCTTTATAATTCTAATGATGATATATTTTAGATTAGTATATTATTTAAATGTGCAAACTGCAAATTGACAACATCTGGTACTTTAATGCAAAATGATATAGCACTGCTTGTAAGATCAAGGTTACATAATTTGATACAGGTTTTTTATGCATTACAAAAATAGCAATAATTAATTCAAAGCTGCAACCAACTGCATTTTGATGCCCTTTGAACTCTGAAATGAGAAGATCTGTAGTATCTTCTTACTTGGTGCACAGAAGTAACACAGAAGTAAATAATAGAAATATGTGCTTAAAATGAAAATGACTAAATGTTTTAAAACATTTAATTTTTATAACCATTAAATAAAATGTCTTAAGTGGTCATTGAGATCTAATATATTACTGACTGTCTCACTGCAAATCTATGATATTTGGCTAAAATTTATTTCAAGCTAAATTATTTGTTCATTGAACAAAATACACAAGTAGCATAACAAGTTATTTGAAAGAGAATATTTATTTGGTAGTAGGCAATGAAACAAACATACAAATAAAATACATTGCATATATATAACTGAAAATGAATATAACATAGTTTTATCTATAGGTATCTACTCATTTCTTTGAAACTTTGGAGTCAGTGGGAGAAGGTGAGGGTGAGATGATTTGAGAGAATAGCATTGAAATATATACATTACCATATGTAAAACAGATGACTAGTGTGAATTTGATGCATGAAGCAGGACACCCAAATTCAGTGCTCTGGACATCCTAGAGGGATAGGGTGATGATGGAGGTGGGAGGGGAGTTCAGGATAGGAGGGGACACATGTATACCTATGGCTGATTCATGTTGATGTATGACAAATACTATCACAATACTGTAAAGTAATTATCCTCCAATTAAAATAAATAAATTTTAAGGAATTTTTTAAATAAAATTAATTTTAAAAGGTTAATTCAAAATAAAGCAGTAATAAAAAATAAAGTTCTATAGATTGATGAGAAAATGTTCAATATACACTTTTAAAATTTAGCACATTATAAACATGATTATAATTCATTGCTAGGAGATAAAAAGTATAGTTAGCTTTTTTATCTGTTTCCAATTGAGTGTAAAAAAATACATATGAAGGTGAAAACTGCAACAAAAATAGAAAGTCATTAAGCTAACATAAAGAAATCAAGTTTTGTGCCCTTAGTGAAAATTCATTATTCAAGAATTCTATGAAAGAAGATATAGTGTTTATTTATATTTCTGAAATATTTAAAAAAAAAGATTCCTAAAAGCTTTACAAGCAGAAGGGAAATTGGCATAAAGGACAATTAACAACATATGAATCTAAAGCTTCATAAAGTCTTGAAATGTTTTTTCAGTAGTATTAAGTTTATGGGTCATTTGAAAAGATAGCAAACATAGTGCATTACAACAATACACCAGAAGTCAGGAATTTTATTCCCAATTTCTATCATCTATGAAATGCCCTCAGACAATCCTCTTTAACCTTTGCTTCTACCCAGGGAGAAAATAAAGATAATAATATTTGCTTCTTATCAGACACAAAGTTTTCAAAGATTCATAGGCTACTCTTAAAAACAGATTTTGAAGTCCTAGGGGGAAAGAGTTGTGTCATTTATAACTATAAAATATTATTTCAAAACTGAACTAAGTTCACTTGTTATGAATTTCAAAATCAATTTCAAAAGAAAAGACTTATGCAGAGAATTTTTTCTTGGTTGAAATGTCATGAACTTGGCAAAAGATTTAGTGTTTTATGAAAGGACCTGTACGGGAATAAATTTTCAGAATTGAAACTTTCTGAATGTCTCTAGGCATTTTAAATAATCTAAAAATGTCAGTATCCCAGCATCGTGAATTTTTAGCCCAACACGAAGATGGACAGTGTCACAGAGGATGACACAAACGCTAAGCAGGGACGCGTCATCTCCCATGAGCTTTGAGGTTTTCTTCTTCCTCTTGACTTCACCACACTTGATTCAGAGTAAGCACACATTCCCAGTAAGATTCAATTGAATCTAACTGTATAGTCATATGTAATGCCCAGACTCAGGTAAGAAGACAGAAAGCAAGAGGAAACAAGGTGTAAAATAGTATAGTTTGCTTATACGCCATAACTACAAATCTCTTAAGAGGAACTATTTGTGTTTTTCTTTCCCATTAAAGGAACTGAAGGAAATTATGATTTAGTAAAGCATTGAGGATCACAGAGATAGTGGTAAAGTTATTTGCTAGCAGGTCACATGACTCTAAATTACTTTTGCCTTTGCAGCACCAACTAGGAGACAGATGGTACCCCCTAAGAATGTCTCCTTCATAGATAGAAATAACTGAGTTAACGTGACTACTGATGTCTATTTGCTATATTTCTAAAGAGTTCTTAACCAATTCGTTTTACTTATAATGTTGCTAAAGCAGAGCTACTCTTCTCTGTCCTTGGCTTTGGCTTCCACCACTTCAGCACATGTCACTTTAGTGTCTGCACTGACTACATTTCTCTATCTGCCTGAAATAGATAGAATGAAAGCCATATCTAGCCAAAGAGAAAAATTACAGACACATAAGATAAGTTCTACAACTTGATTTTAAAAGATATTTATGTGTCCTAATATGAAATATTATATGAGGACTATATATGTTATCTGCTGGGAAATTTTCACTTTAAAAAAAGAAGAGTATAATTATTTTTTAAAGAATCATATTGAAGTTCAATAGATCTGTCTGTTGACAACCATGTGAATATATTTATCATTACTGAATTGTAATGTAAAAATGATTAAGATATTAATATAATGCTATGCTTTATTTAAAACACAAAAATAAAAGAGTCTCCCCAAACAAACAATGCAGCTATTTTACTTTAAGAATATTAGTAAAAGCATTATGCCCAATACAGACACATGGATTTTAAGCAAAGGAATATAAACTGGTGAATTCATCAAAGGACATGGCTCTGCTAAATGTTTATTCAGCTAATAACAGAGCATCAGAATGCAGGAAGAAAAATCTGCTAAAATTGCAAGAGAGAAAAGACAAATTCACAATTACAGTTTGAGATTTTAAGATAACCTTCTAAAGAATCAATGGAGCCAATAGAAGATCATCAAACTATTACTGAATTTGACCTTATCAACACTTGTTCAGTTCAGTTCCGTCGCTCAGTCGTGTCCGACTCTTTGCGACCCCATGAATCGCAGCACGCCAGGCCTCCCTGTCCATCACCAACTCCCGGAGTTCACTCAGATTCACGTCCATCAAGTCTGTGATGCCATCCAGCCATCTCATCCTCTGTTGTCCCCTTCTCCTCCTGCCCCCAATCCCTCACAGCATCAGGATCTTTTCCAATGAATCATTTCTTCGAATGAGGTGGCCAAAGTACTGGAGTTTCAGCTTTTAGCATCATTCCTTCCAAAGAAATCCCAGGGCTGATCTCCTTCAGAATGGACTGGTTGGATCTCCTTGCAATCCAAGGGACTCTCAAGAGTCTTCTCCAACACCACAGTTCAAAAGCATCAATTCTTCAGCACTCAGCCTTCTTCACAGTCCAACTCTCACATCCATACATGACCACTGGAAAAACCATAGCCTTGACTAGATGGACCTTAGTCGGCAAAGTAATGTCTCTGCTTTTGAATATGCTATCTAGGCTGGCCATAATTTTTCTTCCAAGGAGTAAGTGTCTTTTAATTTCATGGCTGCAGTCACCATCTGCAGTGATTTTGGAGCCCCCCAAAATAAAGTCTGACACTGTTTCCACTGTTTCCCCATCTATTTCCCATGAAGTGATGGGACCGGATGCCATGATCTTCGTTTTCTGAATGTTGAGCTTTAAGCCAACTTTTTCATTCTCCGCTTTCACTTTCATCAAGAGGCTCTTTAGTTGTTCTTCACTTTCTGCCATAAGGATGGTGTTATCTGTATATCTGAGGTTATTGATATTTCTCCCGGCAATCTTGATTCCAGCTTGTGTTTCTTCCAGTCCAGCATTTCTCATGATGTACTCTGCATAGAAGTTAAATAAGCAGGGTGACAATATACAGCCTTGACGTACTCCTTTTCCTATTTGGAACCAGTCTGTTGTTCCATGTCCAGTTCTAACTGTTGCTTCCTGACCTGCATACAGATTTCTCAAGAGGCAGGTCAGGTGGTCTGGTATTCCCATCTCTCTCAGAATTTTCCACAGTGGATTGTGATCCACACAGTCAAAGGATTTGGCATAGTCAATAAAGCAAAAATAGATGTTTTTCTGGAACTCTTTTGCTTTTTCCATGATCCAGCGGATGTTGGCAATTTGATCTCTGGTTCTTCTGCCTTTTCTAAAACCAGCTTGATCAGGTAGTTCTAAAACCAGCTTTATCAGGAAGTTCACAGTTCACTTATTGCTGAAGCCTGGCTTGGAGAATTTTGAGCATTACTTTACTAGCATGTGAGATGAGTGCAATTGTGCGGTACTTTGAGCATTCTTTTGCATTGCCTTTCTTTGGAATTGGAATGAAAACTGACCTTTCCCAGTCCTGTGGCCACTACTGAGTTTTCCAAATTTTCTGGCATATTGAGTGCAGCACTTTCAGAGCATCATCTTTCAGGATTTGAAATAGCTCAACTGGAATTCCATCACCTCCACTAGCTTTGTTCATAGTGATGGTTTCTAAGGCCCACTTGACTTCACATTCTAGGATGTCTGGCTCTAGATGAATGATCACACCATGGTGATTATCTGGGTCATGAAGATCTTTTTTGTACAGTTCTTCTAACACTAACTATAAATTAATAAATCTATTATTTATTTTATTTTCTAGAATTAGGGTTCAGTTCAGTTCAGTTGCTCAGTCGTGTCTGACTCTTTGCGACCCCATGAATCGCAGCATGCCAAGCCTACCTGTCCATCACCAACTCCTGGAGTTCACTCAGACTCATGTTCATAGAGTCAGTGATGCCATCCAGCCATCTCATCCTCTGTCGTCCCCTTCTCCTCCTGACTCCAATCCCTCCCATCATCAGAGTCTTTTCCAATGAGTCAACTCTTTACATGAGGTGGCCAAAGTACTGGAGTTTCAGCTTCAGCATCATTCCCTCCAAAGAAATCCCAGGGCTGATCTCCTTCAGAATGGACTAGTTGGATCTCCTTGCAATCCAACGGACTCTCAAGAGGCTTCTCCAACACCACAGTTCAAAAGCATCAATTCTTCAGCCCTCAGCTTTCTTCACAGTCCAACTCTCAGATCCATACATGACCACTGGAAAAACCATTGCCTTGACTAGACGGACGTTTGTTGGCAAAGTAATGTCTCTGCTTTTCAATATGCTATCTAGTTTGGTCATAACTTTTCTTCCAAGGAGTAAGCATCTTTTAATTTCATGGCTGCAGTCACCATCTGCAGTGATTTTGAAGTGCCCCAAAATAAAGTCTGACACTGTTTCCACTGTTTCCCCATCTACTCCCCATAAAGTGATGCAACCAGATGCCATGATCTTCGTTTTCTGAATGTTGAGCTTTAAGCCAACTTTTTCACTCTCCTCTTTCACTTTCATCAAGAGGCTCTTTAGTTGTTCTTCACTTTCTGCCATAAGGGTGGTGTCATCTGCATATCTGAGGTTATTGATATTTCTCCCGGCAATCTTGATTCCAGCTTGTGTTTCTTCCAGTCCAGCGTTTCTCATGATGTACTCTGCATGTAAGTTAAATAATCAGGGTGACAATATACAGCCTTCACGTACTCCTTTTCCTATTTGGAACCAGTCTGTTGTTCCATGTCCAGTTCTAACTGTTGCTTCCTGACCTGCATACAGATTTCTCAAGAGGCAGGTCAGGTCGTCTGGTATTCCCACCTCTTTCAGAATTTTCCACAGTGGATTGTGATCCACACAGTCAAAGGCTTTGGCATAGTCAATAAAGCAGAAATAGATGTTTTTCTGGAACTCTCTTGTTTTTTTGATGATCCAGCAGATGTTGGCAATTTTATCTCTGGTTCCTCTGCCTTTTCTAAAACCAGCTTGAACATCTGGAAATTCACGGTTCATGTGTTGCTGAATTAGGGTTAAGTACACTTATTGTCTTATACATTTTTGGTTTTGTACATGATAATTTATATTTTATAATCATTTTAACAAACAATGAAAATAATCATGCTACTAATGTTTTTGTATTACTTGTTTTCATGTACTAATTTATATCATTTATGTGTATTTACTTATTTAATCTTCAGAATAATCTTAATAATTAAGTATATTTTAGCCTCACTTTTGGAGAAGGCAATTGCACCCCACTCCAGTACTTTTGCCTGGAAAATCCCATGGATGGAGGAGCCTGGTAGGCTGCAGTCCATGGGGTCGATAGAGTCTGACACGACTGAGCGACTTCACTTTCACTTTTCACTTTCATGCATTGGAGAAGGAAATGGCAACCCACTCCAGTGTTCTTGCCTGGAGAATCCCAGGGATGAGGGAGCCTGGTGGGCTGCCTCTATAGGGTAGCACAGAGTCAGATACGGCTGAAGCAACTTAGCAGCAGCAGCAGCATCACTTTACATCGAAAGACATATTGAGGCAACGAAGTTGAATAAGTTGCTCAAAAATCACACAGCTAGTAACAAGCAGAGTTAGGATCTGACAAATCATTCTAATATATCATTACCTATACATTTCTTACTGATGCTTTTGAACTGTGGTGTTGGAGAAGACTCTTGAGAGTCCCTTGGACTATAAGGAGATCCATCCAGTCCATTCTGAGGAGATCAGCCCTGGGATTTCTTTGGAAGGAATGATGCTAAAGCTGAAACTCCAGTACTTTGGCCACCTCATGCGAAGAGTTGACTCATTGGAAAAGACTCTGATGCTGGGAGGGATTGGGGGCAGGAGGAGAAGGGGATGACAGAGGATGAGATGGCTGGATGGCATCACCAACTCGATGGACGTGAATCTAAGTGAACTCTGGGAGTTGGTGATGGACAGGGAAGCGTGGCGTGCTGTGCTTCCCAGGGTCGCAAAGAGTCAGACAGGACTGAGCAACTGAAATGAACTGAACTGAACTGATATATTTCTTCATATATTTTGCTATGAAAAGTACAATATGTTTTACCACAATCTATTTATTTATGCATATATTTGTCTAGCTGTCTAATTTATCTCAAAATCTCTACCAACATTCACTCATTTCTTTTTTTAAACCATGAAAGCTCAAAAACTGTCAATAATATTCTTGGCAGTATGTGAACATATGTGTATTTATCCAAAATCCTCTCTAGCATTTTCATATTTGAATGTAGTGTTAACTACAGGCAGGTATTTATAGGTAAAGACACACACATTAGTACTATTTTGGCACTGATGACTTTAGATACTATATAATCAATCTCCACAGGCCGCAGTTTATGACACTGAGATTGGCATAGATCTCAGCTACTTCTAACGTTTTACAATGAATAAAATGTTGGTGTTGAGATTGTGTTAAAGGTAAAGTGTTTGTTGTACGAGTAAGTGCTTAGCAATTCCAACTGCTCTATGCAGTTTATATCCCGTTGTCTGTGTCATAAACATTTAAGTGTTCCTCTGCATTAAAAGTCAAACTTTTGTTTAATTCTACAGATCTTTCAGTGAGGCCTTTCTTTGCTAAAATTCAAATTGAGGAAAGTCCATTTGAACTCTACGCATTCGGGAAAAATGTTTATGTAAATCATGCTCTATGGGATAGGAATATTATTATTTGGAGATGTATGAATTACTAGGTAACGTACATTAAATGAATGGTCATACCTGAAAGAAGTGAAGTAAAAATTACCTCCATCTTTTTGCCCTGCTGCTGAGAGTAAAGAAGAAAAATTAACTTTTAAGAACTACTTTACTAATATAATTATAAAGTTAAAATCATAACTTTATATTATAAAGTTAATATCACAAAATTTAAAACACAATTTAATTGCAAGCAAATTTTAAATACTCATAAACAAAATTACTTTAATGATTGCCATACCAGCACCCTGGTGTGCTACACAATATTCAAGGAAAACCTATGGGAAATTTTTAATTTGTGGGGGAAACAATTACATCTTTGGACATCCACAAACTACTACTTCTATGATTGTACTGAATGATTGTACTGAACTACTGAGTGATGAGAATTAGTAAGCATTTATTTTGGCATAGAGATGTTTTGAAAAAATTACTAAAACATTAACAGGGTACCATGGACCCAGAAAATATGAGTCCCTCTGTTTCAGACATGTCCTGTTTTTGTTGTGTTGGAATTTACCTATAATGGAAACTATAGGGCTAATTTGCTTTTAGATTACTAATCCAGAATCTGACATGTATATACTGAGAATTTATTTAAAGGTAACAAGAATTTTAAGTTGCTTTCCCAATCATCATGTTCTATTTCCCAGCAGGCCTGTGTTATTAGGGAAAAAGTAAAAAGAAATTAATTGGTTCTCTATATTCTACCTGTTTATTTTCTGTCAAAAAAGGCTAAGAGACCAGAAATCTATTTCAACATTTTACCTGTGCAAGATATTCATTAAAATCCCTCCCCCGATAGCTCCCACTACTGTCTTAGGGTAATTTTCCCCTTTAACATTTTTTCCTCTTTTATCTTGTATTTTTCCTATCATATATTTATCCAGATGTTGATTTAAGAGCTATTCTTCCAGAGAGAAAATACTTCCTTACAGGATAGATTTTCTTATTCAGCACTAGAGAAATAAACTAACCAAGTCTGTGACAGAGCGTAGAAGCTAGAGTAATATACCTTGTCAGTGAAATTAAAAAATCATCATATTATCAGATCCATCTCTAATTACAAAGATTTCTTAGGAGAACCTAATGTTTCCTCGAGAACTATCATCTCCTCTTGTACTCTCAACAAATCTCAGATGTATCTTTAGCTGCATATAATTATGTGACTTCTTAAAGTGTTTGAAACAGAATCCAGATGAATGAAGACTCTTAAAGCCTCCTGATAGAAGAGCAAAGTGCTAAGAGGGTCCCCTATTGTAACTACCATGACAACCCCTATCTTTTAAGCTGAAATTCAGCTTTTTTAAAGTAGCTACTTTTCAGTTCCATGGGGTGAAACTCAATTTGTATCACAGGCTGCTGTTCTGTCAAGGACAATTTCAATGCCCTGTTGAGTGCTAAGTCTTCTTGTTAGTTTGTTTGCTTGTTTGCAGAATAATCTTTAGACAGACATAATGACACACGCCATAACATTTCCCAAACTGAACTTTTTCTTCCCTCTGGAAATGATGAGATTGGAAGAAAAAAAAAACATAATTAGTATAAAACAAATGAATACAGAACAAAGCCAGGTCTTCTTTGCAATCAAGGATACACAGTGATCGTTACTGCAGAGTATGAACCTTGTATCCAAGAGATTTATAAGCCCCTTTATGAACTGGTGGAAGGAAGTTATGCTACTTAATGAGAATAAATATAACTGAAGAGAGAGGACTGAGAATGATTCTTCTGGGAAGGATGGATGATTTAGAGCATCTAACTAAATTTAAAAAAATCATTATCTCATTGATTTTTATTGATAATTAATAAACATTGACATCAGTTGATATTTAATCATCTAAATTGATTCTATTTAAAATAATCACTTATAAAAATTAATTAATAGACTGGAAGAACAACAGTTTAAGGCAATACCCTGTTGTATGAAATCTATCTTTTAAAAAGGTTAAAGTAAATAAATTCACACATACATAAATAAATGATAAAATGTTAATATCAATATAGTGAGTTGCATATACTTACATGTAGTGGTTATGTTTGGTTTAAGGGATGGTAAAGGAAATAAGAACTGAAGAGCCTCTTGAAGAAAGTGAGAAAGGAGAGTGAAAAACTTGGCTTAAAACTCAATGTTCAGAAAACTAAGATCATGGAATCTGGTCCCATCACTTCATGGCAAATAGATAGGGAAACAACGGAAAAAGTGACAGACTATTTTGGGGGGCTCCAAAATCACTGCAGATGGTGACTGCAGCCATGAAATTAAAAGACGCTTGCTCCTTGGAAGGAAAGTTATGACTAACCTAGACAGCATATTAAAAAGCAGAGATGTTACTTTGCCAACAAAGGTCCATCTAGTCAAAACTATGGTTTTCCCAGTAATGACATTGGACTATGAAGACGGCTGAGTGCCAATGAACTGAGGCTTTTGAACTGTGGTGTTGGAGAACTCTCTTGAGAGTCCCTTGGACAGCAAGGAGATCCAACCCATCCATCCTAAAGGAAATCAGTCCTGAATATTCCTTGGAAGGACTGATGCTAAAGCTGAAATTCCAATACTTTGGCCACCTGTTAGGAGGAAACGACTCATTTTAAAAGACCATGATGTTGGGAAAGATTGAAGGCAGGAGGCGAAGGAGACAACAGAGGATGAGATGGTTGGATGGCATCACAGACTCAATGGACATGAGTTTGAGTAAACTCTGGGAATTGGTGATGGACAGGGAGGCCTGGCATGCTCCAGTCCATGGAGTCTCAAAGAGTCAGACATGCATGAGTGACTGAACTGAACTGAACTGAAAGGAAATAAAGCTTTTATTTTGTATTATTCTTTACCGTCCTGTGAATTTTGGAAGATGATTGATGATTTTAATGTCATTAATTTTCACAGCAGTTCGATTTTGATTCATCAACTTTAAGCTTTTTATAATATATATACATGGATAATTATAGGCTATAAAATAGAACATTACATACAAAAATTTCCTAGTGGAATTTATTACTTAAAACTTTCTTTGAATATCTAAGAGATACTGCAAATTATACACGCCTATATATTTATATGGAGTAGGAAACTGCAACCCACTCCAGTACCCTTGCCTGGAAAACCCCATGGACAGAGGAGCCTGGTGGG
Source organism: Oryx dammah (assembly GCF_014754425.2). NCBI lineage: Eukaryota > Metazoa > Chordata > Mammalia > Artiodactyla > Bovidae > Oryx > Oryx dammah. The sequence goes on from NW_024070191.1 coordinate 9,332,872, forward strand.
CTACAGCCCATGGGGTTGCAAAGGTCACTTCACGGGGCAGTGGTAAAGAATCTGCCTGCCAATTCACGAGACTCAGGAGATACAATTTTGATCTCTGCATCAGGAAGATCCCTGGAGGAGGAAATGATGGCTCACACCAGTATTATTGCCTGGAAAATTCCGTGGACAAAAGACCCTGGAGGGCTACAGTCCATGGGGTTGCAAAGAGTTGGACATGTACTTATATAAAGAAAAGTTATGATTTTTGTGAAATGTTTGCCTCTATGAATATAATATTTTCCTCTATTAAATGCTTTCAAGCTGAATTCAATTTAATCTAAAAACATATCTGTATCTGCTTTCCTCATTTATTATTTTACAGGACAGTAAAGAATAATACAAAATAAAAGCTTTATTTCCTTTCAGTTCAGTTCAGTTCAGTCACTCACGCATGTCTGACTCTTTGAGACTCCATGGACTGGAGCATGCCAGGCCTCCCTGTCCATCACCAATTCCCAGAGTTTACTCAAACTCATGCCCATTGAGTCTGTGATGCCATCCAACCATCTCATCCTCTGTTGTCCCCTTCGCCTCCTGCCTTCAATCTTTCCCAACATCATGGTCTTTTCAAATGAGTCGTTTCTTCCTAACAGGTGGCCAAAGTATTGGAATTTCAGCTTTAGCATCAGTCCTTCCAAGGAATATTCAGGACTGATTTCCTTTAGGATGGATGGGTTGGATCTCCTTGCTGTCCAAGGGACTCTCAAGAGTCTTCTCCAACACCACAGTTCAGAGGTTAAAGCGTCTGCCTCCAATGCGGGAGACCTGGGTTCGATCCCTGGGTCGGGAAGATCCCTTGGAGAAGTAAATGGCAATCCACTCCAGTATTCTTGCCTGGAGAATCCCATGGATGGAGAAGCCTAGTAGGTTACAGTCCATGGGGTCACAAAGAGTCGGACACGACTGAGCGACTTCACCTATTGGCTATTCTAATGCCTCAAATCTAATTTTATTTACTGTTTGTTGTTCTGTTTCTCACTGACAGTTATATAGTTTTAGAATCCATCTCTTATAACCCTAGAAGTTAGCCCATTTAAAGTCAACTATTATAACCAATTTTTACTTCACTGTTATCATTTTTTATTGTCTGTTTCTTTAAAGCTATATGTATTTTTCTCTATCATAGCTGTTTTTTTGTTCTTGTATGCTATTCATTCTAGTTTTAGTTCAATAAAATTCTTAAAAGTCCAACAGTGTCAAGAATAAACAAGTGTTAATGATTTTTATTCTTTATTTGAAGGAAGAAAGGTTGTTCATCAATAATCTTTGCTTTTCCCATCATATTCTTATAAATATAATCCAGTTTTATGGAGTTAATGTTAAGAAAATTTAATATTACCATTTCCCAAAATGATAGTTTGCCTTCCTATTTTATTTTTAAATCATAATTATATGAAGTATTATACTTTACCCCTTTATTACTATGAAATTCTTTCTTGAGTTCTGGATTTTTTTTTTTTTTTTTGGCCATACCACCTGGCATGTGGTATCTTAGTTCCCCCACCAGAGATCAAACCTGCATTTCCTGCATTGGAAGGCAGAGCCTTAACCACTGGACCACTGGGAAGTTCTTTTGATTGATTTTTTAAAGACTAATGTTTGTTCCATTGGTAAAACCTATTTAATTTTAAAACCCCCCACAGAAAGAGACCAAAGAAGTACTATACTTTCTTTTCCACCCCAAAAGCATAATAGGAATGCAAATTATTTTAGTAGTAATGATGGAATGATTGTAGGCTACTGTCTTCTATTTTTTTTATGTTGGAATTACATATAAATAATAAATAATTATGATATTTTTCACTAATTCTGTATAAAATTTGGTGAACAATTTTGGTTAACTGAATTTTTATTCTCTATTTCTTCTTTCTCTCTTTTCTGTCCTTTATTCCATCCCCATTATCTCTATTTTCCTCTCATTTATCTATGTGTTTCCTTCGTATTCTGAATATCCAATACTAAAAAAAGAAAAGTGAAGTCACTCAGTCGTGTCCAACTCTTTGCGACCCCACAGACACCAGGCTCCTCCGTCCATGGGATTCTCTAGGCAAGAGTACTGGAGTGGGTTGCCATTTCCATCTCCAGAGAACTTCCCCACCCAAGGATCAAACCCAGGTCTCCCACATTGTAGACAGATGCTTTCCGTCTGAGCCACCACTTGATCTCAGCCAAAAGGCCAAGAAGCGATATCCAATACTGGTTCTTTGTAAAAAGATAGAGAAAAATTTATTTTTCTCCTTCCAATATTAGTTCTGTATGACCTCTAAATAAATGCAATTTTTCTAGTTCAGTTTATATTACCTTTCATGTCTAATTTAATATTTGCCTCTATGTCACCCTTTTCTTTTGGCTTTCTACTATTATTTACTAGAAACTGCTTCTATTTGCATATTTTTCTTAAGAAACCAGGCCGATATTATTATGCTTTTCTAGTTTCTTTTACAAGGGCATTGCAAAGTTTGTGTTCTTTTGACTTTATCCATTACCAGCATTTGGCATGTATATAAGGTGGCTGACAGCATTTAAAATTGCAAAGCCAGCTACTTCCTCCTTATAACAAAATCTCAATATCATTTGGATAGGACTAAACTTATTTGGGGTTTTCCAGATGGTTCAGTGGTAAAGAATGTGTGTACCAATCCAGGAGATATGGGTTCAATCTCTGAGTATGGAAGATTCCCTCGAAAAGGAAATGGCAACCCACTCCAGTATTCTTGGCTGGAGAATTCCATGGGCAGAGGAGCCTAGAGTCTAAGGTCCATGGAGATGCAAAAAGAGTCAGATACAACTTAGCAACTAAACAACACACCTTATTTTAAATCTGGCACTTAACAGCTTCAGCAATACGTGAACCGTGAACTCCCTGATGTTCAAGCTGGTTTTAGAAAAGACAGAGGAACCAGAGATCAAATTGCCAACATCTGCTGGATCATCAAAAAAGCAAGAGAGTTCCAGAAAAACATCTATTTCTGCTTTATTGACTATGCCAAAGCCTTTGACTGTGTGGATCACAATAAGCTGCGGAAAATTCTGAAAGAGGTGGGAATACCAGACGACCTAACCTGCCTCTTGAGAAATCTGTATGCAGGTCAGGAAGCAACAGTTAGAACTGTACATGGAACAACAGACTGGTTCCAAATAGGAAAAGGAGTACGTCAAGGCTGTATATTGTCACCCTGCTTATTTAACTTATATGCAGAGTACATCATGAGAAACGCTGGACTGGAAGATACACAAGCTGGAATCAAGATTGCCAGGAGAAATATCAATAACCTCAGATATGCAGATGATACCACCCTTATGGCAGAAAGTGAAGAGGAATTAAAAAGCCTCTTGATGAAAGTGAAAGAGGAGAGCAAAAAAGTTGGCTTAAAGCTCAACATTCAGAAAACGAAGATCATGGCATTGGGTCCCATCACTTCATGGGAAATAGATGGGGAAACAGTGGAAACAGTGTCAGACTTTATTTTTGGGGGCTCCAAAATCACTGCAGATGGTGACTGCAGCCATGAAATTAAAAGATGCTTACTCCTTGGAAGAAAAGTTATGACCAACCTAGATAGCATATTCAAAAGTGGAGACATTACTTTGCCGACTAAGGTCCGTCTAGTCAAGGCTATGGTTTTTCCAGTGGTCATGTATGGATGTGAGAGTTGGACTGTGAAGAAAGCTGAGCGCCGAAGAATTGATGCTTTTGAACTGTGGTGTTGGAGAAGACTCTTGAGAGTCCCTTGGACTGCAAGGAGATCCAACCAGTCCATTCTGAAGGAGATCAGCCCTGGGATTTCTTTGGAAGGAATGATGCTAAAGCTGAAGCTCCAGTACTTTGGCCACCTCATGCGAAGAGTTGACTCATTGAAAAAGACTCTGATGCTGGGAGGGGTTGGGGGCATGAGGAGAAGGGGACGGCAGAGGATGAGATGGCTGGATGGCATCATGGACTCGATGGACATGAGTCTGAGTGAACTCCGGGAGTTGGTGATGGACAGGGAGGCCTGGCGTGCTGCGATTCATGGGGTCACAAAGAGTCGGACACGACTGAGCGACTGAACTGAACTGAACAGATTTCTATATAACACTAGTGCTCTGGTGGAATTTCTATATTTTCCTGCTCCGTCAGGTTGTCTTATTTAACTAAGGAGTTAGAATTTTTCTTTCAATATATTATACATTAATGTTAAAAACCACACACACAGCACAAACACTCATTTTTCAACTATGTTTCTTCTGTATTGTTCCCCTGCTTGAATGTTAGGCATTGTGAATAAAGTAGCAATACTTCCTTTTATTTATTTATTTATTTATTTATTTATTTATTTATTTTAACCTACAATCAAGACTTTACTCACAGAGAATTATATAAGGATCACAGTAGCAACTTTTTAAATTTTGTCAATAAAATGAGTTTTTCTAAAAAATAAGTTTCTAGAAAATAAATTTTCTAAAAAATAATCTATAGGCTTTGCCTACATCTTCAGAAAGGCACCACGGTGTAGTAAACAACACAAAATTTAGAATCAAGAAGTCTTTGATTTGACTCTGGATTCTTAGAGACTTGACTTTATTCTGAATATATTTGCCATATGAATTTGGATCAATATCTAGCCTTGTTGATCTTCAATTTGTTCATTGTCCCTGTCATTGAATTGTGAAGTTCTATACTAGAAAATCATGTAAGTACTTAGCAGAGTACTTGACAAGGAATTAATCTTAGCTATTATTAGCTGACACTCTTTATGCAATCTTGTACATTTTTATATATATTTTAATGGTGCATTTGAAGAAGGTGATATATACATTTAGTGGTTCACTGTTTTAAGAGAGAAGTTAGGAGGCATGCATTTGGCATGCTTTAATTTATTTGAGTAAATGACTTGAGCTTTTTCCTTAAAGTAGGCAGTAAATAAACATAATTTTAACAATCTTAGATGAGCATTGACTCATAAACAAATATTTAAAATGAAATTATGATTAAGCTTTAATACTGAATAGGAGGATATAAATATGGGGAATCCAGAAAATATAAATATATATCATACTTCACACTTCAATATTTTGAATCATGAGTGTATATGTGTGTGTGAGTTTGTGTGTGTGAGTTTGTGTATGTTGTTATAATTATGTAGATGAGAAACACATCTAGTCTGTTGAGTTGCGGATAGCTGAGAAAGAGTTGTAAAAGTGTTTAGGTTCTTGAAAATGAAGAATATTGAGGCATTAATTAAAATATGCATTATTTATCAAGAGGAAAACAACAGTAAATACTCCAACTCAAATATAGCTCAACATGCTTCAAGGTTTCATAGGTACATTTAATGTGAAGATAAAGATGTGAAATCATGTTCTGTACACATTATATTTGTAGAGATTTTATTTTTGCAATTTAGCAAATCAGTTGTGATTACTATAGGCTTCTGTTATATTTTCCGGAGTTGACATAAACTGGATTGGAATGGAATTAGTTTCTTCCAAGGCTTATGACTGAAATCCCTGTAGCTATCATCAGATATTATACTGTATATTATACTATTTCAAATTGTTAATGAAAAAGCCATGTGGGTTCCATCAGTGACAAATGTAAATTATGGTAGCAATTCAATTAAATTATTTTTTACTGAATATTAACTCTTTCTTAGAATGATTTTAATGTGCATATACATATATACCCTTGTGAATAGTAATAAAGACTACCTTACATTTTAAGTGTTAGTCACCTCCGACTCTGAGACCCCATGGACTGTAGCCCTCCAGGGTTCCTCTGTCCATGGGATTCTCCAGACAAGAATACTGGAGTGGGTTACCATTTCCTTCTCCAGGCGATCTTCCCAACCCAGTGATCAAAACTGGGTCTACTGCATTGTAGGCAGATTCTTTGCCATCGAGTCACCAGGAAGCTTACATCTAAGTATTAAGACTATATTTTAGGGTTTCCCTGGTGGCTCAGTGGTAAAGAATCTGCTTGCCAAGGCAGGAGATACAGGTTCGATTCCTGATCAGGAAGATCACACCTGCTGTGGAGAAACTGAGCTCCTGGGCCACAATCCCTGAGCCTGCGCTCTAGAGGACGGGAACTGCCACTGCTGAGGCCAAGCGCCACAACTCCTGAAGCCTGTGCAGCACCCTGGAGCCTGTGCTTTGCAAAAGAGTAGCCACCACGGTGAGCAGCCCACGCCCTGCAACTAGAGAGTAGCCCCTACTATCTGCAACTAGAGAAATGCCCATGCAGTAATGAAGGTCAAGCACAGCCAAAAGTAAATAAATAAATATCCTACTGTAAACCCAGTGAAGAAGCAGTCACACATTCTGCCTCCTGTTCTAGTCGCACAACCTATAAAGGTGAACCAGCTGGAGCTGGCTTGGGGAGGATGCAAGTTTGTTTCAGAGGGACTGTCTGAGAGATAAGAAGGGTCTCCAAACACAAGGAAGGAAGAAATATCATTTTGTGAAAAATCCATTCTACACTTTTTTCCAGGCCTGGAGAAAGAACAGGATACATATAATGGAAGTCAACTCTCAGAGGATATCAAAAAGGGAATTTACAAGTCATTACTTGTAAAACCTATCTGTTCAAATTAGCATACAATCATTTCAGCTTTTCTAAATATAGTCTTATTTTAACTTTCAAATAAAGGGAAAAGATCAAATAGGTTTTTGGATGTTTGAACCTATCTATACCTTGTGAAAATTAGTGCTGAATACTCATTGGCTTTGTCATACACAACAAATGAAATTTTGAAATATTTTCCACATTTGCTTTAAAAGGTACTAATCAAGAGTTGGTTGTTAATTGAGTATCTTCATGTCTCATAATGAAATTAATAACACAAATTGTTCTAAAAATGATTATAAAAACCACTCTACTGATGTAAACTGTATAGAGGAGAATAGCTTCAGGTTAGAAGAATAACGATTTGTGAGTAATACTGTGAGGAAAACAAAGCAATAATAACATCCTAGAAGGAAAATTTAGAGGCACACAGGGGACCCTGTGGCAAAGAAGGAACCAAACCAGTGTGGGTCTTAAAGGTGTTTCTCCACAGGGATTATTGATGACAATAACTGTTACATATTGATTTCTGACATGTCTAGCCCTTGAGTCCTACAGTCCAGAAAAGAAACGGTTTACACTATAATTGTCATGATGACAAATATAAATTGAAAAACAGATTCTTAACAGCTTCTGGGCAGAAATTCCTTTTTCCATGGTGATCATGAGTGTGCATTTCTCTGTAATTTCAAGTGTCACACAGGGCCAAAGGAAGGAAATAAACAGTCTCCATAGAGTGCAAGGTGTGGACAGACATCAGTGAGGCTACTTCACATCCAGCAATTTTGTTAGTACCCTACCTGAGAAAGAAAGTTTGTTTCCAAAATGCTAATTCCACAACCCAGCTTTGGGCAGGAAATCAAACACAACTGGCCAAAAGAACTGTGCCTCAGAGAAAATCTCTGGAGAAGGCATGCATCACTAACCATGCCTCAACATCCTGTTAATCAGTCAAAAAATTTGTCCCAAATATACAATTCATAGGAGATCCCTTTATAAGAAACATAAAAATGAAGCTACTAAGCTCCGATATTGACATGAATACCAATAGTGTCAATATTAAATATATTGGAAAGAAATCAAACATTTAACCCAATAAACAAATTGTGATTCCTCACCATCCCACTGGGGCTTAGTAATGATTCAGAGCACATAATGACTTCAACCAAAGTTTGGGTGAGTTTGTTTTTTAGTTGCTTTTTTTCTTCTTAAGTTTTTATTACGATTATGGCAAAAAAAAAGTAAACTGTTAAGTTCTTTTGTTGCTTATAAAAAAGTCAAACTTAAAGCATAAGTTAGAAGAGGCTATATATATAAAAAGACCTCCAAACGGTCAGATGTGACAATTTTAAAGTGCGATTTGAGGCAAATACCTTGAATTATTATAAAAGTTTTAAATCTAAAGACTTTGTTCAGAAAAAAGACTAAGAGAAATTATGTCAGGGATAATTTCTGTAATCATATTCCAGTGCTCTCAGTTAAGTCGCAATCTGAACAATGCTCTCTCAGAGTGCTGATTGACCATAGCCATTACAGCATAAGGAGGGGAAATATAACCAAAAAGAGTTTTAATTCGAAAATATTTTTTAGAGGTCTATAAGCTTTAGTAAGAATTTTAGTATGAAATACCTGTAAATGTAAATGTAAAAATATAATACCTGTCGAAGTAAAAATACCTGTAAATGTAAAAATCTAATGAAAATGATTGATTCTAGAAGAAGCATGTATCAGGCACATTTGAGTTATCTTTTTTTCAAAGGTTTGCCCTCTGACTATGTTAATAATCAATATTATCCAAGATGCTTACATTCTCATGTCTTTACTTATTCTTAAAATGGATTTAAATACACTTGTAAAAGTCATAAAGAGTTGGCTTCTTCTTTTATAAAAATAAATGAGTAAAGTGGCTCTTTTCAAAATTTTATTCTTTTATTAAGCACCACCAGTGTGGTTCGTAGGGAAACAGTAAGATCTGAAAGAGGCCAAAAAAATTGCAAAATCAAAGAAAACTTCAAAAAACATGACATGTTCAAGAAATACAGATAGTACAATAGACTGGAATTTTGTAGCGCAGCAGAAAGCTTGAAAGTTGTATATCTATGCAAATTCTAGGGTAAACACTAAGATGAGACATGGCATAATCAGAATGACATTTAATAATAGTGATTTCAATGGGAATGTGTGATGAAACATGATTGACAAAAGGGATTAACATCCGAGCCCTTTGATGTGAAACTCCTGATGGTTTCTCATATACCTATGGCTGATTCATGTTGATGTTTGGCAGAAACCAACAAAATTCTGTAAAGCAATTATCCTTCAATTAAAAAAAGTAAATTAAAAAAAAATGCAACTAGAATATTCAAGAGTCTCCCAAGCATTTGTTGTCTGTAACCAAATTTTCAGTGTTTACTTATAGGAGGTTTGTTTTCCCAAAGCAGAAAAGATTTTTTTGGTTCTAGAGTATGAGAAGATAAAACATGTATCCACACATAGCCTGATTAAGTCTGAGCCACAACCTTGACCATATAAATTTAAAATGGGTACCACATAAATTAATATGTAGATAGGACAATATGTAGAGGGCACTTGTTGTTCAGTCACTAAGCCATGTCCCACTCTTTGAGACCCCATGACCTGCAGCATGCCAAGCTTCTCTGTCCATCACTATCTCCCTGAGTTTGCTCAAGTTCATGTCCACTGAGTCAGTGATACCATCCAACCAACGCATCCTCTGTCTTCCCCTTTTCCTCTGGCCCTCAATTTTTCCTAGTATCAAAGTCTTTTCCAATGATTCAGCACTTTGAGTCAGGTGGTCAAAGTAATGGAGCTTCAGCTTCAGTATCAGTCCTTCCAATATATACATTCAGGGTTAATTTTCCTTAGGATTGACTGGTCTGATCTTGCAGTCCAAGGGACTCTCAAGAGTCTTCTCCACCACCACAGACTGAAAGCTCAATTCTTCTGCACTCAGCCTTCTTTATGGTCCAACTCTCACATCCATTAGAGGGCGCTAATTTTACTGCAATGATGCAATATGTAGAACAGAATAAGGGCTCCTGAAAGATATTAATTTCCTAATCCCAGCAATTTGTAAATATGTTATTTTATGTGGCAAGTGGGAAGTAAGTTTGCAGATGGAATAAATTTCCCAATAATGAATTAGAAACAATTTACTCTGGATCATCTGAGCAGACCCAATGTAATCAGAAGGTCCCTTTATATGTGGAAGAGGGAGAAGGAAGAGTTAGCTTCAGAGTACCGTGGTATGAGAAAGACTGGCCATTGCTCCCTTTGAAGACGGAAAAGGGATATAAGGCAAGGAGAGAGGGTAGCCTCTAGAATCTGGAAAAGGCAAAGAAATAGATGCTTCTCTAGAGCCTCCATAAGAAATGCCGTCCTGCTTGTATGTTAATTTTGGCCCAGGAATACCCATTTTGCATTGCTGACCTCTCTAAATGTAAGATGACGACCCTGTGTTATGTTGAGCTGCCATGTTATATGGTACAGCAGCCATGGAAAATTAATAAGAATGTTTTGACTTATCTACTTGCACTAAGCACATTTGTACCCTTGTGCTAAGGCTCTCAACGACACAACAAACATCGGATAGGAGAATTTTTTGTTTGGTTTATTCTCATTTCTCCCTTGACTTATCCTCCAATAATAACCTCTCCCTCTACAAACATAGAAAAGCCAAAAACTACAGTTTCTATACTGAAGTGAAGTGAAGTCACTCAGTCGTGCCTGACTCTTTGCGACCCCATGGATAGTAGGCTGCACCAAGCTCCTCCATCCATGGGATTTTCAAGGCAAGAGTACTGGAGTGGATTGCCATTTCCTTCTCCAGGGAATCTTCCCAACCCAGGGATCGAAACCAGGTCTTTCACATTGTAGACAGACTCTTTACTGTCGGAGCCACCAGGGAAGCCTTCTATACTGAACTGCTATGTATTTATGACATATGAATATTTGCAATGTTGTTTTAAAAATGACAGAGAACAATATGTATAGAATTAGACTGCTATAATGAGTATGCCAGGATATTATTTACATATAATTAACTCAATAAAATATTTTTAAAAAATTTATATTTACTCTGAAAAATTTTTTCATCATTGCCACCAGAACCCAGCTGACTCATAAACCTACAGAGGTGTGGAAGAGGAAATATTTTCCCCTTAAATACTTGGGGTCATGTATGCGAATGCAGCATATATAAACATACACACTGAACTGGTCTGCAATGTCCTTGTGCCCCTGAGATAAATTCCTGCTGTGGTGTGAACTTGACCTGATTCGCACTGACATGCAGGGCTCTGCCTAGAAAAATGCCTTCTGCAGAGAGGTCCCTTCAGGTCACTCTTGTTTGGGATAGAACATTAGATTGCATAATCAGTTATATCTTAGTATAGACACTTTTGTTTTAGGAAGAAAAATATTTTCAATTTCGATCATTACAACATTTTTTAACTTCAAAAATAAATTCTCCATCCTACCAAACCCAGACACAGTAAAACAATGACAGTATCATATTACTAAAAAGAGATAGACTACATGGAATTACAATAAAAACCTGAAATACTCTTCTCATTTGATTCAGAGAGCCAGCTCTGGGACTTGTCAGGTGTGATACTTGAGGACAATAAGTGCAATTAATCTTGCATAAAACTTTGCCTAATCTATAATACAGAAAAGTGTTTTTTAGCAGCTAATAGGTTATTTTGAAGTGAAAAGAAGGTATTTGTCAACTAGGTCAAGAGGAGTAACAAAATTGGAAATAAAAAATCAAAGACAAAGAATAAATACAGAATGAAAGTCAGATTTTCAGCAACATTGCAACCCATTTAAAGGCAAATGAGTTTTACTTTGTTTCATTTTTAACCAATGTCCACCTAATAATATTTTCTAATGTCAAAGTAGCAAGGAATTTGCTGTTTTAGATGCATAAATGGAAGTGGACAACAGAAAATAAGAGGGTTGAATGGGATCACTGACTCAACGGACAGGTTTGAGCAAACTCTGGGAGACAGTGAAGGACAGGGAAGCCTGGCAAGCTGCGGTCCTTGGGGTCACAAAGTGTTGGACATGACTTAAGGATTGAAAACAACAAATGCATAAATATATAAATATACATACATGGCTACTGTACGTTTAAATGCCCTATCAGAACTATTATTCATGTAATTTTAGGTTTGATATTAAATTGTAAATGGAGAATGTTACTACTATATGCCATAATTGTAGGTTAAGTTGTCTTTAAGAGTAAAACTAAAAAAATAAGAATAAAAAAAGAGTAGCATTAATAGCTACCTCCCTTTTAAAATAACAGAACAGAGGCCTTCAGGTATGATGCAAGCCTGACAAACTATTTCAGATTTACAACACTGCTATCCCAAATTAGCACCTTTAAAATAAAAAATAGACAATTGTCACTTGAAACATTTATTATTAATGGGAGTTTTTATTAACATCAAAAATAATTTAACTATGGAAGTTTACCTTATATATATATAATAGTGTAGTAACCACAAGTCTATAGCTTAAGGCATTTTAAGTTTATGCACTCATATAACGCTGCTGCTGCTGCTGCTAAGTCGTTTCAGTCGTGTCCGTCTCTGTGCGACCTCATAGACGGCAGCCCACCAGACTCCCCCCGTCCCTGGGATTCTCCAGGCAAGAACACTGGAGTGGGTTGCCATTTCCTTCTCCAGTGCAGGAAACTGAAAAGTCAAAGTGAAGTTGCTCAGTCGTGTCCGACTCAGCGACCCCATGGACTGCAGCCTACCAGGTTCCTCCATCCATGGGATTTTCCAGGCAAGAGTACTGGAGTGGGTCGCCATTGCCTTCTCCGCATATAACGCTACATAGGTATATAAATTAGGAAATGTTTTATATTGTATTTTAAAGCATCAATGGAGTTTTCATTTTCTAAAAGAGAAGAAGATCAAATCTAAAAAAAAATGTTTAAAAAAAAACCAATACAATATTGTAAAGTAATTAAACTCCAATTAAAATAAACATATTAAAAAATAAAAATTAAAAAAATAACTTTCCCAACTTGCATAAATTAATCTAATCTTTTCTTAGAATGAAAGAAAATTTATGTTGAATATCATGAAAATAAACCAGAGAGTCAGAGAAATCAGTAAACGTATGCTCCAAGCAAGATCAGACCCACAAATCTCATTTATTTTTTGATAGTTGTTAGACTAGACATCAGGGAGTTTTGATGGGAAACACAGTGGATCTACCATATTGAATTTGAAGGAATCAACATGTGTTTACAACGTGCAATACTTGTACATACTTGTACAAATTGTCAGAGAAGAAGGATTCAAAAAAAGGTTCCACATTGCTGGGATTATTTGTGTTAGAGACAGAATTTTAAGGTTGGCTTGTTCTTTCATGCCTGATAATGTTTAGAAACCAGAATTCTAACATTTTCAGAATTGTTTTTGTTCTTTGTAAAACACCTAAAATAACCACTGAGAACTGGAGCTTATCTTTAGAAATTTGAAGCAAAGCTGTGAATCATATTAATACTTAAAAAAAAATTAAAGCAGCTTCACATTAATTAACATCAAATGAATTTGGAAAGCAGCCAAAAGAAACACAATACACACACAAACAAAAAATACTTTGTTCTTTAGTTGTTGTTTTCTTCTAAAATAAGTGATTGTCTTCCAGCATGAATCCAAAGTTCCTCATCATTTAACTCTCAAATCTTACCCTCAAATGTCATGCACTCAAGCCAAGACTTTTGAAAATTTTATATATATATGAGAATATATTTATCCTATTTTCTGACAATGCAGGGACAAATGAATCACTTCAGGGGTATACACCATACAGTTCCCTGGGCCCCACATTAAGAGATCTTTATTTGGAAACTCTGCGACAGAACCTGAATTCTGAAATTGTAAAATATACTACTCAGGTAATTCTATTGAAAGTAATTTGATTAGTAGCAACTAGTAGGACTGACTCAGAAATATAAGTACTTCCATTTATGATATTGCCTATAGATATATTTCACAATATTTGGTGATTTATCCAATAGTTTTGATTGCATTGTTGCTCAGAATGACCCCAAATGCATGTAAAGATACAGGTCAAGAAAGTTGCATTAATTCTTCAAACATATTATGCTGCTACTGCTACTGCTGCTGCTAAGTCGCTTCAGTCGTGTCCGACTCTGTGCGACCCCATAGACAGCAACCCAGCAGGCTCCCCCATCCCTGGGATTCTCCAGGCAAGAACACTGGAGTGGGTTGCCATTTCCTTCTCCAATGCATGAAAGTGAAAAGTGAAAGTGAAGTCGATCAGTCATGTCCGACTCTTAGAGACCCCATGGACTACAGCCTACCAGGCTCCTCTGTCCATGGGAGTTTCCAGGCAAGAGTACTGGAGTGGGGTGCCACTGCCTTCTCTGCAAGCATATTATATGGTTGGTTAAAACATTATTAGTTTAGCTAAATGTTCTGTACCTCTACTCTGCAATGAGATAGATACTGAGATTATCTGAATTTACTGAATTACTATAAAATAATTGGATTCTCCCATAAACACATAAATTAGAGCTAAATTTCAACATTTTCTTAATCAGAGCCTATTTTGTACAAGGCAGAAGGATGAATAAAACTGTGTGTGCCATACTACCCTCTATAAAGAGGGTGCTATAATAACATCAGTGTACGATGTGTGTGTGAGGTGTGTGTGTGTGTGTGTCCATGCATGGTCTACCTTAGTTAGATTACAAAAAGCTTCTCTGAAGAGATACTACTGAATCAACAACAAAGTGAGCTAAAGAGGAAAAGTGGCTGGAAGTTTCCATTTAGTAAAATATTAGGTTCTGTTATATAGCATTACACTTAGAGATGTTTTCCTTTTGCAAAGAAACAGGGAAAAGAAAATTAAGGAATGTCAATTCTGCATCAAGCAGTATTTTATCTTGTTTCCCATATATTGCATATTTTTTAAATTGTCTTTTTAAAATTAATTTATTATTAATTGAAGAATAATTGCTTTACAGATTGTTGTTGTTTTCTGTCAAAACTTCAGTATGAATCAGCCATAGATATACATATATCCCCTCCCTTTTGAACCTCCCTCCCATCTTTCTCCCCATCTCACCCCTCTAGATTGATACAGAGCCTCTGTTTGAGTTTCCTGAGCCATACAGCAAATAAAAGAGAGGGTGAGATGTATGGAAAGAGTAACATGGAAATTTACATTACTATATGTAAAAAAGATAGCCAATGGGAATTTGCTATATTTGCCATATATTGTATTATTAATGATTACCACTCAATATTGCCGTTTCTACCAAACTCTGAAAAAATATAATTTACGATGAGTTTTAAAGCCCAATAAACATAATAAACAGATAAAGCATATAGCATGTTAAGAGTCATGTAAGTTCAATGAGAAAAAAACAAAATGGAACAGAAGTTAACAGGGAGATTCAGTGATGGGGTGAGGCGTGGGAGGCAATCTGCAGCATTAAGGAAGGTGGAGAGACAGATTTTTTTTTGAGAAAGTGAGACTTGAGTGAAGAGCAGAAGGAGGTAGCAGAATCCAAGTGTATGTTAAGGAGGAGAACATTTCTGACAGAGGAGGGAAAATCTGTAAGAAAGGCAGTGATATCAAATATAACTGGCAGGTTGAAGGGACACTGAGGAAGTCAAGATGATAACCGAGCAGAGATTTAGTGGGGTGTGCAGGGACTGGCCCCAAAGCCAATTAATGCTGTTTAATTTTTACTCTGAGCAAAGGGCGAGATGTTAAAAGAGTGGGAGCACAGAAGTTTCTGGATCGGGGCTGCCTTTGACAAGGATCCCCACAACTCTGTTGAGTCACATGAGGATACACAGACACTGAATCTCCTTCTCAGATTCTCCTGCTGGCTCCTTCTCTTCTTCTGGATTTCTTAATATTGAAATGTCCTGGGTTCAAACTTTGCTCTTCCCTTCTCTGGCTACACTCACCCCCTTAGTGCCTTTATCCTAAGCAGTGGCATAAAATACCATCTATAGCTTGCCAAGTCCCAAATTCATATTTCCACCTGGGACCTCTCCTCACATTCCAATCACATGTACCCAAATGCTGCCTGAAAATCACTACTCTGATTCTTAATAAGAGGTCTAATTGGGGCCTTTCCATCTTTCTCTTAAAATCTATTAGTTTTGTTGCCTTTTTTCTTTTAACTGGTCACTATTATCTTTCTGTCATTGCCAAGTCATGAGAGTTGACTTGAGAGTGTGGGGTACTTTTTGTGCTTAGTATGAACAGATAAAAAATGATATTTAGAAGATTCAAGGATAGTAGGAAGACATAGATATTGGAGGTCATGGGTGGGATGATTCTTCACTCTCATGACTGTACAGGCTTCCTCGTAAGCTTTTCCCACCACTACCTCCAGGCTTGTGCAAACATTGAGCAGGAAAGTTTCTAGTTGTTATTCTTCATGATCCCGAGATCCAAGAAAGCAGCACCTCTTTCGTTCTCGAGTGAGCATCCAGAAAACTCAAGGAAGACTTTTCCAAGGAAAACCAAATCTTGGGACACAGCCAAGATCAGGACAACTCTACTATTCATCTAGGGGACCTTACTGTCCTAAGACTAACAACCAATCAGGGGAATGATGGTGGAATAAAACACCAGACTGTCTCACTGAAGTGTTGTGTCTTGGTTTATTCATAAATGCAATAAACATTTGCCATGGAAGACTTATAGACTTCTAACAGAATGTGTTGTGCTGAACTCCAAATTTATAAAGCAAAACCAAATACCATGTTTAACTTGAATAAATCTATTTACTCCATCTTCAAATCAGACAAAACCCATACTAAGATGGTATTAAATAGTCACTGCGTTAAATTTTTTCCATCTTGTCTTCTCATATGACATCAATGAAAACAAAGAATGACAAAGTCTTATAGAATTAAACTTTTGAGGACTTGAGAGTACAAGTCCACCAGATTTTAAGGTTTCTGAATTTTGTTATATATTTCCAAAAGAGAGTGAAAACTATTATGTCCAAGCTGTACTATCAACATAGGTGCTAATCTTGAATATGAATTAAAGCAGTAACACTATAGGCATAAGTGATAAACTCTGAGAAGATCATATCATGTATCCCCAGTGGCTCTCATATATCATGACCAGTTAAATGTGTTTTGCTTTTTTCCCCCTTTGGGCAAGTTATTTATACCACAATTTCACAAACATAAAAACCAGAGTGTTGCTAATACAGTAAACAAGCAGCAAAGAAAGAGCACAGTCTATTTTACTACAATCCCCGAATGCCAGTAAAGTTTATTTCTCCTTTGACAGCTTGAAAATTGCAATTTGGAACTAAAAGCTTATTCCTGCAATAAAGATTGGCTAGTGAAGTTTTACAAAGAAATGAGAATTTTGGCTGCTGGTTGTATTTGAATGCTGTTGGAAAAGAGACTCTCACCAGAAAAGGTTGTGCCCTTGATGTGTTAAGCAGGCTGCCCACTTAACCCAAAGGTCTATTCAAACAGTTCAATCAAATTGTTAGCTGTCACAAAGCCATCCAAATACATTAGAGTAGTTCTGTTAACAGCTGAAAGACCTTGTGTAAGCACCAACTATATTTATTGAGACTAAAGCATGAGTCCCAGTTGAGAAGCTGAAAATGGACCTCAGGTTAAAAAGGATAAGTTCTTAAATAGATTATTGATTGTACTGACTCCAAATATATGAACAGTGATCTTCTAAGACAGTGATTTTCAATGTGAATCTGCAACATTAGTATTATCTTGAAAACTTGTTAGAAATGCAAATTCTTGAGTCTTAACCCCTGGAGGAGGTCATGCCAACCACTCCAGTATTCTTGCCTGCAGAATCCCAATGGACAGAGGAGCCTGGTGGGCTAAAGTCCATGGGTCCCAAAGGATCAGACACAACTGAAACAACTTGGCATACATACAGCAAGGTAACACTGAATCAGAAAACCCTGGAGGGCAAACCCAGAATAACTTTCAGATGATTCTGACTCCAACTATAGCATAAAGCCATTTCTCCAGGAGTCATTTCTGATGAGGCATTATGAATACTACATTTATTTTAACACTGAAAGCAAGTTGTTTTTTTCTTATTGCCACACTGGCATGCAGAATTCTGATCAGGGACTGAACCGGTGCCCCCTGCAATGAAAGCATGGAGTCTTAACCACTGGGCCACCAGGATGTAGCTGAAGTACACCACCTGACGTACTTTTGAAAAGTAGTTTAATCATGACAGGATGATCTTCGATCCTTTCCAAGATAAACCATTCAACATCACAGTAATCCAAGTCTATGCCCCAACCACTGATGGAAAAGAAGGTGAAATAAAACAGCTCTATAAAGATTTACGAGACCTTCTAGAACTTACACCTGAAACAGATGCCCTTTTCATCATAGGGGACTGGAAGGACAAATGAAACAAGGAAAAGGCTAACAGTTTTGTCAAGAGAACACAATGGTCATAACAAGCACTTTCTTCAAAAAACAAAAGAGATAACTCTACACATGGACATCACCAGATGGTCTATATCTAAATCAGATTAACTTTAGTCTTTGCAGAAAAATGTGAAGATTCTCTATCAGCCAGAAACCAAAACTGGAAGCTGACTGTGGCACAGATCATGAGCTCTTTCCTGCCAAATTCAGACTTAAAGTGAAGAATGTAGGGAAAACCACTAGGCCATTCAGTTCAGTTCAGTTCAGTTCAGTTCAGTTCAGTTGCTCAGTCGTGTCCAACTCTTTGCGACCCCATGAATCACAGCACGCCAGGCCACCCTGTCCATCACCAACTCCCGGAGTTCACTCAGACTCACCTCCTTTGAATCCGTGATGCCATCCAGCCATCTCATCCTCTGTTGTCCCCTTCTCCTCCTGCCCCCAATCCCTCCCAGCATCAGAGTCTTTTCCAATGAGACAGCTCTTCGCATGAGGTGGCCAAAGTACTGGAGCTTCAGCTTTAGCATCATTCCTTCCTAAGAAATCCCAGGGCTGATCTCCTTCAGAATGGACTGGTTGGGTCTCCTTGCAGTCCAAGGGACTCTCAAGAGTCTTCTCCAACTCCACAGTTCAAAAGCATCAATTCTTCAACTCTCAGCCTTCTTCACAGTCCAACTCTCACATCCATACATGACCACTGGAAAAACCATAGCCTTGACTAGACGGACCTTAGTTGGCAAAGTAATGTCTCTGCTTTTGAATATGCTAACTAGGTTGGTCATAACTTTCCTTCCAAGGAGTAAGCGTCTTTTAATTTCATGGCTGCAGTCACCATCTGCAGTGATTTTGGAGCCCCAAAAAATAAAGTCTGACACTGTTTCCACTGTTTCCCCATCTATTTCCCATAAAGTGATGGGACTGGATGCCATGATCTTCGTTTTCTGAATGTTGAGCTTTAAGCCAACTTTTTCACTCTCCTCTTTCACTTTCATCAAGAGGCTTTTTAGTTCTATTATCTAAATCAAGTCCCTTATGATTATCCAGTGGAGGTGATTAATAAATTCAGGGGATTAGATCTGGTAGAAAGAGTGTCTGAAGAACTATGGATAGAGGTTCATAACATTGTACAGGAGGCAGTGACCACGAGTATCCCAAGAAATAAATGCAGGAAGGCAAAGTGGTTTTCAGAGTAGGCTTTACAAATAGCTGAGAAAAGAAGTGAAAGGCAAAGGAGAAAAGGAAAGATATATCCATCTAAGTGCAGAATTCCAGAGAATCGCAAGGAGAAATAAGATGGCCTTTTTAAGTAATGCAAAAAAATAGGGGACAACAATATAATGAGAAAGACTAGCAATCTCTTCAAGAAAATTAGAATTACCAAGGGAAACTTTCATTCACTTCTAGCTCAGTAGGTAAAGAATCTTCCTGCAGAGTGGGAGACCCAGGTTCGATCCCTTAATTGGGAAGATCCTTTAGAGAAAGGAATGGCAACTCTCTCTGGTATTCTGGTCTGGAGAATTCCAGAGGAACCTGGTGGGCTGTAATCCATAGGGACACATAAGATTCAGACATGACTGAACGATTAACACATTTTCACTTATTTCAGCTGCCTAATGTTTATCTAAGTTCATTGTAATGAGCCAATGTATTTGCATCAGTCAGGTGTGTATTGATATTTCAAACCTTGTATTATGGATTGTCTTCTAAAATTATAATGAAAACTTAAACTTTAACTAAAATTAATACTACACACACAAATATTAGTAAAAATATGACTTAGAACTTGTTAAAAAAGAATAATAAAATTATAATATGCAATTGAATGGATTTGTGAACACTTAAAATTTTAATTAATTTCAGATTAAGGTAAAAATTTTTAATGTTTATTTTATTTTGGCTAACATTTATTTATTTGAATTTTTCCTCTTTCTTAAGAAGCATGCTGATAGAAGATAAAATATTTTCTACTAATATAAAGATATTAATAGAAATATATATCAGAATATATTTAAAATATATCCCAAAAGATTTAGGAGTATGGTCTTACCTTCTCATGCTCAATCACTAAAACTGAAAATGAACAACTAAAGAAATAAAATTAACCTTAAAAATATAAGACATATGACTATATATATATCCTTTATAGCTTTTGGCTAAGTATTCATTTAAATAAAATGTTTATGTACTATTCTAAGAAAATGATATTTGAAATATTTTAAGATATTTTCAAAATAATGAAAACAAAATTGATTACATTTATGAGGCATTAAATATACATTTGATCACCTTAATTTAGTAAATGGATAATTATTGACTACTTTGCTCATTTTGTTATCTTCTGTGTGAAATGCTAAGAAGAGTAAGGAAAATAAGTGAATATGAGGAGCTCTATATTTTAAACAGCTTATATGGGCAACTACATATTTCTAATTAGGTTTACTGAACAGACCTGTTATTTTAATACCATGGAGAGTAGAAGAAATTGGATTTAGGATTGTTTGTGTATTTGTGTATTCTTTTTCCTTGACATACAGTTACCATAAAATTTCAAAGGACAGTATTATGCATGCAACAATGTCAACATTCAGAGGGAAGAACAATGTTCTATGTGTCCTCATACTGAGAAACCTCTACTTACATCCCAAGATCTATTTTACTAAAATTATAATCACCCTTCTATATTCAACCATAATGGATTTTTACTAAAATCAGTAAAATAAAGATGCATGAGAACATTCACTTAAAGTACTTAAAGTGAGATAAATTAGCTTTAGGTATGTAACATAAAAGTGTAATTCAGTCATTTTTGCATGAAAATTATAATATTTCAGTGGTACCTGAATGCTAATGCAATCCTATGCTCTTTAAATTCTTCAGGTGCTATACAACTGATTTTAGAATTAACACATACAAAGAGTGTACTGGAGTGGGTAGCCATTCCCTTCTCCAGGGGATCTTCCCAACCCAGAGATCAAACTCAGATCTCCCACATTGTAGGCAGATTTTTTACCAGCTGAGACACCAGAGAAGCCCAAGAATACTGGAGTGGGTAGCCTATCCCCTTCTCCAGCAGATTTTTCAAACCCAGGGATCTAAGCAGGGTCTTCTGCATTGCAGGTGGATTCTTTACCAACTGAGCTATCAGGGAACTCATTTATAGAATTTAATAAAACACCAAAGCAGCTGGTAAAGAATCTGCCTGCAATGCAGGAGACCCGGGTTTGATAACTGAGTTGGAAAGATCCCCTGGAGAAGGAAATGGCAACCCACTCCAGGATTCTTGTCTGAAGAATCCCATGGACAGAGAAGCCTGGCAGTCTACACAATCTCTGGGGTTGCAAGGGTTGGACATGACTTAGCGACTAAACTACCACCACCACCAAAAAATGTATAGTAAATATATACTATATATAAGGCTTATGTGGCATATTTTTACAGTCTTTCTCTATAAGTATATACACAAGTATATACACATATATGGGGCTTTGTTTTTTATTCTTGTATATAAAAGGAATAACTCATGAAACATGGAAAATCAGTATTATTTGTGGTTAGGCTGGAGATCAAAATTAACATCTTAATTTATAGCAATCTACTTCTGTTAATACCAGTTTGATTTCAATAGTATACAAGAAAATTTGTTCCTATATATTTTGGTTCTATTTCCTAGTCTTTTAACTTTTTGTAGGGTTTCTGGATTTTTGTTTGGCTTTTTTCCTGCACAGATTACATCTTTAAACATTATATGCCCACCATTACAGATTTATAAGTATTGTTTTATGAATTTTTTAAAAATCACATAAGTTAAAGAAAATTTATAAAATTATTTATGGTGTCTTATAATTACCCAGCAATGGCACCCCACTCCAGTACTCTTGCCTGGAAAATCCCATGGATGGAGGAGCCTGGTAGGCTGCAGTCCACGTGGTCGCTGAGAGTTGGACGCGACTCAGTGACTTCACTTTCACTTTTCACTTTCATGCATTGGAGAAGGAAATGGCAACCCACTCCAGTGTTCTTGCCTGGAGAATCCCAGGGACGGGGGAGCCTGGTGGGCTGCCGTCTATGGGGTCACACAGAGTCGGACACGACTGAAGCAACTTAGCAGCAACTTAGCAGCAGCAGTTATTTTATTGTGTTCTTTCTCATTCATATAATTTGAGTTAAAGAGCCCACCTGCAATGGAGAAAACACAGGTTTGTTCCCTGGGTTGGGAAAATCCCCTGAAACAGGAAATGGAAACCCACTCCAATATTCTTGCCTGGGAAATCCCATGAACAAAGGAGGCTGGTGGGATACAGTCCCAGGAGTCACAAAAGAGCTGGATGCAATTTGGCAACTAAACAACAAAATTTGAGTTACTAGCTAACATCCTCCCCTAGTAACAATCCCTTCAGAACTTTCTGTGGCGCAGTTCTGCTTACAATGAATTCTCGTTTTTTTTTTCAACTTAAGAATGTCCTAGTTTTTCTTCATTTTTGAAGGGTAGTTTTGTCAGGTATAGAATTTGGGGATGACTTTTAATTTCTTTCTTGCATTGGTTATGTTACGCCTCTGACTCTGACCTCCCTGGATTCTAAAGATGTAAATTTTGAATCACTGTATTCTTGCTGCTCTTGAGCATTTCTCTTCGGTTTTGACTTTGGACAATTTGATTATTATGTGTCATGAAGGTTAATTTATATATCAGCATGGCTGGACTTCAGGATGCCGTATGTTTGGTTAAACACTATTTCCGCATATGTCTGTGAGGTATTTCTGTATGACATTAACAATTTGATCAGTTGACTGAGCAAAGCACATTGTCCTCCACAATGTAGGGGGGGCCTTATCAAATCTGTTAAGGCCTGAATAGAATAAAAGAATGGGTAAGAAAAAGAGTTATTTATCTCAATCTGACTACCTTCCAGTTGGGACATTGCTTTTTTTCTCACCTTCTGACTTGCACTCTGCCTGGAACTTACACCACAGCCTTCCCTGGTTCTCAAACCTTTGGACTCAGAGTGGAAGCATGGGATTGTCTCTCCTGGGCCTCCAGCTCATTAACCACAGATCTTAGATATCAGTCTCCATGATTGCATGCCCCAGTTCCTTACCATAAATACCTCTTTCTCTCTCTTTTTGGGCTTGTTCTCTGGGAAACCCAGACTAATAAGATAAATTTTGGTAAAATGAACAGTTCTGGAGAAACTGAATTTTAAGGATGAGTTTTCTGAATTGGCTCTCTAATCTGATTAGACTTAAAGATGCTAATAACCCTATTAATATTTCTAGTGACAAGAGAACACTGATGGTACACAACTCTTTGTGGAGATATGTACAACATACCCATAGGGTATCTCTAAACTACTACTTATATACATACATATATGTGTGTATATATACATATACTTTAAAGTTATACCCTCACCATTAAAAATCTGTACATTAATGCTCTGTGCCAATAATACTATGCATCTTCATTGGAGCTAGATGCCTGTATAGACCTTGGAATATTTTTGGAACATAGTGAATATAATGAGGTTGTCTGGTGGCTACTACTACCGCTGGACAAAATGATAACAGAGAAGGAGGAGCTCAGGGATTCAAATTCCCAGCTCAAGGGCTGAAAACTTCTGTGTTTGGGCTGCAGGGGACATGGATATCCTGTAGCCCTGGTTTTGAAACTGCTGAAAATCAAACTCAAAATTTCATCCTGGCTGAATAACAATGCAATGGAACTCCCAGCTTTTTAGGATGACTAATGTTAAAGTGAGGGCACTGATTGGGAAAGAATAGGGTCCTGTATGTTAGACTAGTTACGTGATAAAACTGAGGATATTGAGACCTTCAAGTCTTGATTTTGTTCAGTCACTCAATCATTCCTACTCCCTGCGACCCCATGGGCTGCAGCACAGCAGGCTTCCCTGTCCTCCATCAGCACCTGGAACTTGCTCAAACTCATGTCCATTGAGTCAGTGATGGCTTCCAACCATCTTGTCCTCTGTCATCTCCTTCTCCTCCTGCCTGTGATTTTCCCCAGCATCAGGGTCTTTTCTAATGAGCTGGCCCTTCGCACCAGGTGGCCAAATTATTGTAGCTTCAGCTTCAGCATCAGTATAATATTCATTATAATGAATATTCAGGGTTTATTTCTTTTAGGATTGACTGGCTTGATCTCCTTGCAGTCCAAGGGACTCTCAAGAGTCTTCTCCAACACCACAGCTCAAAAGCATCAGTTCTTAGGAGCTCAAGCTTTTTTATGGTCCAACTCTCACAACCATAGATGACTACTGAAATAAACCATAGTTTTGACTAGACAGACCTTAGTTGGCAAAGAAATGTCTCTGCTTTTGAATACTCTGTCTAGGCTTGTCATAGCTTTTCTTCCAAGGAGCATGCACATTTTAACTTCATAGCTTCAGTAACCATCTGCAGTGATTTTGAGCCCAAGAAAATAAACCCTGTCATTGTTTTCATTGTTTCCCCATCTATTTACCACGACATGATGGAACCAGATCCCATGATCTTAGTTTTTGGAATGTTGAGTTTTAAGCCAGCATTTTCACTCTCCACTTTCACCTTCATCAAGAGGCTTTTTAGTTCCTCTTTACTTTCTGCATAAGGGTGGTGTCGTCTGCTTATCTGTGGTTAATTGATATTTCTCCTGGCAATCTTGATTTCAGCTTGTGCTTCTTGCAGCCCAGCATTTTGCATGATGTACTCTGCATGTAAGTTAAATAACCAGGGTGACAATAGACAGCCTTGACTGTACTCCTTTTCCAGTTTTGAACTAGTCTGCAGTTGCACGTCCGGTTCTAATGGTTGCTTCTTGACCTGCATACAGATTTCTCAGGAGGCAGGTAAGTGATTTATCCCATCACTTTATGAATTTTCCACAGTTTGTTGTGATCCACAGAATCAAAGTCTTTAGAGTAGTCAATGAAGCAGAAGTAGATGTTTTTCTGGAATTCTCTTGCTTTTTCTAGGATTCAGTGGATGTTGGCAATTTGATCTCTGGTTCTTTTGCCTTTACTACATCCAGCTTGAACATCTGTAAGTTCTCGGTTTACATACTTTGAAGGCTATCTTGGAGGATTTTGAGCATGACCTTGCTAGCATGTGAAATAAGTTCAATTGTGGTTAGTTTGAACATTCTTTGGCATTGCCCTTCTTTGGGATTAGAATGAAAGCTGACCTTTTCCAATCTTGTGGCCACTGCTGAGTTTTCCAAAATTGCTAGCATATGAGTGCAGCACTTTAACAGCATCATCTTTTAGGATTTAAAGTAGCTCAACTGGAATTCCATCACCTTCACTAACTTGTTTGTAGTGATCTTCCTAAGGCCCACTTGATTTCACACTCCAATATCTGGCTCTAGGTGAATCACACCATTGTGGTTATTTGGGTCATTAAGATCTTTTTTTGGAATCTTCCATGTATTCTTGTCATCTCTACTTAATATCTTCTGCTTCTGTTAGGTTCATACAGTTTCTGCCCTTTATTGTGTCCATCTTTGCAAGAAAATTTCCTTTGGTATCTCTAATTTTCTTGAATAGATCTCTAGTCTTTCCCATTCTATTTTCCCTCTATTGTTTTTGCATTGATCCCTTAGGAATGCTTTCTTACCTCAACTTTCTGTCCTTTGGAATTCTGCATTCAGATGGGTATATCTTTCCTTTTTTTCCTTTGCCTTTTACTTCTCTTCTTTTCTCAGTTATTTGAAAAGCTTCCTCACACAGCCATTTTGCCTTTTTCTCCCATTTCTTTTTCTTGGGATAGTTTTGAGCACTGCTTCCTGTACAATGTCATGAACCTTGGACAATAGTTCTTCAGGCACTCCGTTAATCATATCTAATTTTGTGGATCTATTTGTCAATCCCACTGTATAATCATAAAGGATTTGATTTAAGTCATACCTGAATGGCCTAGTTATTTCCCCTACTTTTCCAATTTAAGTCTGAATTTGGCAATAAGGAGCTTGTGATCTGAGACAGTCAGCTCCCTGTCTTTTATTTTGCTGACTGTATAGATCTTCTGCATCTTCAACTGCAAAGAATATAATCAATCAGATTTTGGTATTGACCTTCTGGGGATGTCCATGTGCAAGAGTCGTCTCTTGTGTTGTTGAAAAAGGGTGTTTGCTCTTACCAATGCGTTCTCTTGGTATAAATTTGTTAGCCCTTGCCTTGCTTCATTTTATACTCCAAGGCCAACCGGGAATTAATCCAGGTATCATTTGACTTCCTACTTTTGCATTCCAGTCCCCTATGATGAAAAGGACATCTTTTTTTTTTTTTTTTTCCTTTTTTTGGTTTTAGTTCTATAAAGTCTTATAGGCCTTCATAGAACCATTCAACTTCAGCTTCTTCAGCATTCCTTTTGGGGGCATAGACTTGGATTACTGTGTATTGAATGGTTTGCTTAGGAAATGAACAGAGATCCTCCTGTCGTTTTTGAGATTGCACCCAAGTACTGCATTTTGGACCCTTTTGTTGACTATGAGGGCTACTCCATTTCTTCTAAGGGATTCTTGCTCACAGTAGTAAATATAATGGTCATCTGAATTAAGTTCAGCCATTCCCATCCATTTTAGTTCACTGATTCCTAAAATGTTCACTCTTGCCATCTCTTGTTTGACCACTTCTAATTTACCTTGATTCATGGACCTGACATTCCAGGTTGCTATGCAATATTGTTCTTTACACTATCAGACTTTACTTTTACCAACAGACATATACACAACTGGGCACTGCTTCCTGTTTCTAATGAGTCATATTTGCCAGTGAAAGAGGACTCCCTGTGTCCAGTGGAAACAGCCTCCACAACCCTGGAAGAAGGGCCCTCCACAGTAACAGAAGCCTTCCCACCCCCACCTGAGAGGATTACTTTGCATTGACTGAGGGAATGAAAAAGGCCTCTCCTGAAGCAGTTGTTCTTGGAAGGAAAGCTGAGTCATCACTTTGTCAACAAATATCAGTATAGTCAAAGGTATGGTTTTTCCAGTAGCCATGTGCAAATGTAAGATTTGGACCAAATAGAAGTTGAGCACTGAAGAACTGATGCTTTCAAATTGTGGTGCTGGAGAAGGCTCTTGAGAGTCCCTTGGACATTAAGGAGATCAATCCTAAGGGAATCAATCCTGAATATTCAGTGGAAGGATTGATGCTGAAACTGAAGCTCCAATACTTTGGCCACCTGATGTGAAGAGTTGATTCATTGGAAAAGACCCTGATGCTGGGAAAGATTGAAGGCAGGAGGAGAAGGGGATGACAGAGGATGAGATGGTTGAATGGCATCACCAACACAATGGACATGTATTTGAGCAAACTCCAGGAGATAGTGGAAGGCAGAGGAACATGATGTGATGTCAACACATCAAAGATTTAACACATCACGGGTTGCAAAGAGTCAACAAGACTTAGGGACTGAACAACAATGAGGCAGTTGCCATGCAAGACAACACTGGTTCTCTTCAGGACCTATAGTCACTCCCTCTCTTTGCTTGTGGACCTATGACTAGACTTAATTCCCAGCAAGCCCTTAATGGAAAGGTATCAAGTATGATTCATGGGAGGATTGCACTACACCTCAAAACCTGTTTTCTAATTAATAATAGAAATTTGGAAAGGTACAGTTGATTCTCATTACTTGCAAAAGTTATGTTCTATAATTTCACTATGACCATGGAATTAGGAAATACTAAATTATTGCTCCCACTGCTGCTGCTGCTTCTTGCTCCTAGGGAATGTACAAAATTGGATGCCTATGTATCTCTGTTCACATTTTTATGGCCTGACCATCACGACCTTGTGTTATGTGTGTTTTATTTAAAGGCACCTTATTATTCATATATATATATATGTATATGTATACACACATGCATATTACATACATACATATGGACTTATATGTTAACTAATTAATGTTGAACTCATGGCCAACACCACTCTTAATCATGCTTGACTGAAGCGTATCTAACACACATATTTCCTCCATAAGGCACATAACACCTGTGTTTGTGCAGAGGAATCTCAGCACATTAGAACCATGTGTGAGGAGAAGTTTAATCAGTAACCACCACCACCACCTCCAACAGCAAAGCACAACGATGCAAAAAATGTGGCACTAAACAGACCCTGAGAAGGACCACTTTACAATTTGAAAAGCAAACCAGGAAAGCAGCATTAACCTCATTTGCCCTCAGGCGGCAGGGCTTCCCTGATAGCTTCCTTGGTTAAGAATCCACTTGCAATGCAGGAGACCCCGGTTTGATTCTTGATTCTTGGTTCTCAGACGGGAACAGGTATCAGGTTCTTTCCTCAAGTAGGAAGTTTGGGAAGTACTGATTTGGTGATTTCAAATACATTTCAGCAGGTGGGTTAATTTGCAAATATGAAATTTATGAATAATAAAAATCAACTGCATTTTTAAGTTGTCAAGGTATGTATTTTTAAATGAGACTTATTTTTGATATTAAGTTC
Organism: Oryx dammah; assembly: GCF_014754425.2. Lineage (NCBI taxonomy): Eukaryota > Metazoa > Chordata > Mammalia > Artiodactyla > Bovidae > Oryx > Oryx dammah. The sequence continues at coordinate 9,361,395 of NW_024070191.1, forward strand.
TAATTATACTTCTTTTGGCTCAATATCTGATCAATAAGGCAATGATTCATTCGTATTTTTTCAAGTTTGGTTTTGTGATGTATCCTGGGCCAATTCAATTTCATTTCTCATAGATACTCAAATACTTGTCTATTCTGAGTTATAGGGATTTATATAAATGAATAAAGCTAATTTGTTATGTGTTTTCAATTTTCAGATTATGCTTTTTCTATCTGATCTATTCATGTTAAACTATCCCACTGTAGGGATTTATCCATTTAAAAAGTTCTGCTAATTTTTGCTTTGTATAATTTAAAGATATGACTCTTCAGGGTATATAAGAATTTTTATTTCTTCCAATAAAATATTCCTTATATATATATATACATATACATACATACATACATATATATATATATACACACATGTATATATAGTATTTTTGCTTTACTTACAAGTGATTTCATGGACTGATTTTCCCATTCTTCTTAGTACAGGTTTTCTGAATTACCACAGTAAATGTATTGACATATTTCTTATAAAGAATATATAAGTAAACTTTGTTTTTAATTTTATACTAATATATCAGTCTTTCAAATAACTCAAATCAATTTGTATCTATAATGATTACTAGGCATTTTTGTGTTGCATTAATTTTCATACCACCATTGCTTTTATACTTTGTTTTCTAACATATTTTTTTAAATTATATTTCTTCTTCTGCTAATTTTAACTTCTTATACACATTTTAATAGTTACTCTGTGACCACATGGACTGTAGCCTGCCAGGCTTCTCTGTCCATGGAATTCTCTAGGCAAGAATAATGGAGTGGGTAGCTATTCCCTTCTCTAAGGCATCTTCCCAGCTCAGGCATCAAACTCCCAGGTCTCCAGAATTGCAGGCAAATTCTTTACCATCTGAGTCACCAGGGAAGCCCTTTAAGTTGAAAGACAAACATTAAATTCACAAATTTTAAGTTTAATTTAAAAAAGTCATCCTCTTTAAGTGTATAAAAGTAGATATTACTGTAACTATATATCTCTGAAAAGGTTTATTTTTGCTACCCAATGTTTTAGTTTTACTGTATTTTTATCTTCTCCAACCTAGACCTTATTTTAGTCATTAATTCTAAGCCAATTATTATCTAGCTTAATCAATATGCATACCAACATTTGCTCAAGATTACTTCTTCAATCTCAAACTTTCCTTTTTAATTCCGGTTTCCAGCTCCTTTCTTACTAAAGATATACCATTTGCAAAAGAAAAGCAAAGACTGAGAGTACATAGTTGTTTGTTTCCTTCAAATGGGCTTCAGTAAAATGTATATGGTCAGTCTTTGTCCCTGGAACTTCACATACACAGTATTATTTTCCAGCTTCCTTCTCAAATGATCATTTAACTGGTTATATTATTCTAGAGTCACAGTTACACTTTCTCAGTCTTCAAGATATAATTTCACAATCAGCCTACTTAGTTTACATATTCAAAGGGTTCAAAATTTTATCTATCATGGAAAATTATGAATCAAATTATTTTGAATATTGTCTCCCAGAATCCTTTTAGTACCACCTTCTGAAACTCAGAAAATATTCTCTTGGCTCTTTATTTTTTCTTCTCCTTATATGTTGACATTTTTATCACTTTGAAATCTATTCTACTTAATATCTCAATGCATTTTTTCTTAGGATACATTTGCTTCCTGAGCTGTAGATAGGTCCACACAGTGTTTTTCCTTCTCCTTATAGCTACTTTTCTATTTGCAAAAAAAAAAAAAAAAAATTTCCATTAATTTGTAGATTTGAAGACTCATGCTTCTCTTGGATGTTATAAATGGGACTCCATATCCCTCAGTCTTAGGGGTTTTGTTTCTCACAAATAATATTTTATTTTCTCAGTTGAGAGTCCCAGGTAGAGAGCTGTACTTGTAATCTTGTACATCAGCAGGTAAATTTACTGCTAGATAGTAATGCTCTTCCTGAGAAGCAGCTCTTTTAGGGACCTGGCATCGTGAAAGAGGGAACTCTCAGTTTATCATACCACTTGTTTAATTCCTTTTGTTTAAGTCCAGCTATCATATCATACAATTTGTTGTATTTAATGTTCATCTATTATATAATTTGTGTCATAAAAAAACTTTTTAAGGTGGACCATCTTAAAAATATTTTACTGAATTGTTACAATATTATTTCTGTTTTACGTTTTAGCATTTTGTTTGTGAGGCATGTGGCACCTTAGCTTCTCAACTAGGGATCAAACTTGCAGCCCCTGCATCAGAAGGTGAAGTCTTAACCACTGGATTGTCAGGCAAGCTTCTGTACAATTTTTTTTAAGAGTTAGAAAATAAAGTTGAGGATAGCTCCTGGAAATTAAATCAAAAAGAAAAAACATCATAAAATGAAAGAAAATACAGTGCAAATCAACAGTTATTGAGGAGGTCTAATATCATTTTATTTTTATTATATATAGCTTTCACCTCACATTTCTGTTTGTTTTGGCAGGAACAGGATTCATTCTGGCTTAATATCACATGTGGAAGGAAACAAAGTCACTGTCCTTTCTAATTTTTCAATGATGTTTTGTTTATGACACTGAAGACAATAGTAAATCTATATATTTATGTCTCCTGCCTCACTTTCCACCGATGTAAATTTTTCTAATTTTTATTATTCAGTTGTGACCAATTTGAATATTCATTATTGGTAAAATGTCATATATATTTTTTAATAAAAGAAAATTCAGGAAAGTAAAGCATAACCATCCTTATAATTAAGTTTTTAGATAGCTTTGCAGCATGAAATTATTTTGCCTTGGGAAGTACTTAAATATAAAAAACATTAAGTTCTACAATAGGTAATTTACTTAAAATATGAAATGTCCCTTTTCAATTTCTAGAAAAGTACTGCAAATATGACCTTAAGGTCCCTAAGAGATAGGCAAGGATGAAGAGAACTCTCCAGCACCGTTTGGGGCTCTACATTTACACTGAGAGAAGTAAACCAAGTGCTTTTGATGATGTCCATGAGTGGTGGTGCATCAGTTATAAGCACCATGCCTTAATAAACAGCTTATGTTCTACTAACAAAAATGATAGAGACATTGGTGGGAAAATCTGTCTCATCTATGGAAATCTTAGCAGCCTTGAGTCATAGTAATCTACTGTAGCAGTTAATATACCTCATGTCTGGGTATATTAACTATAACATGGCTCATTCTCATGTCACTTTAGAGTTTCTATTTAAATATAGAGTGCAATAATCCTCATCTATTAGTCCTATTATTTTTCATAGAGTATGGGGTTAGGTAAAATTATTATTGTACTCACAAATCACACACAAAGGACTTCAAATACCTATTTATTTTAGCAAGTTTCTTCCCCCAGTATGTTTGAAATGGGAAGGACATTAGAGATCATTTATGGCAATTTGACCATCTCATATCCACTAACTATATCATTCCTATCATGAGACCTACAACAACCAGCTAGTCAGCCTTGAAATTGGACATGTTCAGGTTCATGATACTCCCTACTTTTATGGCACTATATTATACATTAGGGCTTCCCAAGTGGTGCAGTGGTAAAGAAACTGCCTGCCAAGGCAAGAGATACAAGAGACCCAGGTTTAATCCCTGGGTTGGAACAATTCCCTGGGCAAGGAAATGGCAACTCACTGCAATATTCTTTCCATGGAAATCCCATGGACAGAGGGAGCTTGGCAGGCTACAGTTCATGGAGTTGCAGTTGGACTTGACTGAGCACACACACTGATCACTGATTATATATGAACAGTGGGACATATTAAAAATACAAGTGTATTATTAAAATGTGCTACCCTCCAAATCATAGCAAAAGTATCCCTGTACAGTCCCTTAAACACAGTTATTTACATTTGTATTCCACATCTTCTCCTGATAATTACACGGACCTGGTGGGTCTAATTGCCTTTCCAATTTCCCTACCCCCTCAAAAATCCTGAAATGCCCTGGGAAATACCAAATAATCTCCCCTTAAAAATCACAATTAGAGATCACCTTCATTGTCAAACTACACTTCTTCCTCTCAATATCATGGTAACTCACTAGTTAAGAGTTACTCCTTTGAATCCATACACATTTAACCTTTGAGTACTCCACTGCTAAACTGAAAGGAAATCAATGTTTACCAAGTGCCTTCTCTATGTCAGACATTGTGCCAAGTGTTCCACTCACTTTATCAAAGAGGGTTATTGGGATAATCTTATGCAATAAAATATTGTAAAATTCTGTGATGTCATTCATGTTATTTTTGGTTATACAAGTTATTTTAGAATCACATCATACTATTAAATTATACCGAATTTGTAGGTAACCAAAGTAGTAGTAGTTTTGTTGCTAAGTCGTGTCCTACTCTTGCAGCCCCATGGACTGTAGCCCACGAGGCTCCCCTGTCCATTGGATTCTTTAGGCAAGAATACTGGAGTGGGATGCCATTTCCTCCTCCAGGGGATCCTCCTGACCCAGGGATCAAACCCAGGTCTCCAGAATTGTAGGCAGATTCTTTACCAACTGAGCTACAAGGGAAGCCGGAGAATACTGAAATGGGTAGCCTATCCCTCCTCCAGCAGAGAAGTTAACCAAAATTTCCAAGATAATTTTTGTCCACATAAATTGCCATTCTTAAAGAACTTTGTATTTTTATTATATAACTGGTTCTTCTTTTTCATCTAAATACAATTCATTTTCACAACTACGACAATTTATATTTTGTTTTGCTCTATTTTCATTTCTGAGTTAGAATAAAATCTCATTTCTTTCCTAGAGTATTACCCATAGTTTCTAACCTTTAATAATTTTATGTTTTGATTAGCATGGCATTTCTTCCTAAGTTCAAGTTGGTGATTAAAATACTACCTACAGCATGATGAAAGCACTTTTCAACATATTACTGAAAAACAAAAATCATTTAGTGCTAACTCTAGTTATCAAAGTAACTTAAGTGTAATTTGTTTTGTCATCTACCCTCTTTGCTTCCATATAAATAGCACAATTTTATTTTCCCAAAATTTCTGTAATATAAGTCCCTATCAAATGTCTTTGTGAAATCAATATGTTTTAGGTGTGTGTCCTCATTATAATCCGTCAATTTCAGTTCAGTTCAGTTCAGTTCAGTCGCTCAGTCGTGTCCGACTCTTTGCAACCCCATGAATCACAACACGCCAGGCCTCCCTGTCCATCACCAACTCTCGGGGTTCACTCAGACTCACGTCCATCGAGTCAGTGATGCCATATCGAGTGCTAATTATATCTTAAGCAATATCCTAATATTAGTTCTTTTTTGCCTTCTGAATGACCTCATTAGGTAGAAGCTATTATTATAATCATTTTGCATATGAAATAAACAAAGGTTAGCAAGCTTAGATAAGACCAATGACTGTTAAATTATGAGGCCAGAGTTCAAATCCACAGGTGTGTAACTAATAGAGTCACACTCTTTAGCCAAATGCTACCACGTATTTCTCTGATTTTCCTTGGAATCAACATTAAATTAGTCTGTACTTTCCATGTCTACTACTATTAATGAGGAGAAATTGAGGTTTGAGAATTTCTACTTTTCTTCTATCAACTGTTAGCAAAAAATATAATATACATATCATGAAATATCATTTGTACCCCTGTTTTGTTTACTATTACATAGTTAAGAATGCACTTTTTTGTCCATAATGGTTCAATAAGTGTAGCACATTTGGGATTTTGCTTTTTTATACAGTTATATTTTCATGAAACTTTTAACAATTTCTTTAAGAAATTCCATATTTTTAAGCTTTTATAAAGTGAGGACTTATGGATGATGTTGTTATTCAGTTGCTCAGTCATTTCCAACTCTTTGCGACTCCATGGACTACAGAGATTAGGTTTCCCTGACCTTCACCATCTCCCGGAGTTTGCTCAAACTCATGTGCACTGAGTCTATGATACCATTCAACCATTTCATACTCTGTTGCCCTCTTCTCCTCCTGACTTCAACCTTTCTCAGCATCAGGGTCTTTTTAAGTGAGTCAGCACTTTGTATCATTTAGTCAAAGTATTGGAACTTCAATTTCAGCATCAGTCCTTCTAAAGAATATTCAGGGTTGATTTCCTTTAGGTTGAACTGGTTGGATCTCCTTGGTGTCCAAGGGACTCTCAAGAGTCTTCTCCAACACCACAGTTCAAAAGCATCAATTCTTTGGCGCTCAGCTTTTTTTATGGTCCAAATCTCACATCGAAGCACTACTACTAGAAAAACCATAGCTTTTACTATATGGATCTTTGTTGGCAAAGTGATGTCTGCTTTTTAATACACTGTCTACATTTGTCATAGCTTTTCTTCCAAGGAGTAAGCATCTTTTAATTTCATGTCTGCTGTCACTGTCTGCAGTGATTTTGGAGCCCCTCAAAATAAACTTGTCACTGTTTCCATTTTTTTCTCCATCTATTTGCCATGAAGTGATGGAATCAGATGCCAAGTTCTTAGTTTTTTTCACTCTCTTCTTTCACCTTCATCAAGAGTCTCTATAGTTCCTCTTTGATTTCTGCCATTACAGTGTTGTCATCTGCATATCTGAGGTTATTGATATTTCTCCCAGCAATCTTGGTTCCAGCTTAAGATCCATGCAGTCCAGCATTTTCCATGGTGTACTCTGCATATAAGTTAAATAAGAAGGGTGAACATATACAGTCTCGACACACTCCTTTCCCAATTTTAAACCAGTGCATTGTCCCACATCCTGTTCTACCTGTTGTTTCTTGACAAGGTAAGGTCTTCTGCTATTTCCATCTCTTTAAGAATTTTCCACCGTTTGTTGTAATCCACACAGTCAAGGGCTTTAGCATAGTCAATGAAACAGAAGTAGATGTTCTTCTGGAGTTTCCTTGCTTTTTTATGATCCAATAGATGTAAATTAAAAAAAAATTAGATATACAGTTTAGGGGTCAAATCTCACTTAATAGTTCTTTTTTTGTGATTTAAAACAGAAAAATACACATCCTCTGGACAGGAGATGACAAGAGCTACTGGTAAATAATCCTCCTGCCAATGCAGGAGATGCAAGAGATGCTGGTTCAGTCCCTGAGTTGAGAAGAGCATCTGGGCTAGGAAATGGCAGCCCACTCCAGCAGTTTTGTCTGAAAAATTCCATGGACAGAGGAAACTGGCAGACTACAGACCATGGGGTTACAAAGAGTTGAACACAACTGAGTGCATGAACACACATGCACACAAGCACACACACACTCCTTCTTCTAAGTTCTGTCCTTCTAAGTTGCATAGGTTGATCAGAGAGCATCATCTAGGCTTCCGCCCCACTTCCATCCCTTGGCTGGACAACAACCTACAGACACCTATGCCATCTGTTAGTCCCATTTGCCTCGGTAGTTGTATTTGTTCTGTGCTCAGGTAACAATTTACTCTTTCACATCATAGAAATTATCATAACAGTTTCTTGGTTTGTAACTCTGTGATGCCAGGGACTACTCATATATTTTTAACCATCATATCCCAACAAATATTATACTTTTTGGAGCATATACTATTATGTACAATATTCAATATTTGAAAAAAGGCCAACAGTACTGAGATCTCTCAGAAATTCAAGATAATCATTATGTCCAAGTAATCAATCTTACCTGTGATTCAAATTAAATTATATGCATTGCTTCACAAAGAAACATAGGAATATAATTATATTATTTATTGTATGTTATCATTCATTAGGATGAGACCTTTTGTAGGTGTCCAGAGATAAATGTTTTAATTGTAGCAGGCTCACATTTTAAAATCAAAATTAGAAAGCTATTTTTTTTAATTGAATGGTCTCTAAGACTTTGCTTCCATAACAAAATTACTTGTTTATTTTAACTAAAGTAACTAACAGCTACTTGATTCTCATACCTTGTTCAATAATCCCTATATATAAAATGCTATTTTTTGTTGAAATTTTCCCCTACTAGACTCTTAAATGAGTTATTGTCCCTTTTTGCTCTATACCAATCTTCAGAGCTATATCTATAAAATTATTTTTACTTCATTATATTAGAATGTATTACTTTTCCTATTTAATATGTACATGTGTATATATAAAAATTCATGTGTAAGTACCATTATTAGCATTATTCCTATTATACTTTTCTAAAAATTATTGTGTGAAACCAGGGTCACTTCTATTCCAATTAGTATACCTGATTTCATCTATAATTGAATTTTACAGATATATTTTCCTGTATTTCTTCATCCTTTCCAATTTTTATTAAAATGATGGCTTATAATTTGATTCCTCTGCCCACCTCATTCTCTCTTTTTTAATTATCAAAAATCTCTTTATTATTAAAATTCATTGTACAAACATTTTTATCCCCCCAAATATTAATTCCTCTAGCCTATTTTCTCTTCTAAAATTGCTACTTAGACTATGAATAAGAGAGTAAATCATGTAAAGCTTCTGATTTCCAGCATTCTGTTATGGGTCATAAAAATCACTAAGAAATGCTCAGATAAAAGAAAGTATTAAAAGTCTGCAGTTGAATGAGGCTTCACTGTCTCTCTCATCTTTCATGTATTCCCTACAATAAAAATACATACCATTTATCTTGTCATAGTCTCAAATCAAGCCCCATGTTCCTCAGCAAAGAGGTACCAATAAAACTTAGTGATAACTGAATTAATATAGTAAGTTTTTGAATGAATACATGGGTGAATATGTTAGTTAGCAAAAAGACCTTATGCATTTGTTTGTCTTTATCACTATCCTTATTAGCATATGGAGCATGGAACTCTGATAATAATAATAATAATATTCACACTTCACTTTTAATGACTTGTAAATACAGAAGAATACTTTTTTATTTTCTTTCATTAATTTTTCATCCAGTCACATACTAGTTTTTATTAGTACTGTCTCTTTCTTGGGGTTTTTTTCTTACTGGTTTTACTCTTGTATCATTTCTTAGTCTTTCTTGACATCATTTTGCCTTTTAGCCTTTTTAAAACCTCAGTGCATAGAGAGATGTTTCTGGAACCCTTTAACCTCATTTCCTATTAGAGAACTAGCTTGCATTTATAGCATACATAATTGGTGACTACCTGAGGCAAAAGACAAATTTAGCATACACCCTGCAGTCTCCTGAAATAGATGCCTTGGTCTCCATACTTCAAGTTAAACTCAAGTCCTTTGTGACTCTTTCTGGAATCTTTGTGTTCTGTCATGCAACACTGATAGATAGTTATGCCTGTGTGCTGGGGACTCATGGTCTCAAGGGTGCCACTGATTTTAAGATTGGCTGGCCACTATAGTCTCCTGATGTATAGCCATGATAATCCATTCACTCCGGCTAGTTATCAATACTTTGTGACTAATAGACATCAAGTTTTGACTGCTTTAACAAAAAGCTACATTATTTCATTCATATTCTTAAAAGCATTGCTGCAAATAGTCCATTAATCAGCTCTCATCTATATTGCAATGTATACATGCACAAGCTTAGAGGTGATTTTCATTATGATTATAATTTGTTGCCAGATAATAAAGAATCCTGAAACACACAAACTGGTAAAAATCAGAAATTTAGCTTGCTATTTATTTGAAGAACAGCAATTTGAATGATACCACTCTAATGTAGAAAGTGAAGAGGAATTAAAGACCCACTTGATAAGAGTGAAAGAGGATGGTGAAAAAGTTGGTTTAAACCTCAACAAACAAAAACTAAGACCATGGTATCTGGTCCCATCATTTCATGGCAAATAGGGAAAAAAATAGAAACAGTGAAAGACTATTTTCTTGGGCTCCAAAATCACTATAGACGGTGACTGCAGCCATGAAATTAAAAGATGCTTGCTCCTTGGAAGGAAAGCTATGACAAACCTAGACAGCAAATTAAAAAGCAGAGGCATCATTTTGCTAACAAAGTCCTATAGTCAAAGCTATGGTTTTTCCAGTAGTCATGTATGGATGTGAGAGCTGGATCATAAAGAAGGCTGAGAGATAAAGAACTGATGCTTTTGAACTGTGGTGTTGGAGCTGACTTTTGAGAGTCCCTTGGTGGCTCAGACGGTAAAGCGTCTGCCTGCGACGCGGGAGACCCGGGTTCGATTCCTGGATCGGGAAGATCTCCTGGAGAAGGAAATGGCAATCCACTCCAGCACTCTTGCCTGGAAAATTCCATGGACGGAGGAGCCTGATAGGCTACAGTCTATGGGGTCGCAAAGAGTCGGACATGACTGACCAACTTCACTCACTTCACTTTGGACTGTAAGGAGATCAAATCAGACAATCCTAAAGGAAATCAACCATGAATATTCATTGAAAGGATTGATGCTGAAGCTGAAGCTCCAATACTTTGGCTATCTGATGTGAAGAGCCAACTCATTGGAAAAGTCCTTGATGCTGGAAAAGCCTGAAGGCAAAAGGAGAAGAGGGTGGCAGAGGATGAGAAGATTAGATGGGATCACTGACGCAAAGCACAGGGATTTGTGCAAACTCCAGGAGATAGTGAAGGACAAGGAAGCCAGGTGTGCTGCAGTACATAGGGTTGCAAAGAGTCATACCTGACTTAGTAACTGAGCAACGACAACAAATATTTAACTTGTGGGGCTACCCAGGTGGCGCAGAGGTAGATTCTGCCTGCCAATTCTGGAGGCACCAGAGGCATGGATTCAATCCCTGGGTTGAGAAGATCCCCTAGAGGAGGGAATGGCAACCTGCTCAGGTGTTCTTGCTGGGGAATCCCATGGACAGAGGAGCCTGGTGGGCTACCTTCCATGAGGTTGCAGAGTCAGACGACTGAGTGAGTGAACACACATGCACACACATAGTTGGCATACAGATATTTTGATAAGATGCTACATATTCAGTAAATACTGCCCAAACCACATTTTAGAGGTACTCAGGCAATATGAAAGTATCTCAAGTTTTAAAATGAAACCTAGGGTCACAGAAGCTGTAACAAGTAGTCAGGAGATAATCATAAGATGATATTAATAAAATAGATTCAATTTGAAAATCTCACTTGCTAGTGATACTGAGAGAGTCATTTCCTAGGCTTAAAATGTAAATTATGGGACTAGGTCTGGTGAGGTCTTTAAAACCTCCAGACATTCTTTTGATTCATTCAGTTCAGTTCACTCAGTTCAATAGCTCAGTCATGTCCGACTCTTTGCAATCCCATGAATCACAACACGCCAGGCCTCCCTGTCCATCACCAACTCCCAGAGTTCACTCAGACTCACGTCCATCGAGTCAGTGATGCCATCCAGCCATCTCATCCTCTGTTGTCCCCTTCTCCTCCTGCCCCCAGTCCCTCCCAGCATCAGAGTCTTTTCCAGTGAGTCAACTCTTCACATGAGGTGGCCAAAGTACTGGAGTTTTAGCTTTAGCATCATTCCCTCCAAAGAAATCCCAGGGCTGATCTCCTTCAGAATGGACTGGTTGGATCTCCTTGCAATCCAAGGGACTCTCAAGAGTCTTCTCTAACACCACAGTTCAAAAGCATCAATTCTTCAGTGCTCAGCCTTCTTCACAGTCCAACTCTCACATCCATACATGACCACAGGAAAAACCATAGCCTTGACTAGACGGACGTTTGTTGGCAAAGTCATGTCTCTGCTTTTCAATATGCTATCTAGGTTGGTCATAACTTTCCTTCCAAGGAGTAAGCGTCTTTTAGTTTCATGCCTGCAGTCACCATCTACAGTGATTTGGAGCCCTAAAAAATGAAGTCTGACACTGTTTCCTCTGTTTCCCCATCTATTTCCCATGAAGTGATGGGATCAGATGCCATGATCTTCGTTTTCTGAATGTTGAGCTTTAAGCCAACTTTTTCACTCTCCTCTTTCACTTTCATCAGGAGGCTTTTTAGCTCCTCTTCACTTTCTGCCATAAGAGTGGTGTCATCTGCATATCTGAGCTTATTGATATTTCTCCCAGCAATCTTGATTCCAGCTTGTGCTTCTTCCAGTCCAGCGTTTCTCATGATGTACTCTGCATATAAGTTAAATAATCAGGGTGACAATACACAGCCTTGACGTACTCCTTTTCCTATTTGGAACCAGTCTGTTGTTCCATGTTCAGTTCTAACCGTGGCTTCCTGACCTGCATATAGGTTTCTCAAGAGGCAGGTCAGGTGGTCTGGTATTCCCATCTCTTTCAGAATTTTCCACAGTTTATTGTGATCCACACAGTCAAAGATTTTGGCATAGTCACTAAAGCAGAAATAGAGGTTTTTCTGGAACTCTCTTGCTTTTTCCATGATCCAGCGGATGTTGGCAATTTGATCTCTGGTTCCTCTGCCTTTTCTAAAACCAGCTTGAACATCTGGAAGTTCACAGTTTACATATTGCTGAAGTCTGGCTTGGACAATTTTGAGCATTACTTTACTAGCATGTGAGATGAGTGCAATTGTGCAGTAGTTTGAGCATTCTTTGGTATTGCCTTTCTTTGGGATTGGAATGAAAACTAACTTTTTCCAATCCTGTGGCCACTGCTGAGTTTTCCAAATTTACTGGCAAATTGAGTGCAGCACTTTCACAGCATCATCTTTCAGAATTTGAAATAGCTCAACTGGAATTCCATCACCTCCACTAGCTTTGTTCATAGTGATGCTTTCTAAGGTTCACTTGCTTTCACATTCTAGGATGTCTGGCTCTAGATGAGTGATTACACCATCGTGATTATCTTGGTCGTGAAGATCTTTTTTGTACAGAGTATATAACTCAACTGCTAACACTATCAAGGGGGTACTCTTTCTGCCCCCTTCTGATGTGTATGTCAGAAACTTTCTCTATCTCCTTTATACTTTGATAAAACTTTATTACACAAAAGTTCTGAGCGATGAAGCCTCATCTCTGGCCCCGGATTGAATTCTTTTCCTTCAGAGGCCAAGAATCCCAGCATCTTTTCGTGGTTCAGCAACAATCTTTGAATACTTCTAATTCTTAAAGTTTATAGTGGTTCTTTCTGCACATGTGCACACACACATACATATGCATTGATCGACTTTCTATCATCATACTCAGAAAATGGACTAAAATATGTGTACAGCATATTTAAACACTGATAACTGTGGGGGAAAACTCTGACATTTTATCCTATGTAATGTAAAAATGTAAAACAAATCTAGCAACTTGTAAGGAGAGATGTCAGCATAACATTTATGTCTTCATAATTCTGTGCCACATATCATGGGGTCAGAGCACATTCTGAAGGATAAAACTGCACCTTTAAAGTTTTCTCTATCAAATGCATAAGAAAGAAAATCATTCCTTCTACCACAAAATTTCAACTCACTTATTCACAGGAAAGCACCTTCAAAGACCAACCTAGAAAAGAAATATTGGTGAATAATTTATAAGTCAAAAGAAAAGCCAAGGGTGCAATCCAATATATATATGCTGTCTTTGAGCACATAGAACTCAGATGACATATCAAAGTGTGAATAGAAACAAACAAACCAAAGTTTACACTTATATGAAAAATAAAAATTATCTTTAAGAAAATAGCTACATTAGAAATATACTGAATGTATGATATTGTGAAAAACCATAAGCAAGTCTTAAAGTTTTCAAAGATATATGTGTTCAGTTCATTTTCAGTTCAGTCGCTCAGTCGTGTCCGACTTTTTGCAACCCCATGAATCACAGCACGCCAGGCCTCCCTGTCCATCACCAACTCTCAGAGTTCACTCAGACTCATATCCATCGAGTCCATGATGCCATCCAGCCATCTCATCCTCTGTTGTCCCCTTCTCCTCCTGCCCCCAATCCCTCCCAGCATCAGAGTCTTTTCCAATGAGTCAACTCTTCACATGAGGTGGCCAAAGTACTGGAGTTTCAGCTTTAGCATCATTCCTTCCAAAGAAATCCCAGGGTTGATCTCCTTCAGAATGGACTGGTTGGATCTCCTTGCAGTCCAAGGGACTCTCAAGAGTCTTCTCCAACACCACAGTTCAAATGCATCAATTCTTCGGCACTCAGCCTTCTTCACAGTCCAACATTCACATCCATACATGACCACAGGAAAAACCATAGCCTTGACTAGACGGACCTTACTCGGCAAAGTAACGTCTCTGCTTTTCAATATGCTATCTAGGTTGGTCATAACTTTCCTTCCAAGGAGTAAGCGTCTTTTAATTTCATGGCTTCAGTCACCATCTGCAGTGATTTTGGAGCCCCCCCAAATAAAGTCTGACACTGTTTCCACTGTTTCTCCATCTATTTCCCATGGAGTGATGGGACCGGATGCCAATCTAATTCTTAATATTTTCACGTATAATAACTTGAGCAGCTTAATAGAAAAAAAAAAGACACACTGAATAAAAGAAACACTTTCCTTTCTAAACTATTAAACCAAAGCACTGCTGTTTTCTATGTCCCAATTTCCTTTAGTTTACTATGGTCCATACAGCTCATTAACTTATCCACTCTCAACCCTGCAACTCATGGCTATTTTTGTTTGTTTGATTTTAAACCCTTTTACTGAGGTATGACTGGCATCTAGATAGCTGTAAATATATGATGATGCATTTTATATATATGTATACATATAAATATGTATATGCACATATATAATTCCTACTTCTGGGTATATATGCAAAAGAATTAATAATACAGTTTCATAGAGATATCTCTATTCCCAAGTTTATTGTTTGTTGTAGCATTTTTCACAATAGCCAAAATATGGGAAAAAAAAACATCTTTGTCAATGGATAAATGGATGAAGAAAATGTCATATATGTATATTATATATAGATGTTATATATAATCTTTATATTGTAAGATCATGCATTTTATATTTATTATATAATTGTTATAGATACTATATTGTATGTATATATATGTGTATATAATACATATGTGTGTGTGTACATATATATATACATATATGGAAGCTCTTAATTCTTATGACTTTACTAATACTGCTAGCTATGTTATTTGTATTTTACCTGTTTTAAAAAATTGTTGTTCCTTACATTACAAAATGTGTGGCTGAGCCTCTGATAAAACAATATATAGCTCCATATGAGACCAGTGATGATAGCAGTGTAATTCTAGATATGGGAAGAACCGACAAGTTGGGAATGTTTTCCTGGACCAAGAGCCTAGTAAGACTGGTGGTTCAGAGAATTTTGGATACTGTTTTATGGCCTAGTCCAGTAACAGCACATTGAGTGGTCTATCAGCAAATCTTTGCCAGACCTAAGAATGAGAATTCTCAGCACCATGGGAGGAAATGGTCATGAAATGCCCACCTCCAAATCACAGTCAAGCTTATAACCATGAATGGGCTCTGCCAACTAGAAACTGGCACTTACCATCTACCTTTGCAAAGACTAAACCATGGCCTCTGCAGCTGTTGACCTTCAACACCCCTGAAAGGAGTTCAGGGCAGAAATCAGGAATGAGGCTCTCTGTGCTCTGGGAAAAACTGGCAGAACAGGCCTTCAGATAATTAGATATTTTCAGGAGAAGATTTTATGAGTCCCAAATCTTGCATCTTATCATACCTAGAGAAATACTAGCATTGCTAATGGTGACATCTGCTTTGGCTGTTAAGGAGAATATTACAATTAAAAGTAAAAAAAAAAAAAAAAAGATTGAATAGTTATGGTTCATGCATCCAAAGAAATAACTAGATGACACTCGTGTAATTTCAGACTAGTCCTTGTATTGCTAAGAGTTTGTGCTTTTTGAGTTGGGGCAGACTTGGATGCCACTGGACATTCTCAAAACAATGTCTGCAGGTGGCTAATAACTGCACCCTTTTTATAAAATCAAACAACTCACTACCTGGCTATCAGTCTCCTCAAAGTGCCAGGTCCAGACTGGGTTTCAGGCCTATTCTTCTGAAAAGAAATGGAATTTATTTTGTCTATGAAAATTCCAGTGGTCACTCTTCCAACTACTTCTATTTGGGTCTGTTACACCAAAATGGCAGACCAGGGGATTGAGATTGTAATCATACAAGACTCAGATCTAGGACTTGGAGCTCAGAAATACTTCCATTTCAGTGTCTATTCTCCAAGCTGAGCAGTCCTATGCCTGGTAGCTCAATTGGTAAAGAAGCCACCTGCAATGCAGGAGACCCAGGTTCCATTTCTGGGTCAGGAAGATCCCCTAGAGAAGGGATAGGCTAGACACTTCAGTATTCATGGGCTTCCCTGATGACGGAGACTGTAAAGAATTCACCTGCAATGTGGAAGACCTGGGTTTGATCCCTGGGTTGGGTAGCCCTGGAGAAGGTAACAGCTACCCACTCCAGTATTCTGGCCTGGAGAATCCCCAAGGACAGAAGTGCCTCGTGGGCTACAGTCAATGGGGTGATAAACAGTCAGACATGGTTTAGCGATTAAGCACAGCATATATACATACATACATGAATACATTCTATTTCTATTTTTCTGGAGAACTTTAATAAAAAATCATTATCTGATGTTGAAAATTCAAAGCAAATGACATGCAACAGTTGGTGTATTGGCCTCCAATTTGTTAATTTGTCTGTGAAAGAGTCCTTGTATGTTGTATGTGCATGTTCAGTCTGACAGTTGTGTCTGACTCTTTGCAAACCATGGACTGTAGTCCACCAGGTTCTTCTGTCCTTGGGACTACCCTAGCAAGACTGGATTGGCTTGCCATTTCCTCCTCCAGTGGATCTTCCTGACCCAGGGATGAAGCCTGTGGAAAGCCCTTGTATTTCAAGGATCAAAAAATAAACATATCGCCCCTCTCCTGGCAAGCACAGCTGCCACCATCTACCTGTGGATCTGTGTGCCTTTTTCCTGATGTGTCCGTTTCTCTTGTTGGAACTATGAAGTCTGCAGTCATAAAAAGTGCTGTCATTCCCATTTCCACCCCTTGAAAACCACACCCATGAATCTGGCTATGAGAGAAAGAGCATAAAATATTAAATGCTAATTTAGAACCTATACAGTCTTCTAGAGAACCTTGCCCATCCCCACAAGGTATTGCCACCTAGCTGGCACTATAACTGTCTTCAAAAGCCTATTCTACTATTTCATCAAAGGAGTTGCTTCAGGATGGTGAGGAACCTGGTAAGACAAATAAATTCCATAAGGGATTTGAAAAATCCCTGGAAAATCCTGGACGGAGGAACCTGGTGGGCTGCGGTCTTCACTTTTCACTTTCATGCATTGGAGAAGGAAATGGCAACCCACTCCAGTGTTCTTGCCTGGAGAATCCCAGGGACGGGGGAGCCTGGTGGGCTGCCGTCTATGGGGTCGCACAGAGTCGGACACGACTGAAGGGACTTAGCAGCAGCAGTGCTTTACTTCATTTGCTGTGAAATGAATTTCTTGATCAGAATCAAGGCTATGTTGGGTACCACAATGATGAATAAGGCATTGTTTAAGTCCATGGATGACAGTTTGGCAGAAGCACTGTGCACAGGGTATAGCCGAATCCATATCCAGAGTAAGTGTCTGTTTCAAAGGAAACAAAATGCTGACGCTTACATAACGGAAGTGGTCCAGTCTAATCAACTTGTCACCAGTGTTGAGCTGACTAATCTCCTGCAAGGAATGACACTGTACCAGAAACTCAGGGTTGATTTCTGCGGTTGGCAAAGTTGACACTCAACAGCCAGTGGCCTTAGTCAGGTCAGCCGTGGTGAGTGGAAGTCCATGAAGAACCTGCATCCCTGCCCCCATCGCCACTTGGGTCATGAGTCCTTGGGGTGATCACAGAAGTGGCTATAGAGAGAGGCTGACTGATATTTACAGAAGGAGCAGCCACTGTGCCCTATTTGGAGGAACAGGACTGTGACATTATATGGCTATTACATACAGAGGAGACTTCCAGATGCAGAGCAAGTAAACCAGTAATGGTGAATATGGGCACAATAAAATATATGTTCTCTCTCTCCAGAAATATACACAGATACGTCTTCCAGAGGAAAAAGGAAAAGGGCCACCTAACCAGAAAATGTATTATTCTTCGAGTTTTTCACAAGAATAGCTTATCTCAGTTTAATATTTATTTCAGAGAGGATGCACAGGGTATGAAAGAGGATAGACTTTGGAATAACACCAATGTGAGTTCCAATATAACTTGTGTTGTTAACTAGCAGAGTGTGATTTGGCATTTTGCAAAACTTCTATTTGTCTCTGTCTCATGGACATAGGAGTCTCTACTTCAGAGAGTTTATCAAGTACTCGAGGCAACTGCATGCATAAAAATGGGCACATTGTCTGCCACAAAATGAGAGAGGATGGCACAGGCTGCCGTGTCTGGACTTCAGAACTTGACTGCCTTGTCTGTGCTTCTGTCCTGGTCAGCAGTTTAACTGCAGTATGTTTTAATACTTCACACTATCTCTGTTTTCTCTAGTGCTAAATGTGGATAACAATACATTGTAGCATTGTTGCAAAGAAGAAATGCAATCACATGTGTTGTACAGTATTGTGTGGATAGTTGGAAAGCAATAGTGGACTTGATAATTATGACTACCACTGAAAACTCACATGCAAATGAATTTTTAAGTAAAATCAAATATTAAATATATCAGATCAAAACATCAAAAAAGCTGGTAATAGGTTTAGTTTCAGACACTAGGGTTAGTTTCAGTGTGTATCTTTTACATGTGTGTTTTCTGCATCATTTAAATTTAGATTTAAAAACTCTTGAAAAAAAACTTGAGTCTCAAGGAAAGGATATCATGCTTGTAGATGAATTTCTCTGCCAAAAGCACAGATCACTAATTCCTGCTTGGTATACACTTCTAGTCCATTCTGCTTCTGTGTCCATTTTTTGTTCTGGTATTTAAATATGTTCATAGTCTGCGACAGGACTGCTTGAAAGATTAGATCTTCTGAGAACCTGCACAGTGGAAGATATGAAGGGCCCTCCTTTTGACTCTTCAACTAGCTTCTAAAACCTTTGGGGGGGGCACCACTTTCATAGAAAATTAGGTCTCTTTGGAGCTTTGCCAATGCTCATTTTCACCACATTCAGAAACTAGATTTGGCCTGATTAACCAAGCAAGTCAAGAAGAGCTATTGTATATTTACTTATTAAATAAAGAATTAGAGCTTTCTTTTATTGGTGGCTATTTACTTGCATCCTTTCTCTGTGAGAGAAAACTGTCAAGACTGTTTGCAGGGGTTCATTTATGGCCTTGAAAGTTATAGTTACTGCACATCAGGAAATGCGTCCATTCTGAATTTACCATTCACACATCAGAAGGCCATGTAATTTGTATGCTTCCAACTATGAACTGAAGACAGTTCTGAGTTCAGTGTCTGCATCATTGCTTGTCTTTGTTAATATCACTGGGCCTAGATATTAATAGTTACAGCCTTCTTCCAGCTTCTGCATCCAGATTCCTTAGCGGCCTCGGACTTTCCACTGGTATCAGCTGTAAGAATTGCTTTACTGCATGAGAAATATTTGATGATGCCATGGACTCCTTTCTCTGATGGGACATGGCAGGAGGCCTACCTGCTGTAATATCACCTTAGGACCCCCACAGACTGATGAGCCGCTAACTGCGCACTAACTTAACAAAGTCCCTAATGTGGCTGCTAGGAAAGGTCACAGGCAAGAAATCTGACTGCCCTGTGTAAACAGTTCTTCTGCTGTGGGCACGGGCAAGATCTTGCTCTTTCAACAGTAAATGCTCCCATGCAAGCGTTACAAGAGAGCAAGCACCAAAGTTACTCAGTGGATTTCCAGGTATTTCCAATATGCTTTTGCAGTCTTCCTATGCTCAGGATAGATATGCCCTTTACCTGGACAATTCTTCCTCAACTCCCTTACCCTGAGCCCATGACATTTCCACATTCTTCTTCCCTGTCAACACTCCTCTGTATGGTGTTCCCAGATGATCTATTAAACAAATTTGAGAATAATTGTTATGAGTTGACAAGAGTTTAACATGTTACCTGTACTAGGGGCTCTTTGATATTTTTACAGAGGAGCTTTAATAACGATGCCAAAAAGGAAACAAAGCCAGATAGCCCCTCTCTCTGTTATCACAAGTATAATGACCTAACTCCTATTACAGTGAAATGCAACCACTGACATATTATTTCACATTAGTCTGTGAGTTCCCAGGTCTGATGTTCTATTTGACTTTGTATTCTCAGTTTCTGGCACATACTGTGCTCAATGTTTGTTGTAGGAATGACTGAATGATTGCAGTATAGACTAAAAAGAAAATGTATATTCCAGAATAGGACTGCAACAGAACAAATTGTCATCTTACAATGTGCAATCCTGTAAGTGGTACTAACATGAGTGTCACTCAGTTGAAACAAACAAGCGTACCCCTGAGCCTGTGGGAACACAGAGATTCAGGCGTTTAATGTCATAGTACATTTAACGTACTACTGTAAGAGTGAGTTCTGCAGGCAAATTAGAGATACACAAATATCACCCCCTCAAGTGAGACTGAAACGTGAAAAACGGCAACCTAGAAGAAGCCCTTTCTTCTCCCCACATCACAAGGAGAAAAGCACTGAATAGAGAGGATGAAGGAGTGGTACTTTATCTTGCCCCAAAATCACATATCAAGAATAATGATTCTAGGAATTTTTTCAGTTAATATATGCAACCTGTGAAGAATGAATCCATGCATTTCTCATCTTGTTTAAAAATTAGTCTGTTACTTTTTCCCATTTTAAAAGTAATATATGCTTATTTTTAAGCCAATTGGATTCTTAAATGATACATGGATGTTATAAAAATAAAAATTCTTAAATACATATATTGTCTTTCATGTGATTATAATAAGCATATTAAATTTATAATTAAGATACATTTACTCTAAAGAATGGTTTTTAAATGTCTTAGAAAATCAGGAATGCTACCTGTACAATAAAATTAAACCCTATATTTAACATTTTCAGATACTATTTTCCTTACTCAATGGTATGTAACATTATTACTCCATGGCATGGTATGTGCATTGGTGGGCAGGTTGTATATTTATTATATTATCAGTATTTTGTGGCCTCTGATTTTGTTTGCATTTTATCTAAAGGTAAACTACAACAAAATCAAAATGTTACCATTTAATATAATTATTCAGTTAAACATGTTTTTATTTAAGTGTTATTAAAGTTGATAAGTTATAGAAAATGCACTACTGGAAAGCTTAATTTTCCTTCCAAATTTAGAGAAGAAAAAGAGGTTTTATTTCTAGTACTACAGACTATGCTGAACTATTAGCAAGAAGTAGAATAAAATTGAAAACACAGAAATAAAATGTCCATTAAACTGGCGTTCATTTTTAGAGAGCTACTATACAGTATGTGTCAACCATGTGAATGTAATTACTGTATAGTTTTTAAAAATATGTGGTGGAAGTCAGTTACACACCAAATCAGACTTATTTTTGGATTTGCAAAAGATCTCTATGTTGGATAATAACATGGTGTCAGCCTGGCATGAGAAGACTAAATGAATGAAGTCTAAATTGTTCTGAATTCTGCAAATGGATTTCAAAATAATAACTCAGCTTTTTATTAGGACTGACTGTGACTGTATTTCCAATCTTTCAGTGATATAGTCTTTGTATTAAAAAATATGCTATATAAAATGACTAAAATCTAGCATCATGGAAAAAGAAACAAATTATGGAAAACTGAAAATAATGGAATGAATTGCTTTAAAAGAGAGAGAGAACCACAGAGAAAACAACAGCTCAATAAGGTATTCAAAAATTGTCTAGTAAGTGGAACCGAAAATCTCACTGTCTTACATTCTATTACATATTTGTGCTTTAAAGGCCTTGATAGATTTAAGCTAAGTTATATAATTTTGTGCTATAAAGATAACAGCATACTTTGTGTTTATTCTCCTCTTGATTGCACTGACTCTAAAAAGAAACTGGTTTATTAGAACATGTATAGAACAAAATATCTTGAGAAGATTCACTGGAAACAGTAACTCTATGGGAAAATTCAATTTCATTTTAGAGAAGAATTCTTGTGACTTCTATATCAATATGTTTCCCATAATAAACTAGTATTTTCTCCATGTTATTTTGATATCTCTACAAATAGATAGAAAAATCACACTTTCTCCAATGTATTAAATCTGCTGAAGCTCATGGATAGGTTTTCACACTTCAACAACACCGAATTCATCTTCAAAATTGTAGGAGAAAAGTATGAGCAGTTGAAAGTATGATACATCAGGAAATGAGTAAGAAACAGAAGGAAATATGGTAACACAAGGAATTCTGTTTCTGTCCTTAACACTACCATCAGAACAAACTCCGGGACAATGAGTCTTTAAGACGTCAGTATAGTAGTTTCAGTAACAGCTTTCACTACAACTTAGTTAAGCTTGGCTAAGGCAATGAAATTGCTGTTCCCTTGGTAGTGGTGTGAGTGATCTATCATTTCTCTCCTTGGTCAGTTATGCTGCTGGATCTTCAAACACACTGAAAATATTTTGAGGTTAGAGTGACATTTGCTTTGCAACTTTGCCTTTTTTTTTTTTCTCATAGCTACACTCTCCACTTGCACCGAGTGAAGGCTAACATTGAATTTCCAAGACGTTGGAATGACCTGTGTCAGAACTCTTCTGGCAAGAAATATTATGCATTATTCATAATGCTCATACTCTTCAAAATTCGACAAGCACGATAATTTCAGACCAGTAGATCAGAATTAGTATGACATTTTTGGCATTGCAATTTTAATAATAAAAGAAACACAATTATACGAATATTGCCAGAAGAGTCCATTAAACAGTGCATTTTAAGAAATCCAAGTATATATGCCTAAATTGTCATTTGTAATTGGCAATTAAACTGAGTTTTTGTGTTCAAAACATATTTAATGGAGCAAGAGGGTTTATTTATGAATGCAATAATCTGCCCAGAAACTTCTTTGGTTGAAGTTAGGATAGATGGACTGACATTTCAGAAACCAATCTCTTGTTCTCTACCTTCAAGATTTAAAACCTTTGATCAATTACACAATAGCAGCCTTGAAGATCAAAGAATACCTAACTGCATATATATACAGAAAAGCAGAATATCACTAAAGTCACTCATAGCATAAAGATACAGGAGAAAGAAAATAATGATCTTGGAGTATATTTATGTACCTTTTTTAATGTAGAAAATAATGTTGGTGTGAGTTGATACAATTTCTGTCAAAGTTTATCAGGTACACATTTCAAAATTAACATAATTCTAAATCCGGTTGCCTTTAGAAATATTTTAGAACAAAAAATCATTATGCCATAGTGTCAAGGAGTCTTCTGAATTAAATGTTATATCATCAATTGTGTGTGCTCACTAATGTCTGATTCCTTGAGACCCCATGGACTGTAGCCGACCAGGCTCCTCTGTCCATGGAATTTTCCAGGCAAGAATACTGACATGGGTTGCCATTTACTTCAGGGGTTCTTCCCAACCCAGGGATCAAACCCATGTCTCCTGATTCTCCTGCACTGGCAGGCGGATTCTTCACCAATGCACCACCTGTGAAGCCACATATTGTCCACTGGTTTTCCTCTTAGACCAGGTTCCAGTTCAGTTCAGTTCAGTCACTCAGTCGTGTCCGACTCTTTACAACCCCATGAACCACAGCACGCCAGGCCTCCCTGTCCATCACCAACTCCCGGAGTCCACTCAGACTCACGTCCATCGAGTCAGTGATGCCATCCAGCCATCTCATCCTCTGTCGTCCCCTTCTCCTCCTGCCTTCAATCTTTCCCAACATCAGGGTCTTTTCAAATGAGTCAGCTCTTCACATCAGGTGGTCAAAATATTGGAGTTTTAGCTTCAACATCAGTCCTTCCAATGAACACCCAGGACTGATTTCCTTCAGAATGGACTGGTTGGATCTCCTTCTAGTCCAAGGGACTCTCAAGAGTCTTCTCCAATGCCATAGTTCAAAAGCATCAATTCTTTGGCACTCAGCTTTCTTTATAGTCCAACTCTCACATCCATACATGACCACTGGAAAAACCACAGCCTTGACTAGACAGACCTTTGTTGACAAAGTAATGTCTCTGCTTTTTAATGTGTTGTCTAGGTTGGTCATAACTTCCCTTTCAAGGAGTAAGCATCTTTTAATTTCATGGCTGCAATCACCATCTGATTTTGGAGCCCCCAAAAATAAAGTCAGCCAATGTTTTCACTGTTTACATTGGCTTAAACTACCAAGGAAAACTATCAGTTGGCCTTATTTCAAGATATCAAGTAAATAACTGAAATATTTAGAAAAACACATAGTCTTAATTCTCTACATCAAAATTCAAAGGAACAGAATGGTTAGGTTGTGAAATGCTCTAGCCAAAGATGCAGTAGATTTTGTATGCATTTTTGAATATGCTAATTGCAAGGGGGAGAGGAAGATGTCTTAAACTCATTTTTCAAAGATCAACTATGTAGGTAAAATCCTTTGTGTTTCACATGAAAAACAGATTTTATGTGTGGCCTCGCAGTCAATTATCTTAATTAGCATAGACAACAGCTTAAAGGTATGTCTTGCTTATTAAAAATTCTCTTTATAAACTGCCAAATTTATAAGAATAGATGTATAATGAATTCACTATAAGAAACATTTGTCAAATCTAGAAAACTTGAAAACAACACGCTAACATCTTGTTAATGCTGCTTATGTGTCTAACTCCCCCTTCCATAAATTATGATTTCACTTAGCTGTTTTGAATAGTTTTTACAAAACCAGCATTCTTATTGGTCAGGCTAGTTCTGCTGACCTATTCTGCCTTTTAGTCTATTTAGTCAAATTTCATACTGCCTGAAGGTTTCAGAAATGTATGCAAGGATGTACATCATATGTTAGATTCTATTTATATGCAATAAATACAAATGGCTTGGTATGACTAGTGCTGTCAAGTAATAAGAGATCATGCTTTTTGAGTTTACCCTACAATGGAAATTTTTGTGTAGATTTTGCATGTAATCTGTGCATTGCAGAAGAATGCCTAAACCCCTTGGTGAAACTGAAGAGGGGGTTGTATAGTGAAGAAAAACATTAACAAGGGGAAGGTCAGCAATGTACATGTAAAAGAGAACTTGGGAAATTCTCCAGTGCTGCAGAATTATTGTGTCCATCTTTAAATAGGCTTCCCTTGTGGCTCAGTTGAAAGAACCTGCCTGCAGTTCAGGAGACCTGAATTCAATCCCTGGGTCAGGAAGATCCTGAGGAGAAGGGAATGGCAACCCATTCCAGTATTCTTGCCTGGAGAATTCCATGGACAGAGGAGCCTGGTGGGCTACAGATCATGGGATCACACAGTCAGGACTGAGTGACTAACACTTTCAATCTTTAAACTGGTTGGAAATAAATTAATTGTGCATAAATCTACACAGACTTCCCTATTTCCTACCAGGGCTGCTGCTTTATGGAAGAGAAAATTCAGGAACTGAAGACAGTAGACATCATTCTCTTGGTGTGTGACTTAAGAGATTTGACTTTGATTGCTAGAAGCTTGCTAAGTTCTCCTGATTTCCTGCTGCCCCCTATCTGGGTCTCATCCACTCAAAGGAAATAGAATATATAGAAAAGAATGTCAACAACAGACTAAGTATACTATGTATACAATAACATGTACAAAATTATGAGGTGAATACTATTATGAAACTCCTAAACTGAGAGCAAATTGAGGGTTAAGAAATGATATTAAACCATTTACTCAAGATGAAATGGCTAGTTTTAATCAATCCTAGTCATAAATACTGGAGAAGGCAATAGCAGCCCACTCTAGTACTTTTGCCAGGAAAATACTATGGACGGCGGAGCCTGGTGGGCTGCAGTCCATGCGGTCGCTGGGAGTCAGACACGACCGATCAACTTCACTTTCACTTTTCACTTTCATGCATTGGAGAAGGAAATGGCAACCCACTCCAGTGTTCTTGCCTGGAGAATCCCAGGGACAGGGGAGCCTGGTGGGCTTCCATCTATAGGGTCCCACAGAGTCAGACACAACTGAAGCGACTTAGCAGCAGTAATAAATACTCACTCCTTCTACCCAAAATGAAACAGACTATATTCACAAAAGTAATAAACATTTTAGGAAATAAAAATAAATGTATACATGCTTTTTGTGAATAAACCTAAACCCTTGTAGTTAGTAGGCATTTAAAAAAGACTTTACAGATGTGGGAAAAAATAACCTGCTTTTTCATTGATGATCTAAAACTTGTGAACATTTATTAATTAATTTATAAAGCAAGTGTTTGTTAAGCACATGTTCCAAAGATCGGGCATATAGTAAAGATAGAAAATTCCTATTAATTCAAGTCCTATGAATAGAAATTAATCCAAAAAACATGCGGAAAAACGAACAAACCAAGAAACTAAAGGCTAAATGGAGTGATGGAAATGTAACAAGGGGTGTGGTGGGGGTGATGGTTTAGTCACTCAGTTGTGTCTGACTCTTTATGACCCAATGGACTGTAGCCCACCAGGCTCCTCTGTCCATGGGATTTCCCAGGCAAGAATACTGGAGTGGGTTGCCATTTCCTCCTCCAGGGGATCTTCCCAAATCATATCAAACTTAGGTCTCCTCCACTGCAGGTGGTCTCTTGCATTGCAGGCAGATTCTTTACTGACTGAACCACCAGGCATGCCAAGTGGCTATTTTAAAGTGGGTGATTTGGAAAAGCATCTGTATGGAGGGGCCAAGCAAGCTGTGATGGAAATCTTAGAGAGAACACTTATTTGTATCAAGGGAAAGAGGAGTAAAAATAATGCTGGTATCCTGGAGAAAAGGGGTTGAGGCTGATAGTGACAAAATATTAAGTTCAGAAAAAGAGAAGACAGGTTAAGGGTATTCATTTTAAGTTACATGCCAAGGAGGTATCCTTATTATGGTTCCCAGAAATTTGACATTAACATTCTAACAAAACAAACCTATGTGTGTAAGCAATATAAAACAATAAATAAAAAGCCTAAATTAGGAATTCACAAATAGAACTAACACAAATAGCTTATAGGTATGTGCAAAAGAACATTTAACTAGTATTGATCAAAAGAATTGACTATAACACTCATAATAATCCAGCTGTCAAATTTCAATTGACAAAAATAATAAGTGATGTTGGCACTCGTATATGGAAATAGCGCTGTTACTTTTGGTGGAAATGTGCATCACTGCAATCTTTTTGGAAAGCAATATGGCAATTTATATGGAAAACTAAAAAGACATTCATACTGATAAATTCTGCTTATGGGAAATGTGTTGCCAAGTTTCCTATTATTTTTAATGTTGGATCACACTTTTTTAAATATAAATATTATTATAGTCTAAATTGTTTTAGGAGGGCTGAAGACTTAAGAAAAACTTCAATATTTATAGTTTGGGGTCTTTCAACTGCAATGTATCATAAGTTTTAAGGATACCACAAAGAAAGGAAGAAAAATTAGAGGCATGTCATTATTCTCTATCAAATGCTATGTCCAAACAATATCTGTCTGAAACAGTTCAGCAACTTAATGGTCCTCAGTGATAAGTGGAAAACTTAGTCTCTGGAGGCACATTAACTGACCATCCCAGCCAAGGAGAGGCCACTATGTCTTTCTAAAAACGATGAAGATATTGCTCATTCACATTTTCAATAATTTGTCTTTTTGTAATGCATGATTTCTTAAGGACAGTAGTCATGATTTTAATTCTATCTATTCCTAGAAGGATATAAAACAATATATCTATGCATGCATCCACCAATGTATTTCTATTCTCTACAAATCTATATCTATACGTGATCTACTCCTAGAAAGATATGAAACTGTATGTATATAAACAAGTATATTACTATATATCTATGTACCTATATCTCTATGTATAAAATCATAATCATATAAGAAAACATCACTAATGAAATCAGTCTTTAGTTGAAATGTGACATATTGGTAGGAGCTTATTAAACAAAGAAAGAAGAACATTCTGAAGTAACATAATGTGTATGTCCCCATGACAGCAGTAAAGTAATTTTAAGATACTGCATGTAAGTCATTTGGCTTCAATACTCAGTTTAGAGATGGGTGTGCCCAGGTGGCTTAAGTGGTTAAAGAATCTACCTGACAATGTAGCAGATGTAGGCAGGAGACCCGGGTTCGAACCCTGGGCTGAGAAGATCTCCTAGAGAAGAAAATGGCCACTCCAATATTCTTGCTTGGGAAATCCTATGGACAGAGAAGCCTGGTGGGCTACAGCTCATGGGGTCAAAAGAGTCGGACATGACTGAGCACAGCACCCATAGTACCAACTGCAGATTTAAGCACAGAACAAACTGTATGTGTCTGGCTATGTTAAGTATTTTGGTTCTTATTCTAAGAGCAATGGAAAGTTTTAAAATGTTAAAAAGAAGCGACTCAATTAGATTTATATTTCAAAATACCCATTCTGGCTGTAATGTAGAGAAGAAAGTTAGGGTGGTAGGTATTGAATATGGAGATGACTGAAGATTAGGGTTTATAAGTAACACTATACATGGAAATAAATAGACACCATTAGGATATATTTAGGAAAAAATGTGGCTAAAATCTGTTTAGGCATTGGGTCTGAGACTATCAAGGAGAGAAAGGCATTATAATAACACTTGGATTTCTGACTTACATAGATTTCACAGGTTCATTTTCTCGAGAGAGCTAATTACATTCCTAGAAATGAACAAGCAATTTTGGGGTAGAAATTAGTAAAGATTAGGAGCTGAGTTTGATGTTTTAAAAAATGGCAAGTAGGCAAGTGCAGCACAGTGAAAAGTTCTTTCCAAGAGATGTGAATATTAGAGTCATTGGTACTAGAGTGGTACTCACAGCTGTGAGAATGGGCAGAGAGATGCAGTCATACCAGGAGAGTCTGGTTCAGAGCCTCCAGCAACTTCAACATTTATGTATCATACAAACATGTCTACATAGGAGAAAAACCAGGACAGTGGTCAACAAAGGAGGCTGGAGTTCCCAAGACCTAGCTGTCAACATGTTCAGCGTTTAGCGAGGGCCAGCCTCTTCAAAATGACTTTCTTTGTGGGTCATCACAGAGTGCCAGGCTGGACTCCCTGAGTCATACAGCAACTTCTCACCAGAAACCAATATGGCACTGGAAAGCAATTTTCTTCCAATTAAAAAAAATAAAAGAAAATGACTTTGAAGTCTCACATGGTGGTAAGGGTGAGGGCATGCTCTGGGGTCTCTTGTACAAAGCCACCAGTCCCCTTAGACCCACCCATGAGCGCTCCACCCTCCTGATCTGAGCACGCCTCAAAAATTCCACCCCCTAATTCTATCACCTTTGGGGGTAGAATTTCAACATAGAACTTTCGGGGAGTACAAACATTTAGTCCTCTAAAATTTTTTTCTTTCATTGTTAAGCTATTCTTCTGATATGTTCCAACTGTATCAATCTGAAGGCACTTCTAAAATTCTACATGCTTGGCTGCCAGTGAGTAATCTCCATGTACACGCAATAGAAACTCTATGATCTTACTAACCAGAGATGTCTATAGATATTTTGGGACCTGAAGCTTACAAAATTTCGAGGCATTTTTTTTTTTTAAGAATAGTAATTCAAATTACATATGGAAAAAGTAGGTATGAATATGAATGAAATTTCTAATGAAATTCTATTTCTTTAAAATGAAGAAAAATTGCAACAAATTAAAATCTTTATAAAACTTCCAAAACACCACAATATTCAGAAAAACAGTATATAGCCCACCAGGCTCCTCTGTCCATGGAATTCTCCAGGCAAGAATATTGAAGTGGGTTGCCATTTCCACCTCCAGGGGATCATTCCAACCCAGGGATAACAGCCAGGTCTCCTGCATTGCAGGCAGATTCTTTACCATCTGAGCCACCAGGGAAGCCCCATATTTTCATTAGTTAATTGAATTATGCAACTGTATAATTTTTCCCTTTTATTTTTGGTTTCATAATTTTCTACCAGTCTTTCATTTAACAATATTATAAAATATTTTTGGTACGGAGAAATAAAAATGATTTAGTTTATCCTCTAACATTGTTGGTATAGCTCCATTTCTTGGATAATTTCTATTTTTTCAAGTCTTCTCAAAAAGTTTCAGATAATTGTTTGGAATTTCTCAGAGAAAAGCTTAATTTTTTATAACTATGTTAGGATTTCCAATATTTCCATATATTTTCTTATATAGGGTCTAACCTTCATGTTTGAATATTTAATATTCATCAATCAGCTCATCAAAGATGGAGTATAGGAGACATACTGAGTTTTATATTTTCTTATCTGGTTGGAATCAGCTCCTTTTGTATTAGGATTTAGTGAGAATGAACTCTGGGGACAAATTCCATGTCTAATAGTTGGAAAATTTTTTCATAAACTACTCTCTGACTCAACATACTTCAAATCTTGTTTCTGTTCCACTCGTAGATTCTCTTTTTTCTAGCAGCCGCAGCATTTGGACACTGAGCTTCACAAATTACAAAACGAAACTTGCTTCTTACTTTGCTAAAGGTATTCAGTAAGAAATCCAACATGATTTGTCATAAGACTTATAATCCTTGCGTAAAAGAACGCTCAGGCTAGCATTTATATCTCTACAACCTTCAACTTATTCAATTTGTCTCAACTTGATAGAGCTGATTTTTTATTTTTTAAAAGCTGAAGTCTAAGATAAGTGGCAGGATTAAAATTGTCCTATGTGGAAATACTAGTGGCTTTAAATGAAATGCCCTCTATGGACATATGCATTAACTCAAGTGGGAAATACCATAATGTATTAGATAAGAAATATCTTTTAATCATTCAGCCAGTCATTCAGTTAAGAGCTATTCACTGAGGAACTCATGTGTTCATTTCTAGTTGGTTGCTGTGAATAAAGTAATAGCAAAACAAAATGTACACTTAAACTCCCCACTACCATGATTCTAAACTATCTAAGAATTTGAGAGAAAGGGATAGAATGTTTACAAAATAATTGTATAGGTAATCCTTAAATTGGGCTTCCCAGGTGGCTCAGTGGTAAAGAATCTGCCAGCTAATGCAGAGTCAGACATGACTAAGCTACTGGATACAATCATTAAATTAAGTTTTTTTTTTAACAAATTACATTAAATAAAATGTAGATTTTGCATGTTAACACATTTGTTGTTGCTATTGTTTTTTAGTCATTGTGTCGGACTCTTTGTAATCCCATGGACTGTAGCCTGCCAGGCTCCTCTGGCCATGGAATTTCCCAGGCAAGAATATTGGAATGGGTTGCTATTTCCTTCTCCAGGGGATCTTCCTGACCCGGGGTCAAACCCATGTCTCCTGCACTGGCAAGTAGATTCTTAGGTTAAACTAAATATATTTTTTCTTTATACACTACAGCATAGTTAAAATTTCTGCTTATTACCACCTCTATTGTGAATATACAGTGTATTGTAAGTAGAATATAGTGAATAAAAATAATTAATTTTTTCTAATCTAAACTTGAGGATTTTTCACAATTTATTAATTTTTAATTTGATTATTACATTCTGGATTGAGATAGGAGTGCTATTGATAGATCTCAGAATTTTACTGTATTTAGACATTTTATCTTAAATGCATTTAAAAACGGAAAGGCACCCCACTCCAGTACTCTTGCCTGGATAATCCCATGGACCGAGGAGCCTGGTAGGCTGCAGTCCATGGGGTCGCTAAGAGTCGGACACGACTCAGCAGCTTCACTTTCATGCTTTGGAGAAGGAAATGGCAACCCACTCCAGTGTTCTTGCCTCGAGAATCCCAGGGACGGGGGAGCCATCTATGACGTCACACAGACCGGATACGACTAAAGCGACTTAGCAGCATCAGCATTTAGAGAGTTTTCACTTTTTAGTTCCTAGCAAGACGGAGTTAAGGACCAATAAAGTGAAGTTTATCTCAGACTGAAGGAGCTTCGCTGCTGCTGCTGCTGCTAAGTCGCTTCAGTCGTGTCCGACTCTGTGCGACCCCAGAGACGACAGCCCACCAGGCTCCCCCGTCCCTGGGATTCTCCAGGCAAGAACACTGGAGTGGGTTGCCATTTTAGCTAGTTTGAAATACAGTAAAAGGAGAATGGAAGAGTTAAAGACGATTAATAGAGAAAGAGAAGATGGTGTTTTGTAGAGCAAAAATCATTGCCTGCCTTTTGGGAGAGCGTTCACACCTCCTTCCTGGGGATGGGCACGTCCTGCAGTCCTGGACCTGCTGTCTGGGTGTGGTGTACACACTGCATCCCTCACTGTTCAGGACACTGGACTGCCTGACCTGTCCCAGTTTGGCTTATATTCTTATCCTGACTCCACTCAGCGTCATTGTTATTGGCTTGACTCTATCTTTCTTTCCTATTATCTTCTAATTTGCCTTCTGTTTTCTTAGTCTTTTATGCCTTCCAAGATAAATAGTAGCTTATATCCATATCCATCCACCAAAGAAAGCTGGAGGACTAACGGCCCCCCCTCCCCACCCCCACCCCCACCCCACTTTTTTTCTCAGCTGAAATGAGAGCATTCGTGCACAATGGGGTTTTTTTTTTAATAAGAGCCTTTCCTGAGCATCTGAGTGTAGGGAGCCATCTCCTTTACCCAGACAAGGATACGGAAAATTTCAACATTTAAACTTTCTTTGAATATGAAAGGCAGCCCTACCAACTTTCACCCAGGGCAGTCTATGTCCATGGCAGATTTTATTTTTACATCCAAAAAATGATTTTTGCACCAAAGCTATATCCTACCTGTCTCCTAAACTTCAAATGATGGAAATGAGTTCCTCAAGAATGGCAGTCACAACATGATATTCAGGACTGTCTCTGGCTGCTGCAATTTATAGCCATTTGTCAGGGACTGTCTTTGGCTGTTGCAATTTATAACCATTTTCCCTCCCATTAGAGTTGTAGGCAAATCTTAGCTCTACAAATGTTGACATCAGTTAGTCAAGCAGACAGGAGAAAAGTGACAAAAGGCAGGTTTAAAGCTAATTTTGAAATAGTTCTGTGACATTGGCTCATGAATAAAAAGTAAACCAAATTATATGGGTGAGTATATACAGATTTAAAAGCAAGATACCAGAGAGTTCAGGAAGAAACAGCCCTTGCAAGATTGGAGACAACAAATGTAATGCAATTTAAGTCACTGCGTTAAGACAGTGGAATAACTCATGTCTCCTGTATAAGAAATAACTGGTGAGCTACTTAAAATGTAAATGACTGTACCTCACCCCAGAACTTCAGAAAAAAAAAAAAATCTCTGGGGATAGGCTTCAGATGTCAATTTTTCCAGAAAATCTCTCATATGACCTTCATGTAACTTAAAATTTGGGACGCCTTTGACAATCT
This sequence comes from Oryx dammah, assembly GCF_014754425.2. Classification (NCBI taxonomy): domain Eukaryota; kingdom Metazoa; phylum Chordata; class Mammalia; order Artiodactyla; family Bovidae; genus Oryx; species Oryx dammah. The sequence goes on from NW_024070191.1 coordinate 9,394,638, forward strand.
GTGATATTCTCTTTCTTCCAATTGTTTTCATAAAACTATGAGAAAAGTTCTTTAAAAGAAGAGGTCTTGAATTGTGTGATTCAGGGGACAAGACTGATATCAAGGCATCAAACGTTTTATGGGTTACTCAATGAAAGTCTTAAAAATTGGGTGGGGTTGCTAATGGTAACTGTGGCTTCAGGCTTTGAATGCCATGTATACATGAGGAGAATGAATGATAAGGTTTGCCTTTAAAAAATTACAGCCAGAAAGAACAAATTAAATAAACATAAAAGATAAAGTAGGAAAAAATCCACTCCCATGAGTTGATGATAGAAAAATAAAAAATGGTTTATATATTGGACTACTAAATTTTCAGTGGAAGAACATAGAAAAAAAATAATTTTTGGAAGCTCTAAAATGCTTCTTCTGCAAGATAAGGGTAACAGGATGTTGTTGAAGACATTCAAATTGATGCCAGAATTGTTGATCATGAAAAAATATGGATAACTCATGTACAACAACGTCATTATAGTATGCCAATATTCCTGGGATGTCAGCCAAAATGGAGGTAATTTTCTGAAAACAACTCAGTCCTGAACTTAATCCAAATGACATCCATTCATAACAAAGTATTCCTTTCAAGAAGGCAAAGCCTAATCCAGATAAAGAAGTTCTGATGATATTTTCTGATTATAAAAACAAATAGAAATCAGTTACTTAGAACTAACTGTAATCATATCTAAATAAAATTATTAAAAATATCTGAAATTATAAAACAGTATAAAATTTGCTTGCATGTAAGAAGTTTTTTAAGTGACAAAGAAAGAATATAACACAGGGAAAATTCTGAAACAGCAAGCTCTACTGATTTACAGGTGAGCTGATTTACTATTCAATCCAGGTTCTCTGCTTTCACAATCTCATAGCAGTGTTAAAACCCGAACACTGGGCCCAATAAGGAAATTAGATTGATTATTCATATCCAGTTTAAGTCCTTCTAGTCCTGAGAAAAATCATTATGAAGAATAAAAATCACAGAGAGTAGGAAAGAAATAACCAGGTCATGAAATTTTACTTTGGTAAGTTATATTTGGCAGTGAAATTGAACAAGAGTTAATACTAGTACTCCGTTTCAAAGAATTGAAGAATTAATCCATATCTACTAGAATGTTGAAATATTTAAGCATCAACATTCATTGATACTATTCTATCATTAATCCATTTGTATATAACATTAATTGACTTCTGAGGTCCAGGGACTGTACTAAGAATAAAGGAAAACATGAAATCTATAGAAAGAAAGTCAACTGTAAGTCAGTATAAGATATATGAACATGTACACAAACTGTATTGTGCAGATTTGTGTGTGTGCTTCCCAGGCGGTGCTAGTAGGAAAGAACCTGCCTGCCAATGCAGGAGACAAAAGAGATATGGGTTAGATCCCTGGGGCATGAATATCCCCTGAGGGAGGGCATGTCAACCCACTCCAGTATTCTTGCCTAGAGCATTCCATGGAGAGAGGAGCCTGGCAGGCTATGGTCCGTAGGGTCACAAAGACTCAGACACAACTAAAGTGACTTAGCACATAAATCACGGATACATTACTAGTTATAAATGTGTATGTGTGTATATAAGCAAAATATATAATAAATTAATATATAGTAAAATTATATACTAAAAGATGCTGCTGTTAAAGTGCTGCACTCAGTAAGCCAGCAAATTTGGAAAACTCAACAGTGGCCATAGGACTGGAAAAGGTCAGTTTCTCATTTCCATCCCAAAGATGGGCAATGCCAATGTTCAAACTGCCACACAATTACACTCATTTCACATGCTAGCAAAGTAATGCTAAAAATTTTCCAAGCCAGGCTTCAACAATACATGAACTGAGAACTTCCAGATGTTCAAGCTGGATTTAGAAAAGGCAGAGGAGCCAGGGATCAAATTGTTAACATCCATTGGGTCATAGAAAAAACAAGGGAATTCCAGAAAAAAAAATCTGCTTCTGCTTCATTGACTATGCCAAAGCCTTTGACTGTGTGGATCACAACAAACTGTAGAAAATTTTTCAAGAGATAAGAGTACCAGACCATCTTATCTGCCTTCTGATAAACCTGTATGCAGGTCAAGAAGAAACAGAATTGAACATGGAACAATGAACTGGTTCAAAATTGGGAAAGGAGTATGTCAAGACTGTATATTATTACTCTGATTATCTAACTTCTATGCAGAGTACATCATGAGAAATGACAGGTTGGATGCAGCACAAGCTAGAATCAAGATTGGTGGGAGAAACATCAATAACTTCAGATATACAGATGACACCAACCTTATGGCAGAAAGTGAAGAGGAACTACAGAGCCTCTTAATGAAAATGAAAGAGGAAATTGAAAAAGCTGACTTAAAACTAACATTCAAAAAATGAATTTTTTTTTTTTTTTTTTGTTTAACTGAACTGGACTATAGCCTGCCTGGCTCTGCTCTCCATGGGATTTTCCAGGCAAGAATACTGGAGTGGTTGCCATTTCCTTCTCCAGGGGGTAGTCCCAACCCAGGGATAGAACCCATGTCTACTGCATTGGTATGTGAATTCTTTACCTGCTGAGCTAATAGGGCAGCCCCAAAACTAAATAAATAATAAAAATAATCTTTTTCATGGGACAATAGGAGAACTGCTTCTGGGAGGTGAAATTCAGATACACAGTGCACAAAAGCACAAGGAATAAATATGAGAGGTTAAAGGAATTTGATACTGTAAGGGCAGAATTGGGGGCTTAGGAGGGGATGAGATTAGGAAATTAGGTACATATCAAAGCATTCAGCCTATAGAATTTGAAGTTTATTTTATATACCCTTACTCATTATATCTTAAAGTACAATAATCAAAATATGGCACTTAATAAATACTAGTATTATTTCCACAATTGCTATTACTACTACTATTCTTCCTCATTACCATTGAGCTCTCACCTTATGAAAGTAAACAATAAATTAGAAGAGAAATGGAAAATACTTTAAGATGAATGAAACAAAAATACAACATATCAAAGTAAAGGGATGTAGCTAAAGTAGTAATTAGAGAAAATGTTATAGCTATAAACATCTACACTAAAAAAGAAAAGAAACAGTTCTTAAATTAGTAACCTAAGCATCCAACTTAAGAAATTAGAGAAAGAAGGACAAACTAAACCTAAAGTTAACAAATGGAAAGGATTAAAGTCTGGAGGAAGTAGATGAAATAGACAATAGGAAAATAATAGGGAAAATCAACAACAAAACATTGTTTCTTTGAAATAACCTGAAAAAGTGATAAAATTTTAGCTAGACTAACAAAAAAAAAAAAAAAGAGGTAGAAGACTCAAATTACTAAAACAAAGACTGAAGGAGAGGATGTTTCTATTAACCTTAGAGAAATAAAAATCTCTGTAGGAGAATGCTATGAACAATTGTATTTAAACATATTAATTAGATCACTTAGGTCTAATGAATAAATTCTCAGAAAAACATAAGCTACAGAAACTGACTCAATAAGAAATATAAAACCCAATAGACTTTTAAAATTAATTTTTATCAATAATCCAAAAAGCTAACAAAGAAAAGCCTAGGCTTATATAGCTTTCCTGTTATATACTACCAAATGGTTAAAGAAGAATTAATATAATTCTTCACAAATTCTTCCAAAATACACCAGAGAGAAAATACTTCTCAACTTAATCTATGAGACCAATATTTCTCTGATTCCAAAACCAAACACATACCAAGAACACTTCAGACAAATATCTCTATGAATATAGCCACAAATATCTTCACCAAAATGTAAGCATACCATATCTAGCAATATATAAAATGATTTATATACATGACAAAATGAGCTTAATGCAAAGAATGCAAGTATGATTGATCACTCAAAAAGCAATCAATATAATACATTATATAAATAGAATAGAAGGCAAAATTCACATGATCTTCACAAAATTCACATGGTCTTCACAAAAAGGAAGATACTTAATTAAGTGAACATTGACAATATGTAAGGTATTGCTAGACATTTTCAAATACACATTACCACAGTGAATCCTCACATCTTTCTCAGCCACTCATGGTTAACATGACAGGCAGTGGCACCCCACTCCAGTACTCTTGATTGGAAAATCCCATGGATGGAGGAGCCTGGTGGGCTGCAGTCCATGGGGTCACTAAGAGTCAGACACGACTGAGCGACTTCACTTTGACTTTTCACTTTCATTCATTGGAGAAGGAAATGGCAACCCACTCCAGTATTCTTGCCTAGAGAATTCCAGGGATGGGGGAGCCTGGTGGGCTGCTGTCTATGGGGTCACACAGAGTCGGACACAACTGAAGTGACTTAGCAGCAGCAGCTTTGCTGAAAAGGAGAAAACTTGGTTTTGCTTTCTCAAATTTGAGAAAGGTAAAACCTGATCTTGATTTAAGAACTAGAGTTTCTTTTTCCAACCGAAACCACCTCTTATTTTGACCTCTATGTATTCGCTCCATTATCTCTAGTGAGTTAAGAATAGGAAAGATCATAAACATAAGCAGCTTAGACTCCAATTCTAACTGATCCCGTTAGAAGAATGGGTATTTGTTACGCTTAAATGAAACACTATAAAATACTTAGGAATGAAAGAAACCAGTTGGCGTTATGATGCTTGAGGAAAGTTTCTTAAGCCTCCTGAATTCTTGGGCTTTCCCTCTGTAAACAGGAGCTTACGGGGTCTCCTCTGTCAAACTCATTTGGTTATTAAGATTCCAACTTTGGCCACCTGATGTGAACAGCCAACTTATTGGAAGAGATCTATCTGATGCTGGAAAAGATTGAGAACAGGAGGAGAAGGGGGGAAAAGAGGTTGAGATGGTTGGATAGTATCATCAACTCAACAGACATGAATTAGAGCAAACTCTGGGAGATAGGGAAGGACAGGGAAGGCTGGTGTGCTGCAGTCCATGGGGTCGCAAAGAGACATGACTGAGCAACTGAACAAGAACAACAGATGGATTGATGTTTATAAAAACCCTCTGTCAGTACAAAATTTTCACATATTATATAACTTTTAAAAATTAGCAGATAGCAAGACGGAAAATTTCCATTTCTGATTATTTTGGGTTTTTATAACTTACCTTGGTGGATAATTTACGTATTAATATCTGTTTAAGAATACACCTTTGTTGACTTTTTTTGTTTGTGAAAGCATACCTTCCCAATTAGATGGAGGAAGTGAGATAAGAGAGACATAAATGTCTTTGCCTGATAAAGAAATAGGAATTTTTGGAGAAGGAAATTGGGCCTCTGAGCTGAAGCAAAATAAATGAAAAAAAAAAAAAATCTAAAAAGAGAGGGTTATGGTGGTGTGCTGGATTCTAAGGGGAGAGATGACCAGTAAGAAATTCCCTGTGGTAGGTAAATTCTAATGATCTTAGGACCAATGATAATTGTCATTAGGGTATATTTTATTTTCTTTCCTAGGGTATAATTAACATCCATTAATCTCAAATATTTACGAAGTAATTGTTACATACAATAATCTTGCATTATTGATTCTTTGTCAGATCATGTAGTGAAAGGATCGTGTTTATATTTTGGGACAGGATAATAAGCAATGTGGATATCAAGGATTGATGATAATAAGATTGAATAATGAATGATATAACACGTGATATGAAAGGACAAACTAAAAGGGATGTCCCTCTTAAGATATGTGATATGAGAGGACAGGTGAAAAGGGAAAAAAATCTATCCTCTTAAAAGAATTAATACCTCACCAAATGTATATTATGTACACATTTGATTATCACTGACAAAACACAGTCTTACCCTTTAAAAAATAAAAAAAAAATTGTAATAATTTTTATTATAGAGGGTTCTAGAATCTAATATATATATGCATTTTAATTACATATAAATATATATATATACATGTATGTGTGTGTGTGTGTAAGGCTTGCTGGTAGCTCAATGGTAAAGTAACTGCCTGCAGTGCAGAAGCTTCAGGAGACAAAGGTTTGCTCTCTGGGTTGGGACAATCCCCTGGAGGAGGAAATGGCAACCCACTCTAGTATTCTTACCTGGAGAATCTCAACGACAGAGGAGCCTGGAGGGCTGCAGTCCATAGGGTCACAAAGAGTTGGACATGTCTAACGAGACTTACTCTGCACACACACGTAAGTCATAAAATACCCTCACTTCCAAAAAATTCATATAGAGAGATGAATCCTGAATTCTTTACTATGATTGGTGCCCATCCTTATAGCTACAGTCTACCATCTGGGCCCCTTTGGCATTTCATCGAGTCTTTATTCTGGGACAATTTCCAAGCATGTTGTGTTCTTTAACCTTAAATAGTTTTGGTTTTGTTTTTTTTTTTTTTTTTTTGAATCTTTCCTTGATTTGGGGAAAGAGATTTCACTCCATGTGGTGCATTTCTAAATGATGTTCCCAAAATAGACCAAACAAGCACATTATTTGCATGAACTGTTTCAACTGAGAAAATAATGTGCTCCTGCAGCCTGCCCACATCGGGAGATGTTGAAAAACCTCCATACCACGCACAGACTCATCACAGGAAGATTGTCAGACCCATACAAGAGCACGTTTCCTCATTTAGACAAATGGTACCTAGAAATGTTGAGCATGCCATCTGATGATTATGATGCAACTGAACAGGTAAAGATTTTTTAAACTTAAATATACACCAAATATTTTTTTCCCTGATTCACTGAGTTTGTTTCATTGATAATTCATGAAACATCAACATGAAGTATTTTTACCTAGGATTCCTGAGTTTTACTAACATCATTATTTTCATAGTTCGAACAACTTTTTCCCAGCTTAGTGCTTTTGTGTAACGGGGTGTGTGTGTGTGTGTGTGTGTGTGTTTGTGTGTGTGCACATGCACACATGCATGTGTCTGTGTGTATACATCTATGAACATTCTAATGTCTCCAGCATGAATTTCATTATCTACATTTTATACTTGGAACATGGCTGGCATTTAGGAAAGTGCTGATTTACTTTTGCATGTCAAACATGGAAGTATAGCTTTTCCCTCACACAATGACTAATAAGCTTGTCAGCAGAATGGTGTTTTACAGAGTTTTATGTAACAAAGGACTAGTGGCTACTTTTTATTCTATACCCAAAGCAGCAAAACATGGCAAGCAGAACCAAAATGCCAAATGTAATCTATCATGACTCAATTACATGTGACAAGAAACACAAAAGGAAAGAAATATAGTATTAGATAAATCTAAAAGAGCCCATTAGATATCGGAAGATTTTATTTATTCATCATAGAGAATTACCTGCCAGCAATAAACAACTTCAGTTCAGTCCAGTTCAGTCGCTCAGTTGTCCGACTCTCTGCGACCCCATGGACTGCAGCACATCAAGCCTCCCTGTCCATCACCAGCTCCCGGAGCTTACTCAAACTCATGTCCATTGCATCAGTGATGCCGTCCAGCCACCTCATCCCCTGTCGTCCCCTTCTCCTCCCATATCCAGTCAATTCCCCTAAACCATTGTTATGATACATGCAAATACTATACTGTTCTCCATCTACTTCTCTTGAATTGTGATAAGCAAGTATAGTACCTTTAAATTTGCCACCGATCCTTTCAAATAAGCTGTATAGGAAGAGGCTAGTCAACATTCATCACAAGAGAGAGTAGTTTCAATATCAGCTAGTCAACAAAATGTGAAGAATCAACATTGCTATAATTTCCTAGAGCCAATACTGGCAAAAAAAAAAAAAAGTTCATTTACCCAGACATCTGAGAAGAAATTGTACATACAAATATCAGTCAATATTTTCATGTGAGTTAGAGTGCAGCCATCATAAGGCATTTTGGATTCAGCTATTTCTGAAGGAGACACAGAATCTAATGATTAGTGGACTTCTGGAAGATTTTGACAATGTTTCTTTTGGAAACAATACCTAGTATCAAATATAAGTTACTTCACTCAGATTTCCCATAGCAAGGTGCCTCTGTGACGTGCTCTCACACACAGAGGCAGCCACTTGTCATGCATTATAGAACTGGTGGAAATATCTGAAGCTTAGAGAAACAAAGTAGCCAATAGTCAGATATGGCTATTGTTTAAGTTTTAAAATTACTGAAAATTAAAGTAGTTCTTCAATAGTTTTTCACAGGATCTTATAAATGTGGAAAGAGCTCTTTGGAAATGTTTACTGAACTGCACTTGACTGCTCATCAGAAAGAGAAAGGAAAAGCAAAGGAATAGCAAGCTTGGCATCCTGAGGAAAGTGCAAACTCAGCGTCATACAAAGGAGGCCCAGCTACAGGAGAGCTGGGGAGACATGCCTAGCATGCACTACACATCCTGCCTCCCCCTGGGTGGGAACCCTAACCCCATGTTACACCCTAAAGCCCTGCCCCGCAAGAAAAAATGCCCATCAGTCTCCCCTCACTCTCTGAAGCCATTCTCAGACTAGCTTGGGAATCCTTCCCTGCTATCCTCCACCTCATTATGTAAATCACTTTTTCATACCCTCTTGATATGATGAGTGTTGACATCTGAACCAAATTTGGCATTTTTTTCAGGAGGGCTACAAGAGACAGTGTTGGTACTAGAAATGATTCATCCAGGAACAGGTTTAGATGCAATTTATCATCTCTAAATATGATGAGTTTAAAAGAGACATCACTTATTAGATTCATTCAGAAATTTCTATGTTTAGAACCATGAAGGATAGTTGACTCTTGGTGACCTAATTTAGTAGACACATTTGATAAGGAGACACCCTCACAACAATTATGTTATAGAGCCACAAAAGAGGACTGGAAATTTCATTTATGTAGACTCCTGTCACTGAATGTTGTCATAAGTATAATAATTATAGAGAATGTAGTCAGCCCACGATTGCCAATAATGGAAATGTTCTAACTACCTTTCCTAGTCTCTTCTGTTTTCCTGACACCTACATAAATCACATGGGTTTAATCCCATTTCCTCCTGTAATATTGTCAAAAGAAATATAGAACAGCAATCTCCCATAATAACTCTTCATGCACTTTAAGGATAAATCTAAGAAATAAACACCCATCTACCATATCCAGCCTCAGGTATCAACTAAATCTCTTTTTATGCTATATGTCAAAATCCTGGTTTCCAGATCATTAACCGTTTAAATATATCCTCTCTGGAATTCTTTTCCAGGTTCTTTTTATCTCTAATGAAGAAAAGATTTTTGCAATTAGGCATTATGTCTCAAAAATTTAGTGACAGTGAAAATTAAAACAATTTCCATATGAATACCACTTAGACTCACATAATAGTTATAACAATTTTTTTTCACTTTTATTTGTGTCAGACAGTCTTCTAAATATTCATATATTATTGGTGTATTTTTGGACTTTCCATTCCTCTCTTGTTCCTGCCTTTTTGTGTTTAAGGAATCTTTTTTTGCTTCTCTCCTATCACTATAAGTAACCATTCTTTCCCTTTTGTTTCGTACACAGAAGGATACATCAGCTCTGTCCAGTTCAGCCTTCACTAATGTTTCCATGAGGATAGAAACACATATGGTAAAAACCACTGGGCTGTCTGAACAGAGAAGAGGCTCTATGGTAAACAGCAGAGATAGCAGTTGCTAGCTAAAGCAATTAGTTGCTACGCTAGCTTTGCTCCTGTGTCTCTGCTCCAGTGTTTGCCCCAATTCTGTTTGTATTGTGTTTGAAAAATTACCAGAGATGATACTATTCTACATGCATTTTATTTAGATTTCATACCCATTATAATCAGACTCTTTGGGATTCCTCTAAAGGAAATCCTCTCAAATCAGTTGATTTTAAAAGTCATTTTGTAGGCAAGTAGCCTCTTGAGAATCCAGGCAAAACAGTATAACCAAACATGAGAAAGGATAAGAACTGACAGGCTCAGGCAGGCTCCACTTGTATCTGTCTTTCTTCACTCCATTGATGACTTCTTCTCACATTTATTGTTAACTTTTCTTTCCACCCTACAAAGGTTTGGGTTTTTTTTGTTGTTGTTGTTGTTGTTTTTGGTCATTTCTCTTGCATGACTTAGAATGGCCACCCCAGCTTCAGAATTTAAAGTATACCCCAAGCCTAGCTTTTACCACAGCTGCCAAATTTCTGCAACTCTCATTTCAGATTCTGCTTGATCAGAATTTTTTGCAAGCCAAATCACATGTATTTTCAGATTTTAGAAAATGTATCCAAACCTTAT